>NW_026571018.1:21471698-21851698 GCF_026225935.1 Boleophthalmus pectinirostris | reverse complement strand
GAGGATAAGCAGCGTGCTTCTCAGCAGTTCTCCAAACTTCAAGCAGCCATGAAGGTTTTGGGCATAACTCCAGATGAGCAGAGAGCCTTCTGGCTTGTTCTTGGTGCCATCTACCATCTTGGATCTGCTGGAGCAACTAAAGGTAAGGATTTTGATTTTAAAAAGTTATACATATAGCACAGTTCATAGAAAACATGTCAGTAGAATCGTCACAATCCTTAACATGATTCTGACCAAAAAATATGAAAAAGATCTATAAACACACTTTTAACACCTAGTAGCAGGCGCTAAAATAGCTTTAAGTGTTTTTCATGCTTCATACAATACTGTAGGTACGATGAGGTGAGTGATGCAAGGCAGCTGTAATCCACATGAACTGAATAATGCAACTGCACATTTTAACAGTGTCGTCAGACTTTGCAACAGCACATTGGTTAAAGCAAAGGTTACTACACTAGAGCAACATGCATGGCTATAGTGAATAAATGTATGTTCAGGTTTTTTTTTCTATGAGTACACTGATGCCTTGCTTATAAATAGACTAATTTATATATTAAAACAAAATATCATTATGATACAATTGGACTCATAATAATAGTAATTCTAATTATTAGTAACAAGACTTTGTTAATGTCATAATTTTCATGATGCAACTGCATGTAATTGTAGTAGGTTAGCTTGTTGCTGCAAAGATAACAAGATAGCTTTATAGTTGATAGCAAATGTACTGTATCTAGTATATGTAAAATGTACAGTTCAATCTTCTTTTACATTAAAACAATACCTACTAAAATCACAAGGACTTTTATCTGCCTTTGCAGTCTTCTCTTGCAGGACTATTTCCACCACTACCTTTTTCGGTTATACAAGATTGCACGCCATTTTATAAACTATCTTCCGCACCTGCCCGCCAGTCTTTTGTAAGGCTGTGGTCAATCATCTGGGGAGAGTTTTGGAAAGAAAACAATTTAAATCCATGTTGCATCTGCTTCTGGGAAGAAAGACACAGCACACTTTGTTCTTTCTTCTCTTAGGCTGTGTGTCCTTCTGCAGTCCTTCTGTTTATCCCATGACACTTGTAAAGTAAACAGTGTGTCATTGGAGACAAGCTACTACCAGAAAAGTCCACACTACTTTTAGATTAGACTTAATCTGCTTGTCTGAGAAAAGATTGCATTTGGTAATCAGGTGCAGCTTCATAGTAAAACACTAGAGGGCAGCAGACATCTCTACCACACCGAAACCCTGGCTTCTTGTTCCTAGCTGTGCTCAATACTTGACCTCAAATGGGCAACTAGTACCAAACTTTCTTAGAGCTTTCCAATACACTCTTGAAGTATTCTAACTGTAATTCATTTTCCACAACTGCCTTTCAACTTGCATATGTGCATATCTATTAGAGACTCTAATTTAAATGTCTTTGTATTTGTCATTGCAGTGCTCTCACTTCATAACAGGAATATATATTAAAAACAAATGCAAGCTGTGCTGATGAAATGGGAGAAAGCACAGTCTGAAAACATGTCTCCATATTTGAATCTAGTCTAATGCTGTTTTATGAAGTTTGAAAAGAGAAAATGTCTTGTTGTTTTCATTAAGTTAACTGGAGTTTAAAATTTAGTATAAATCCAAAATGAAGTAAAAGTTCAATTATTATTTATTGTGGCTCAATATAATGTAAATTTATTTCTAAAACTGTAGTTGTGCCACTGTTTCCTCTGTAGTCTTCTTTATTTTGTGTATTTCACAAAGATTTGAGCCACTATTGCTAGAGAATGCTTTTAGTGCCTGTTCCTTCCAGCTGCGTGAGTGTCAGCTTGACCACAGACATAATCCTAGCCTGTCAGACAGTGGATTGTCAGAAAGCTACCAGGCTAGCCTTGTGCCTGGGGTGCTTGGCAGAAGGGCTAATGGAGGTTTTCATGCACGTGTCTCAGCTGGCAGGAAACAATTTGCACGTCATGAGTGGGCCCAGAAGGCGGCCTACCTGCTGGGCTGCACCCTGGAGGAGCTCTCCTCTTCCATCTTCAAGCACCAGGCCAAGGGCACCCTGCCCAGAGCCAGCACCACCCGCCAGGGCCCAGACGAGTGCGGAGCTGGAGATGCAGGTAAACCACAACACACTACTGTCACTGGCACTCACCCACTGTTTGTCACTCTACTCAAAATATAAGCTCTCTAGTAAATAGGCCTTATCTAAGTAATGAATACCACAACCTTACAATGTCTATTGACAGATAAATACACCATGTAAGGACAATTCATTTTGTATGCACTCTTTATGTATTGTCCTTGTAACTGTAATCTTCTTGCATTGATTTGTCACAGGTATTTTGGCTTCACTGACACTTTGAAGGACATAAAGAAAACAGTTCAGACTTTCATTGTGAAGTGACAGCAGTAACCTCTGTCTAACTTTGATTGTTCTTACCACTAATACACTTTTAGAGTACTGCACCTGCAGTTATGGCATTGTATTAGCTATAGGGGGCTCCTGATTATACTCAGATGACACAAAAACGCGTGAACAGTCCAAAATTACACCACTTTGCAGAGTCAATTTTAGACTCAGTTTGGATATTTTATGAAATGTGCTCAAATACAATACCACTCACAGCCTAATGGCCATAATTGCTGCCTTGCTTTTACAACGGAAAACGTCTTGTAATGTGGCCAGCTGTAATGCAGATTCAATGTTGGGCATTTTTTATCATGAACTGGTGTGATTTCTTCTTTGTCTGGCTGTGTCTCTCAACAGGATCAAAGGCTACGGCTATGGAGTGCTTGGAGGCCATGGCATCAGGGCTCTACTCTGAACTTTTTACCATTCTTATTTCAATGATAAATCGGTTAGTAAGGACAATTCTGTACTTTACACAGTTGCATTTCTATGTTTTGCACATTGTATTTCTTAAAAAAATATTGTGCATAATTCAAGAAAGTTATGCCACTGCAGATAAACTCTTTGTCTGACTACTACTACATTTTTCCATTGTGCTTCAGGGCCTTAAAATCCAGCCAACACTCACTGTGCTCCCTGCTCATTGTGGACACGCCGGGCCTGCAGAACCCTCGTCTGGCCAAACGGGAGTGTGGAGCTACATTTGAAGACCTGTGCCACAACTACACCCAAGAGCGACTGCAGACACTCTTCTACCAGCGAGCATTTGTGCAGGAGCTGGAGAGATACAAGGAGGCAAGTAGCTCATTCAGACATCAAACAAAAGTACATATTCTGTTTTATTAAGTATTCAATCAATATTGTTCAATACGATTGATAGAGGATTTCAGATATTGTTGCATAGGATATGTAAAGTTAATGAATAAAGTACATTATAGCAAACATGGCAAGGCAAGGCAAGGCAGTCTTCTTTGTAAGTGAAAGAACATTATATTACTATCACTAAGATTTAAGACTGAAGAATAATGTTGATACCATGCTGTTATAGTATTTAATGTGCCAATATTTTGCTCTTTTCTTAATGGTACTATGGTGTTTTTCCTCATCAAAAACACACCTGGAGTTTTGTTTTGTTTCATTCACACATTTAACACACATATCGTACATATTTAGGCTAAGTTAAACAGAAAGCGCCCTGTTTCACCTTGTGATGTCATGTGGTAATACAGGAAGTTCTCTACTGTGTTTTTACACTCCATTCACCTTCACTAGAATCATTTGGATAATTTCAGCCCTGGAATTGCCAATCTCTGCTGAATCAAAGATAAAAGGTAAATGTTAACTTGAAAACTACTTGAAATCACAAGGTGGAACAGAGCATTTTAAGCTTGGGAGATGTAGACAGTTACTCAAGCACGTGTGAATGAAACAAAACACAACTCCAGGTATGTTTTTGAGGAGGTAACAATGTTCTAACATGGCTTAAAGCTCTTAAACAGTACACATATCTGTTTATTTTAATTTTCTCTTGCTGCCTTTGTTGCTGGCTTACTCTCAAACACATCATCTCCAATAGTGGATGTGATCAGACATGAAATACTTTGGCCCTCCCACCTGTCACAAACAGGGACGATGCAAAGTGCTTCATGTGTTGGTCCTCCTCATTAGTCATGCCAGCCTTCACCTCTTCTGCTGAGATCAAAGTGAAATCGCTCCCAGGCGCCTTTGGGAGACACGCCCAGCTGCACAGCCAGGGTGTTGTTCCCTGATGAACAGACTATTCTTCTCTGTCCATCCGTAAAATCCTTATAGATGCACCAAACACTGTGTAGTTGTCCTTGAGAGAGAAAGATACTGAAAGAAAAAGATTAACTTCATCCTCTTATCAATGCTATAGTGTTATTTTAAACGTATCTCTTCATGGCGTATTTCTAATCCCAGAATGCTCTTTGCTTTTTAAAACTGTGACATAAGACTAAAAGTTAACCAGAAGTCTTGATCATATTACTTTTACTGCTCAGAATTCAAGATCTAGGGATTTCCTGCCTACATCTTCCACCCACAGCCTTTTCGAACAACGGAGGTAGGGAATTGAAGCGAAATAAAGTATTGCATAAATGTGGCAGAGGGTAATTTTCTCTTGTCAGTTGAAATATCTGAAAAATACAAGGAACTGTGAAACTGTCATTGGAAACTAGGTCAAACTAATTTGTAACTGTGCACAATATCAACAATGGAAGTGACAGGCTAAACTGTGATGCACAAAACAGGCATATATTTTTGAATTTGCAATGCTTTGGGTAGATAGAAAGAATAACAGTATTTTTTTCCCAGGCTTTCACGCCCCACAGTCGCGTAGAGAAATCATTTAAGCTGCTTCTCATGCACAGTCTACTTGAACACTGGCATCTGTCATGGCTGCACTATTAGCACCACCGACGTTTGCCCACATTTCCATTTCATTTTCCACTTTTGTCACCATAATCTGCTGCCCGGACATTTTGATCGGCTGAAAGTAATTTAGTACATTCAATTCCACTTCACCCCTGAAATGTTATTGTCTGCTACAGTAATGAAATGTCCACTTTTCTATAGAGAGAGCCACCTTAACAAATGTCATATATTCTTCTTATTATAAAAGGATTGCTTTGGCCTATGGGTTGCTTCAATTTACATCTGCAGCAGTGAATGCATGTATTATTTCTTTGTATGGGCAGAAGCAGAAACAGCTTGTTTTGCTGGCTTGTAGTATTTTAAATTACTAGCGTCGTATTTTATCTGTGATTATGTAAATTCAAACTGACTGTAAAAATACAATATTCAACCATTGATTCAATAGTGAAAATTATATAACTTCAGTTCCCATCTTTATAATGAAATCACTATTCAGAAATAAATTCTCTCATCATCTAATTTCTATCTATAACATCTAACATCAATTGATAGACTATATTTAGACTTAGATTAACTTAATTGATCCACAAGGGAAATTATTTGGACACAGTAGCTCATAGCATATTATAATAACAAAGAGAAATTGTATTTAAAATTCTAAATAAGTAGCAGAAATAGCAAGAAACTGGTGTCAAATCAGGCATATTTGGAACTGGGGATGTAACAATAACCGAAATGTCATGATATCGTATCGTTAAAAGTCTCACAATAATATCGTGGACCATCACAGTATATTGAATCTCAAGTGTATTTGAATAAATTCATTGTTATGGTGCAGTAATACCTAAAAAACAGAGGGAACTACATAGACCATGATCCTTTGCTCTGTTTCAGTCCAATCTACATGTTGAAATAACAGTTATTAAACACTTTTCAATCTTTTGAATCTTTTTTGAATTATGATGAGAGAAAAGTAGAAAAGTAGCATATTCACAATTTTACCGCGATAAATATTGTACGGTGAGATGCATATTTGCAAATATTGCAAATACGCAAATATTGTATCAAGAGAATTGGATACCTTTACATCCCTATTTGGGCCTGTAGTTAGCTGGTGAGTTGGTGGTCTGTTGCTTAGTTGAACCACTGATCATAGAAGGAGTGCGCTTTAGGAGCTGTGAGTTACAATTTAATATGACTACTAGTAAAATAAAACCAGTTTCTGCACTATACGCTGTCCCAATTCATTGTGCTCTTTTATAAGGTGTCAATCTTAGCTGTCTGTCTTCCCCCAGGAGAACATCGAGCTTGCATTAGATGACATAGAACCCAGCACCTCCATGTCTGTTGCCGTAGTTGATCAAGCCTCAAGCCAAGCACTGGTAAGACAAAGATTTCAAAATGTCATGTCTTATTTTTCTATTCTATCTCTACCTACACAGCCGATATATTTTGTATTCATTTTGGTATTAGTGTGATAGATTACCTCTCAAAACAATGAAAATAGCATCCTTCTTATGATCTATTTGCTAACTAATCTCTAATAATACTTTCAAAATGACTACTTACCTTTTTAAGATGTTAAATATTGAAAGGTGTTGTTTGGTAAAGATGAGAACACCAATGTGTGGTGACTGGAGAAGAAAGGTTAGAGAATTGACTCGAAGAAGGAAAATCGATGTTTGGCCTTTGCAGCCTCTGATCTGCACCATGGAAACAGAGATGGTGGAGTCTAAAGAGTCATAGATCAGCTTGCTATATTGCAGTGGTTTTGAGAGCCTTACTTTTTTAAGTACTTCAATTAAAAGTGACTTCATTAGTGAGCCACAGGACAAAGTGAACAGGAAAAAAGCAAAGCATTTTTATTGTTAGATTAGTTTAATAATGAAACTAGTGTTGTGAAAATATAGGTATTATTTGTAATTGTTTACTGGCCAGTAGCATATCACTCATAAAATCTGTATATTTATCATCTACAGTATGATGTGAATCTGAACTGGGTTGGTCAAAAATTAGAATAACATCACACAAAATGTAATACAAGGGAACTGAAATTGTGAGATTGCCCAAAAAGGACAAGCAGGTTGAAACTTTGTAAACAGTATGACCTATAATGTACTATACAGTATACATACATGTAAACATTATACTACATACAACCCCCTCTCTCCCATCTTATTTACTTTTTTACCTTTTACTTTTTAAAAATGTATTTATTTATTTATTTATTATTTATTTATTTATGTATTTACTGACTTTACATATTTTACTGATTTTTTCAGTTTGTATGTGTGTTAGTTTTATTTCTTTATGTCTTGTAAAAAAAACAGATTTAGGCTATTATGATACAAATAATATTATGGTGATACAAATAAACACTTTTTAGTTTTTTTGTTTGAGGAAAAAAATAAAACATTTTAATTATAAAGCATATATAAATAATAGCT
Source organism: Boleophthalmus pectinirostris (assembly GCF_026225935.1). Classification (NCBI taxonomy): domain Eukaryota; kingdom Metazoa; phylum Chordata; class Actinopteri; order Gobiiformes; family Gobiidae; genus Boleophthalmus; species Boleophthalmus pectinirostris. The sequence continues at coordinate 21,844,456 of NW_026571018.1, read as the reverse complement.
TATCTTGTGTTTTAACTTTCATAATCATTGTTTGCATTTGAGTACTATGGCAGGTCTTGCTAATAGCTTGAAAAGAAGCTTCTTTTCACTTGAAGATATATTTTCCTCCTGTTGTAGCTTGGATGTTTGTTATCACACACAGCCCTAATACTCAATTCATTGCAGGCGTCCGAGTTGTCATATGTCTCCTCTAAACTGATATGCTGCAGTCAGTGTAGTGTGTGCCTCCGATAAGAATGTCTCTGGTGTCATGGACTGAAAGATACCAGAACATTATGTGGTTCTGTGAGTCTGGCTCAGCTCCCCAGGTGGATGGAAACACAGAAGCTATCCCTCAGAGTGCGCAGAAGTCCTTTACAAAACAATAATCCCATTGCCAAACACCCCCCATATCTACCAGAATCTGTCATTCAAAAACCTGCCCAGTGCTACACAGGATTTTCAGTTGAATTTGATATCACAAAAACACCCAGAGGTAATGGAAGGAATGGAACTGTGCGGTCAAAAGTAAAAGTTAAGGTCACTGAAACTTCATGTGTTTCTACTACTCGCAAACACATATATTATTATTTCATAACTGTAGAGGAATTTCAAATTTGGTGAAAAGTCAGTGATTACTCTATAGACATAGTTTAACAAAACTGAAAAATATGTAACTTACTTGTGTGATAGAGGATCCACCGCTGGCTTGTTTCCATGGAGATTGTGTAACTTGCCTGGGATGTTCCAGAGTATAAACTTATCTGTCCTGAGTTTATTCAGTTAGCGCTGTTTTTATTAATCAGCAGTACCTTGAAAAACATGCATTCAAAGTGTCTCTCTACAGATCAGTCATGTAACTGGCCTTGTGTCTCCACTTGCTTGTCTAGAGGGAGTATATAAAGGCCATACTTGTGAAACATTCCAGGCATTGTATTGACATTGCCATGGAGACAAGCAGCACCACCAGAAAAGTTTCATATCCAACTTTAAAATAAATCCTTATTGAAAAGAAATGTTTCTTCATATAACATTTTATTGCTTCAAGACATCAGAATGTTTTACATTTTTACACACATTTTTCTTTGTTCACAGTAAAAAGAAAAGTAAAACCACTGTAATTACCAGTATTAAATAAATGTCAGTGACATGGTGTATTAATGTTGCAAAAAAATGTTTTTAAATTCTCCAATCAACTTGACAAAATAGTTTTGTTGACATTTCAAGTATAAGGAAGCACTAGTCAAGAGACTGCTGTAATTTGTCAGCTCCCACACATTTTCTGCTAAATACAGTGTAATAAAAAGTTATTGTAAAATAAGTGTTTTTGTTTTTTGCAGTCAGTAATATTAAATAAAGTAAAATATGAAACAATATTAAGTTGCTGTTTTTGTTTTTAATGACAGTGAATCCCATTATTAATCATAGAGCTGTGTGTGTGTGTTGGAGCAGGTGCGGGCTGGTCGTACAGATGAGGCCAGGGGTTTGCTGTGGCTGATGGAGGAGGAGGCGCTGCAGCCAGGAGGGTCAGAGCAAACTCTTCTGGGGCGCTTGTTTAGCTACTATGGGCCTGCAGAGGGGGAGAGCAAAGGTGAATATAAATACCTACATTTGCTACATCTCTTATCTCTTTCCTTGTGCAGTTATGTACGAATTCCTTCAAGGATTGAGGTTTGTAATAGTACTTATAAAAAGTACTATGACAGCTTTGTGTATTGTTTATTCATTCCATTCTTGGTGGTGGTAAGCTATTATTGTAGTCACAGCTGCCATGAGGTAGACTGATGGAAAGTTGCGAGACTGCCAATGTACGCAATCGGCCCCTCAGACCACCACCAATGACTCACGCACATGCCACATTCATATTAGGTGTTACATTCATATTAGGTGGGTGTCTTGCCTAAGGACACAATGACACAATGTTTGCTCTACCACTGCAGCACCTGGTATTCCCATTGGTCCCATATTATGCTATTTTCTGATCTATGTTATAATACACTATAACATACCTGGAGTTTTGTTTTGTTTCATTCACTAATGTTTAACACACAAACCCATAATATTTAGGCTGAGGTTTTGTCTTAAACAAAACTCTGTTCTGCATTGTAATACAGGAAGTGCTCCTTTGTGTTTTTAAAATCCATACATTTTCACTAAAATTATTTAGATAATTTCAGACATAGAATTGACAAACTCCAACAAACAAAAGGTAAAATCAAGACTGTTAACTTGAAAACGATTGCTTCATGAAATCAGAAAATAGAACAGAGCTTTTTGAGCTTTGGAGATGTAGACAGACTAATTTATAACACAACCCCCGGTATGTTTTTGATGAAGTAACAACATTATAACATGGTTTAAAGCTCATAAGAGTCAATTTTATATAATAGGACCTTTACCTTCTGAAATCTGATGAGACTAGGCATTGATATTTAATAACCGTTTTAATAATAATAGTGAAGACTTCCTTTTGATGCCCATAGAAGTAATCTCTGATTCCTGTTGTGCATATGTTTATCAGGTCACACATTGCTCTTGAAGAGTGAGAAGGACCATCACTTCCTGCTGGCACACAGTCATGGTACAGACTGGGTGGAGTACAACACCAATGGGTGGCTTAACTACGCCAAGCACAACCCTGCCTCATCTAATGCTGCCTGCCTCTTGCAAGACTCCCAGAAGTAAGAACTACATATTTGAACATACTTTTTATACTATATACATTTTTTTCTTTTTATTTAGAGAATTATGTTCACAATTTAATCTACAAAACAACAATTTATCAATAAATCATACACTATTTAAATGAAGGGTAAACCAACTATAACGAAATAAAAAAGACAAAAAACATGCAAAACCAAATATTTAAAGTAGATTATATTTAGCAATTAATCATGTTTTATTAATTTATTTTATATACATTTCTGCCTCTTAGATACTTTTAAACCCACCTCTTCAGACTGGCCCATAAACCACCTGATCCATCCACTGATTGTTCTGTGTCCTCATGTGTCATGTGTCTTTTATTGATTTTACCTTCTATTTTAGTGATTTTTTTATATTATTATTATTATTATTATTATTAAATTATCACTCTGCTTGGTGGCCTTTATGTCATCATCCCACAAAACTCCATCCAGTAGGGACAGTTCACGGACAGACATTTTCAGACAGTTCAAATATTCCTTCTGTATATGATATAGCAGATCATTAAAAAACACTAATTACAGTGAACGGATCTTCCTCCTGTAGAAAGATCATCAGTTCATTGATCATGAGCAGAGGTGGAGGGGCCACTGTCCTGTCTGGTTCTGTAGCAGGCCTGGAGGCAGTTTCACAGCTGTCTCTGCGGAGAGCCACCAGCATGAGGAAGACCTTCACTACTGGAGTGGCAGCCATAAAGAAGAAGTCACTCTGCATACAGATCAAACTGCAAGTGGTGAGACAAGCAGTATTTTTCATATTTTCCTTATTGTGTGATTGTTAGGAAGTTTGCTGTGTACTATTTTATTTTACTAACTTGTTTAAAATGTGTGTATTTATTACGTGGAAAACGGGTGGTGTGCAAAAGGGGTGGGGTTAAATACATTTCTTTTTACTTTCTCCCTCTCCATTTCTTTGTCTTTACAATTCTTTTCTTATCAACTTTACTCTTTAGATTTAATGTTGTTGTATTTAACAACTAAATAAATAAACATGAAATAAACACATTCCTTTTTCATAATAACAGGTATATTTTAAGCAGAATTGAGACATTCTTATCTTACAAGTTCTTCAAATGCTAGGGTTTCAGTTCAACATTTAAACATTTCGATACGAAAGTCTAGATGACATGTAAATCTGCTTCAGACAAGCTGCCTGCTGCTTGACTTCAACCTTTCTAACCTGGATCATTCTTTGGCAGGATGCACTCCTTGACATGGTGCGGAGGTCCAAAATTCACTTTGTTCACTGCATATTGCCTAAGGCTGATGCCCTAAAGGCTCTCAGTGGATCCCTGTTCAAAGGAGGGGAATGCGAGACTCCAGGGGAAAATGGTGATCCTGGATTAATGCAGCTAGATGTTGCATTGCTCCGCGCTCAGCTACGTGGCTCCAAGCTGCTGGATGCTCTTCGGATCTATAGACAAGGTAGGGCAACTTCAAAAATGCCCCCAAGTACTGTCAACATTAGTGTTGCTATCTGGGGCTACATTATAAATATACACTATATTCATAATTATTTCACAGGATTTCTCGAAATAAATATTTGACCATGCCATACTAACAAATGTTGCACTTTCAGGCTATCCACATCACATGGTGTTTTCAGAGTTTCGGAGACGCTTTGATGTCCTGGCCCCGCACCTCACCAAGAAGCATGGGAGGAATTACATTGTGAAGGACGAGAAGAGAGTAAGTCAATCAATGGAGGTAGGGGGAGAGAGAGATGTAAACCTCGGGCTGCAGCCAAACGCTATGAAGATTAATGTTGTGAAGAGGCAGCTTCATTGCATCTGGCCCTGATTTGTCAGCAGCAGCCCACTGACGGAGAAATAAGCCCCCATTCATCACCTATTGTAATGATCTAATCAACTTAACCTTAGCTGCAACGTTCCTTTTAATGGCCCAGGTCGGTACTGTAGGTTAGAAAGGGTCCAAAACAGAGAACACTAAATCAAAGTCACCTTTATTAGCCTGCTAAGTACTTGAGTTTGTGTTTTCTATATAGTATAAAGATTAAACTAAGCTAAAATGGTGAAATATTAAAGGTGCACTACATCTGTGTAATCTCTCAGTCATCCAGATAGGTTCCATATCAAAAGAAAAAAAAAATCTGTCATCTTAACAAAAAACTCCAAAAAAACCCCCCAAACAAACAAACAAACAAACAGTGTCCGGTTGACAGAACTGAATTTTGTTTTCCTGCAGATGTTGTTGCTTTGCCTGAAATGCTATCTTAAACATATCTGTCTTGATGTAGGTGGTGCCAAGTTACAGTCAGAGTTAGAATGCATGTTTACAAGGTAAATTTGTAATTTTTGTAAAAACACATGTAATTTAAATCCATACTGTAGAAAAATCCAGGCATAGTAATATCATCAGAAAACATGTAGGTGGGAGATTCTAACCACAAAAGTTAAACAGTGCACCTTTAAAACCTGTAAACCTCCAGTTTAGAAATTTGTGTGTTGTCTTGTTCTTGCACACATCTTATACATCTGGATCTCCAAATGTCCACTACAAGAAAAGCCAGTGATTGGTGTGGGTGTTTAAATAAGTTTGTTTTTAAAGCAAAATAGAAGAGGCCGAGTGAGAGAATTGGGTTAGGAGAGAGAATAGTCCTGCTCCCCTGTGTGCATGTATTGGGGCTGAGTTTCTGTGGAAACATAGACAAACAAAAGCCCCTCAGTGTTTGTGGCAGACCACTCCTGGTGTAATCTAGATGGGGTCTCTTTGGACTAGAGGCTCCAGTGTAGAAGGGGGACACACCTGCTACACTCTCAGACTGACAGCACAGAATCCAGGCTAACTTTTGCATTCAGGGTGTGTCTTGGGACATGGTGATTTTAGTTTGTTTGTGTATTTTATTTTTTTTAAACAAATATAGCCGGGAAAGCCTCTAAGAAAAAAAAAAAAAAAATAGCAGTATTGTTTTCATTAGTTCAGTTCACTGTCTAGACTAATATCTTCTCCACTAGTGAAGTCCCTATTGGGTGTTAAAGTGTACTTGTGTGTGTGATTGCTAGGCTGTGGAGGAGCTACTGGAGTCCTTGGATTTGGAAAAGAGCAGCTACCACATGGGTTTGAGCAGGGTGAGTAATGCATTTCACACATCCCCTAAAATAAATTTCTCTTTGCAATCTCTTGTATTTGTGCACGTGTATTTGTAAGGACACAATGTTAGCTTTCTATTAAACCTTTCTTTCTTTGAGGGTTGTTTGCTGTCCTGTTGGAATGGCTGCCAAAACTATGTGTGCAACTATGCTCAATGCTCCCGGATTGTAACTCACTATCCTTTGTTCTCAGGTCTTCCGAGTGACAACCCTCTTTGTTTTTGTGTTACAGCTTTTGTAAAGTAATGTAGTAAACAATGTCTGGCCCTGGGGTTCAAATCCAGTCCAAGATGGAGAGGGCCTCAAAATAGAAATCAAAGGAGAACATTGATGTACAAAAATATTAAGTGCATTACCCAGGCTTTTCACAATGACACTGTTGTTGTTTTTTAAGTTTGCGCGGTGCTGCTCTTCAGGGCAAGAAACCGCAGAGATTCACAAAGCCTTCCAGAGGTGCCATGGCAACCTGCTTCACTCATCAATTAAAGTAGCCCTAAATAACAACTGCACACTGGCTTAACATAAGAATGTTAACAATTATATAAGGCTGCATGTCTGTACACATCTATAATATTATGAGAGCTGTTAAAGTAGAAATGGTAAATACTGTAGAAAGCAAAACAAAAAATACACCTTCATTTGCCTTAATAAAACATGAACAAAGACTTCATACTGAACAAATAGTTTATTTAATTAAAGTACTGATACATAGATACTAGGCCTGACTCATTATTTTTGTTTATTTTGAGTTAAGTCTTTGTTCATGCTTCATTAAAACTATTGAAAGTGTAGTTATTATAAAAAGTAATTCTTAACTCTACACAGGCTGATTTGTTTATTTATGTAAATAAATTATTATTTTACCCAATATAGTGAGAGTATATTCTCCCTTGCTTTGCTCATATTGAGTAATCAACACGCACTTTATAATCACGTCAGGTTTTACAGAAAAGAAATAAGGTTTTAACTTTTACAAAATCAATGTAGCATTCCTTTTCCAAAGACCCTTCTCTGACCTTCTCCTTTGTATTCATGTTCTTGAAGCGTTTAAATACATTAGATATATAAATATAGTTTCAGAGATGTCTTTAATACATTATTTTTGCAAAGGACCTTCAAACAGCTCTTCAGTCACCCCTGTCCATTTAAAAGCTCATGGCAGCCGTATCTACACAGCATCTCAGAATGTAATCACTCTTGGATATAGACAGGCCTAGATGTGATCTGATTTTTATTAGCCGCTCGCCCCTGTTTTACCTTTGCCAAGATTAGGAGCTGACAAGACTGATTGTCAAAGATAATAACTTAATCACAACTTTCTCCCTCTGATAAGGCTGCCCTATCCACGGATTACACTATTTCTTATTGATTTGCTGCTTCAGTGCACTTATTTACTTTTTAGGTTCCTACTCTGATGTCTCTTCTCTCACAAACCAATGGCCCCCGAATCCAATTTCCTCACAGCTTCAATAACCATTACACTAATGTTTTTTACCTTGCTAATATGTTCAAATTAGCTTTTTTTCTTTATTGGTTTGTAGTTGTTCTTCAGAGCTGGCACCCTGGCTAAGCTGGAGGAGCAACGAGATGAGCAAACGAAGCGTAATATAATTCTCTTCCAAGCTGCCTCCAGAGGATACCTGGCACGGCAAGCCTTCAAGAAGAGAAAGGTACTGCATGTGTCACAATGTCACCCTCATGTCCAATAATACAATACACAAAACAGTGAGCTCAGAGTAATAACATAGGGTAACATACTATTTGTTTTATTTTGTCTATTCTTAGTCAATGCAGTTGGAATTTTTATTGTAAATAGACTTACAGTTTTCAGACTTTACAGCCAAGTAAAATAACCTATAATTAATTTATTGATGGAAAGCCCTTTATTTTCAAGCGGGGACAAGATGGATGTGGAACCATTGTGCAGTAGATTGTTTTGAATAAAAGGTCAGTGTATACCATACGTCTAGTTGTACATGTATTTGCTAAATAGCTTTTGAAACCGATTTATATTGTACTGTGTAGTAATTTATGTTATGCTGCTGTAAAAAGTAAAGGTAACACTTTATAATAATTACAGTTTTAATAGGCCTAGTAAAGCGTGAACAAAGAGATAATAAACAAATCATTCATCAAGAATGATTCCGGTTTAACTACTTAAAGGTGCATTGTGTATCTTTTCTAGCGGAGAGTTCGTCAAATGCTTTTCTCCGTGGAAATGTTATTGCATTGTCTGGAAAGTTTCACAGTATAGTATTAAACCTTTTTATCTTCATGGAAACCAAAGCACTTCATGGAAACCAAAACACTGTAGATAGCATGTTATTTAACATTTATTTTCCCAGGCAAAATGTTAAAATAATGCCTGTTTTTCTAGGTATTTTTGAGCTGTAAAACCACCTGTAATTCAATAAATGTAATGTAGTCAATTCCATGTCATACAGTGGAACATTCCAGGCAGAGAAATGACATATCTGTAGAAACAAGCAAGTGACAGACTCCCAACCAAAAAGTTATGTTTGAAGTTACACCTTTTAGTTCTAGGGTATAACTTAACTAGCCTTAGTCATCAGCCGGTTTCACTCCATAGAAACCGTCTGACCTCGCAGCATTAGAATTCATTTGCTTGACAGTAGGCAGGTACTTTTTTTCATTTAACCGCTCACTGCTTTTTGGTCGTTACATATTTAATGCGCCGCTAACAGGGTTAACTGGTATATTAAGCTTTTCCCAAATCCCTTAGGAAGAAGGGCAATAACGTCTTTTCCCTTGATAAAATTCACCAAACATTCTCTTTGTTCCGGTTTAAATCCTCTATCTCAGGAATCGTTGCCAACACAGAACATGTGTCTCTTCGCTGATTGGCTGGTGCCCAAACTTGCACTTCCGGGGTTTTTGCGAACATTTAGTGTATTCTGATTCCAGACCTAGTCGCTGGAGAGAAATTAAATTGAGCGGAGGCACTAGGTGGTGCCAGCCTGGCTATAATTTATAAACTATTTGTTCATTATGAAGTAAGTCTGTTTTTTTTTATTTATTTTTTTTTATTAACTATTATAAAGTGGTACCAAAGTAAAGTTTACTCCATGACTACAATGGTGATCAGTATGTGTAGGCAGAATTTTTATGTTTTGTTCATCGTCCTTTGAAGTGTATGATAAGAATAGATAAAATCAGACGCCTCCTTCTAGTATATAAGCTCCAATGTCTTTTGTTGCCTAGCAGTCAGTTTGTCTTTAAGCATTCATCTGGTCTAATTTTAGCCTCTTTTTGCTGTGTTGGAAGGCAGCTACGTCACCTCCACTGTGTATGAGTTATTACAAATGATTTTTAAAACTTTCGGCCACACCAATCACAGATGGTGCTTCTCATGGGGGTATTTGATGGTGACGTATCAATCCACGTCTTTTAAATGTAGCCTTATCAAAGTGCTGCTGACTGGCCCAGATCGCAATGCTACATTTTTCTCTCAGTGTGTGATAGCTCCATCTGTGTGGACCTCATACATGTCCCCCTGTGATGTATGAAGCCCTGCAGTCCTCCTCCTCCTCTCTGTGATTACTATTTAAGTGAACACAGGGATAGTGATGAAGCAGCACAAACAGAATCAACAGCCACCATGCAACACTGAACACCGGCTACATGTCTCCGGAAAATAATGCCAGTATAAGACATCCCTTTCTATTATAGATCTGCAATGGACAACCAAACCCTGTCGTAATTTGAAATACATTGTAGATAGCATGTTATTTAACATTTATTTTACCAGGAAAAATGTTAAAAACTAATTATTTACAATGTTGGCCTTGGTAAATGTAAAGTTTATTGTGATCTAAGTATTTCAAGTGATTAGTAAGATTATCTAAAAGGAATCTAAATGGGCATATTCTTAGTGTCTTGATAACATGTCAGTAATAGATGTTGTATAATAGCTTTGGTAGCAATTTATAATGACTACACCTTAATGAAGCACAGCCACAGACTTAATTAATTATAAACAAATAATTTAGTATGAATGATTAAGGTTTGGTAACTACTTAATTAAGGGGTTAGGAGTGAGTGTTGTTATAAAGAATATCCGTATAATTAATGTTACTATCTCAGAAACAACATTGTCCCAACAAATATTTCCAACAAAATGCTTTTATCTCTGCATTTTAATTCTTAGCCAGGTAAAGTTAGATTTAAAACTTCTATAAAGTATTTGCTAACTAATAGTAAGTAGGAGGCAGACATGATTTCATTAAATCTGTTGTCAGGTTGCCAACTGTATTCGTAATGAACACATTCAATATTATATACAGTATATTCCTTATTCATGTTGAGCAAAACTTCTTTTTTGGCCTTTTTGCTCATTTTCCTGACTTCTTTCAACTACAGTCGGGCCTAATTAAAGCGCTCCTCCATCAGTACATATAGAGCGGATAGCCTCTGAAGGACATTTCCCAGTGAAGCCCATTTAGTTTTATTATTTCTGATTCAATTAGTCGACACCACAGTAATGAAACACAGTCTGCTGGATTATTGAGTGGCTTCTATTTCTCCTGCTCTGTCTGTTAGGGCTTTACAGAGTTCCTCAGTCCTGGAACAATCCTAATATAACGTGATGCTCTTGTGCCCTTGCTGTTATCCCTGTATTTCTATGTGAATTGATTAGCTCCAGTTGCTGCTGTGCTGTTTTGAAGTGTCCTGTCTTAGCAGGTGGACGGTAGATGCTATTTTGCCTCTGTTATCGAAATGGATGGATTCAGCCCAAGTCTCTCTGCTTGATGTATATGGACGTGACAGAAAGTCGCAAGTTTGTTTGATTGATATTCTCTGGCATGTTAACCTTGCGTAGCAGTGCCAAGCTTGTCTGACATTAAATGACAAAGCCACAATTTTTCTTACCCCCCCTCTCTCTTTTGAGCGCCTCCTCAAGGGGACACACTGACATTTTTAAGGTCTGTTATTTTGCCTCAGCAGGCACTTATTGCATCGCCAGTGTTGTCCTTCAGGTATCCTACAAATGTGAATTTTTTTCTCTTTTTGCATTGAAATCGACATAAAGCTAAAAGATTTATCAGGTTACAGTGTTGTAGTGTCTATTCATTTGAACATTTCCACTGTGTTTGACTTTGCTCTATGAATGTTAAGCTATGTTATAAGATGATAAGTGGCAGCTATTCATTTAAAACATATTTCTATGCCTTCAGTTGAATGTGTACCTACGTACCTTCGTACGTACCTACGTACCTACGTGCCAAGGCTCTGCACAATGTACTACTTCAGCATATCCACACACAAGAATAGTGTTAAAGAATAACTAGTTTTCTGAATGATGTGGTAATTTTCCACATAATTCCAGTTATAATCGGCCTTTGTACTGTGTATATGATCTGGCTTTGATTAAAATTTTGCAACATTAATTAGAATACATACACAATTTATATATATATATATATATATATATATATATATATATATATTTTTTTTTTTTTTACAATTCTGGCACCTATTCTTGTTTTGCTTCTTATGTTTCTACCCTTGACAAACCTTTTAAATTTGTATGCTAATGTCATTATCCACAGTATTCATGTGGTATAGCCTTTTGTTTATTCTCTATTCATTTTAGACTAAATATGACAACTAAGACCTGTTTAATTTGTCTGTCAGAGATTTGCTGTGTTTTGCTCCGTGTTAAGGCTTTCACTGTGTGACAAATCCTAATTGGTCATAGAGTGTTGCTTCGGGGTAAAACGTACCTGATGCCGGGAATTGTGTTGTTCTAATTGGGTTTGCCCATAATCTGCTGCTGCTAGAGAGTCTCATGCATAAGCGGCATGGAAATCGTGTAATACTCAGAATTAGCTGCCAACATGTTTGATTTAATTAATCAAAAATTAGCTTCCAGCTTTTGGAACACTCACTGTGTAGGAACTCTTCAGAGGATCCTGGCGTGTCTTGGTTTTGCTAGCTATGAGACAAACTGACTGCTCACTATATACAGTGAGCTATAGCACTGTATTAGACATGCCACTCAGACAGTCTACTGAAGCATTGAGCACCTAATAAATCACGTGAAATGTTTTTGATTTACTACTGTGATCCCTCTAAAGTCATTGGCATTGTAAAGTTGTTAATATCTTTAATACATTACTGTGTGTACTATTAACAGATGTATATTTTTATAGATACAAGACTTAGCGATCCGCTGCATCCAGAAGAACATCAAGAAGAACGATGGGGTGAAAGACTGGCCCTGGTGGAAGCTCTTTACCACTGTGCAGCCTCTGATTAAGGTCCAGCTGACTGAGGAACAGATGAAAGGCAAAGATGTGAGGAGATTGTGATTATCATATTATGTCTACCCCATTAATCACAGTGCTGTAGAGAGGTAACTGTAGCTATATGTAACTATGTGTGTTGTTTTAGGAGGAAATTCAGCAGATGAAAGCAAAGCTGGAGAGAGTGGAAAAAGAGAGGAACGAGTTGAGGCTGAACACAGATCGATTGGAGAGCAGAGTGAGTCCCTTTGGCTGTGGCAGCTGTGCATGCTGGGACCACTGAGTATGGGAGTGCTGGTGGACTTATAACAAGGGCACTACAATGGAGTTTGAACTTGCCAATATACAGCTCCAATACTGACTTACTTACTTTTTAGTACACTTACAAATATATTCTTTTTATAATACATTGCAAATTCCAATAACTAAAAAACTGGAATAAACAAATCAAGCCATGCATGTAATTTAAATGACTCAAAAGTAGTGAAGGAAATTTGTCTCAACTCAACCAAAAAAAAAGTATTTTCATAAATAGAGCTGAAATCATAGCGTTGTTTACAATTTGATACAATACATGATATATGATTCAAGATACAATAATATCATGGCATGGAATATGGTGGTACATGTGATACACCTATTTACTGTTATTACTTTTTTTTTTTTTAAACCACTATGCACATTATGAAATACACTTAATATAATAATTCAGACTCTGAGTATGTTGACTGCATTACATAAATATTGTTGCTATCTCTAATAAGCAACAAAACTGTAGTGTCACAACATAAAAAGTCTGTAAAATGCTGTATACAAAAATTAAGGATCACACTATATTAATATTTTGACACACCCTTGCTTATAAAATGGGCTTTGTTTATTCAGATTGCTGATCTGGTAGCAGAATTGGCCGATGAGAGGAGCACGAGTGAATCAGCTTCTCAGATGCTGGAGGCTGAGACGTCAGAGAGACTTCGCCTGGAGAAGGACCTCAAGGATCTACAGGTAAGTTACATCAAAAATGTATTAATGCAGAAAGTAAACAAGCGTGTAGTAAATACAAGCTTTATATTATATGATTCAGGGCAAATTTGAAGGCATGAAGAAGCAAATGGAAGCCCAGGAGATGGAGGTGATGGAGGCTCGACTCATGAAAACCTCAGACTTAAATGGAGAGCTTGACGATGATGATTCTGGTTAGTAAGACATATTTTTTCTCTATTTGTGCTGCAATTTTAGCTGTAAGTGTGTTGAAAGTACTATTTTTAAATACCTAATTAAATGTGCTCCATGACTCCGGCCGGAGCTTGACTGTCTGCCTCGTGGGCATGTCAACTCAGGTCAGGGGCAACATTCTCTGGCCTCTTTATGTGATTATTATGCGCACAGTTTGAAAAATCTCCAACTAATGTTATTCTAATTGCAGCTGCAGGAACAAGCGCCTTTGTTTGACTGTTTCAGCAGGGGGATGTGGCAGTTAGACCCGGTCATGTTGTGCATAATGCTATTTAGTGCATTTTTAGCATGAGGTTCACGGAGAGTGGGATTAAGAAATTCACTCCAAGGCATACCAGGTGCGCATGTTGCCAAATGGTCTCTACCTGCTGCGAAACTAAGCTCGTGCTGTGTCTTTTCTTCCACCTCCTTCACCCCACCTCTGCAGACAAGCCATTACAGAGCGTATCAGAATTCTTAGATGAATGAGAAAATAATCGTTGGGATCAGAGCCGGTGGCCCTGCAAGTTGTCATTATGCTATATATATGCTAATGAGCGCCTCTGATGGAGAAGCTGGTGTTAGTATGTGAAGGAGAAATGGACAGCCTCTAAAATGATAAGGCTTTGAAAATGAACCTGAACCCGAATGCGCTGCTACACCCCTGATAGCCTCTGACAGCTGCAGAATTAGGGTCGGCTAAGAACTGTGAAAGTGCCACTTAGACATGTCCTTCTCTAACTAGTATTGTGGTGTGCTTTGAATCCAGCCTGCAGGTTTATCCAAGATTAAAGTTTAGACGCTAGCTAGACACTGCTTTGTACTTCTTTGTTGAAATCATTTGGCCTTCGGAGGTCACAATATGATGAAAAGAAATTTTATTTCCTGAAAGATTGTATGATTTTTATCTTTGATTTTATCACAGCAAGTATAGTCTGCCACATAATCCATCATTTCTGTGCTTTCAGTCTCTCCCTCTCTGAGCTCTCAGCCAGCACCGCATTAAAAAGCAGGAGACTCCCAAATGTCACATGCAGGCGTTTTCTTAAATCTATGTGATCCCAACAGGAGGAGAGTGGCGGATCAAATACAACCGAGCCATTCGTGAAATGGAGTTCACCAAAAAGAAACTCCAACAAGAGTTTGAGGACAAGCTGGAAACAGAGCAGCAGAGCAAAAGACAACTGGAAAGAAAGGCAAGACTGTAACAGTAACACACACTAAATTATATTTAATGAATATGTATTCAAAGGTGCAACAACTTTTCTGGTGGAGGGTCTGTCACCTACTTCATATAGATGTTTTTTATTTTGCCTGGAATGTTGCACAGTATGGCATTAAAGTTATCGACCTTCATGGAAACAAACAGGTGAGCCCACCAGGTCGTAATTTTTTTTTTAAGCCGTAAAATACCTTGAATGATGGATGCATTTAGTGACACACTGTGGAACAATGAGTCAAGGCAACAGAGACACGCAGGTGGTAAAATCCCCATTAGAAAAGTAACATAGTGCACTTTTAAGTTTAACACACTTTTCCCAACAGCACATTTCAGGATTTCCATAAACATTGTATTTTAAAAGACATACTCTTTAAATGCTTTGCCTGTCTGTCGCAGGTGGCTGATTTGCAGACAGACCACGAGGATGTGCAGCGCTCTGTGCAGCAGCTGAAAAAGAAATGCCAGAAACTGACGGCTGAGCTGCAGGACACCAAGCTCCACCTGGAGGGCCTGCAGAGCCGCAACCACGATCTGGAGAAGAAACAGCGCAAGTCAGTTTGAAAATAGATGTCTGTCTATTTTTGTACCTGTCTGGTGGAGCTGTCCATCAGTCTGCTTCCGGCCCTTGTCCCTGTCTCACAAACACATTAAACAGAAAGGATGGCTCTATTCTCCTTGGATGGCTAAGTGCAGACACTCAGGGCCACCCAGCAGAACACTAAAGTTTTCTTTAATTTGAATAGTGACTGAGATGTTCTGTAATCTGTGGAATTGCATTAGCTGCGAAAATGACTCAGACTTTAAGCACTTGAGAAGCTATCGCCGTGGCAGAATGTGATCTCTCCCCTGTGGCTAATTGAAGACGCTCTGTGGGTGAAATTATTTTCAGCTGCACTCCAGAGAGAAAAACAGGGAGTTACAACGAGCTGACAGCATGAAACACTTAGCTGTTAAGTTCACCAACCATAAGTGTTTCTGCCCCAGACAATTGAAGACAACATTCTGCACATTATTACAGTCCAATTGTAAATTGATGGCTAATGAAAGGGGATAAGCCCTGAGGCAAGCAATCTAGCTGTGGATTCTACTAAGTCCAAAGTCAACTATGTAATAATCCCCCTTTATAGACTTGTACTTTATCCTTCTGTGTAAGCATTTGCCAATGACTTTAATTCTCTTTAAACTATATAATATGCTAGTGATATTGTATGTGCGTTAGCAATGGGAAAACTGTATTATAACTACTGCCTCTTCCAATATAAATTATGATATAGATATATAATTTATTTGATGTCTGTATGAAACCCAATTTGGGATTTCTTTAACAGTTTAAGTTGGAAATGGAGTCTGGAAACCAAATCACATATGCCCTGTGACCAATCCCCATAGCCATAGTTCCCTGGCAAATACAGACAGATATCTCTGTACTTTTTATACAAATTCATATCAGTCTCTAAATTAAACATATACTAGAACTGCAGAGGTTCCCAAGTACCACCAGAAGTAAACCTCATATAGTTTGACAAACTTTGTCATAATCCAAAGTTAGTTTTTTGAGACTGTCAGACATGTTATTGTCCTTTCCAAAACCCCACTTTTTTGTCTCTTCATGTAGCTGCCTTATATCTCCATGTTCACCTGTTGTATGTGTCGTTTCCAGATTTGACCTGGAGCAGAGCCAGACTCAGGCCGAGGCCCAGAGAGAGCGTAGCCAGAGGGAGAAACTGGCCCGTGAGAAAGACATCCTGACTGCTGAGATGTTTAACCTCCGTCAGCAGCTGCAGGTAAGCTACTCCCACATACACAGAGATGTACCCTGGCATCCTCTCCTGGGACCAGCTCTCTGCTCCTTCTGACATAACTGGGCTGTATTTGACATGTGCTTTATTGTACATCTACCATCTGCAGGACAAGGACGCAGAGCTGTGTGCGGCTAATGTGAAAGTGCAGCAGCTGGAGGCCGAGCTACAAGAAATTTCCTCCCAGGAGTCCAAGGATGAAGCCTCACTGGCCAAAGTCAAGAAGCAGCTCCGTGACCTGGAGGCCAAGGTCAAAGACCAGGAGGAGGAGCTGGATGAACAGGCCGGGACTATACAGATGCTGGAGCAGGTGCGACAACAATTCTGGGCCAAAATTATGACGTACTTTTGCTGTTCACAGCAGTTTTTTTATTCTCTGTCAGGATTGTTATTTTGAGGAAGACTTATTGTTCTTTTTTCAACCATACTATAATATACGCGCATCATTATCTTGTATTCTGTTCATTGTTAACCCTAATATTGATAATTAATAATAGAATGGAGTCAATTGACTTTTTTCTCTGTAACAGGCAACAGATTTTCATTCAGTTGCTTTTATTGAGAAAAATGACTATAAGACAGATTTGAAGCCTACATGTTTCTGGAGACAGAAATTTTTGAATAATAATTGGTAATTACAGAGCAGTGGCAGTGACTCTGAATAAGCTTGTGATGAGATAACGTTATGATATGGTTTAAAGCTCATAAAATTACATTTTGCATAATGTATACCCTTTAAAGATACAAAGCTTGCCTACAGCTTCTATTTTATTGCCACAAAAGATATTGTGCATTGTCATTCACAGGCCAAACTGCGCCTGGAGATGGAGATGGAAAGGCAGCGGCAGACCCACTCCAAAGATATTGACAGCAAAGATGAAGAAGTGGACGAGATCAGGCGTTCCTGTAGTAAGAAGGTAATTATATGATGAGTAGTAGACACATTATGCTGTTTTCAGGTATTTTTTTATATTGTGTTCACTGTGAAAAAAAAGTGCTTTGTGACATTTTGGCCATTTTTTGAGCAAAATTAAGCAAACATGCATAAATCAACTGAAACATAACTCTGAGGAAGCTAATACTGAGGGAACACCATTATGACATACTTAAAAGCTCATTAAAGCCAGTTTGTTATATACTACTGTATGTCCCTTTAAAATTCAAAGCATGTTGTCTTTTATTGTTGTTTGTAGTGCAGACCCAGTAATTGAGTTGATTCTCTGACAACAGGCTTTAGTTCTCATGTGCTTGTTGATGTGCCCTGCAGCTGAAGCAGATGGAGGTGCAGTTGGAGGAGGAGTATGAGGACAAGCAGAAAGTCCTACGTGAAAAACGAGATCTGGAGTCCAAGCTGTTGAATGCCCAGGACCAGGTATCCACAGTATTCTTCTATCTCTTCTCCTCTGGCCTCTGTCGCTGAAGTTAAGTGCATGTGATTGAGTGCAGCACTTGTATTTGATTGGAAAGAAACAGCTATTGAGTCTCAAGAGGAGCTGAGGATTTTTAAGTATGATGGAAATATAGAGTATTGTGACTAGAGGCTGCTGTTGTGTCATCTAGGTGAGCCAGAGGGATGTGGAGACGGAGAAGAGGCTGAGGAAAGACCTGAAGAGAACCAAGGTCCTACTGGCTGATGCACAGATTATGTTGGACCATCTGAAAAGTAATGCTCCCAGCAAGAGGGAGATCGCACAGCTCAAAAATCAAGTATGTCACAGAAGTATTTAGCGTACGTAGCTGTATTAGTGAAATTACAGGTCTAGCTTTATAGAATGGTTGCTATGGCATTTATGGTTAGACTGAAAACATAATTTTTCCTTAGTATTCATAAAGATTAGAGTTTTTAAAAGCTTTAAAATAACTGCTTCTGAATAACTGTACTTTTCTAAATGGCATTTCTTTTTAAGCTTAATGTGTATTGGTTGATATATCATCATCTCACATACAGATATTTTTTGTATATTTGATTAGAGCCCAGTATATGCATTTTTGATTTTTATCAAGTGAAAATAAATATATTGAATGTAATTGACTGTACAGAGAAAATGCAGTTGTGTTTGTTCACTAACCTAAAGGTTGTGGTTTTCATTACCTGCATCCAGCATCATATATAGTGCTTGCTAGTGTTTTCTTAGATTAATTTTTTTCATTGTTTGTGGATATTGTTTATATATCTACTCCATTGTTACATCTATTTCACTTTGTTACCCCTTAAGCTGGAAGAGTCAGAGTTCACCTGTGCAGCAGCTGTAAAGGCCCGGAAATGTATGGAGTTGGAAATGGAGGACCTTCACATCCAAATAGAGGACATCGCAAAAAATAAAATTTCGGTAAGATTTAATCAATCTGTATGTGCTAATTTATTTACATACATTCAAGATTTCACAGTCACTGTACAACATTTTAGTGATCAAATCCAGGCCGAATAAACAACAAATGTGGGTAATCAACAGAAGAGGTTGTAGATACAGGCAGTCTCTTGATTGAATATGCATACAACATCAAGGCATGGTGGATTTGAATCTAATCACTGCCCTTTGGCTTCTTTCTGATAGATAAATAAGTCCACTGCCTTTCTTCATCTGTTCGTTAATGGCTGCCTCATGAGACCTCTGCCTACACTTCACTTTCACAGACTGGGGTTGTTTTGGTCTCTGGGGAGGATACACATAGGGCTGTGTGCCGATTCTCTGCTTGTTAATTTGAGCAATTATAGCCCGGGAATGTCTGGTAAATGATTTATATTATAGAAAGCATACCGAAGGCCGGAGTCTCGCCCCTGAACACTAAGGATGAACTGTGAATAGGACATCACCAGTATGCTGCGCTGGGCTGGCTACACTTTTCCCCGCCTAAATGAGCCAATTGATTACCTCCAATTGGTCTCATCCTCCAGCCAGAGCGCCATCCACATTATGTTCTATTGCCATTAGATGAGATTCCAGGACTGCTCGGCTTGGCTAGCTAATAACCATTTATCATATTCAACAGCTCATGAATAAATCTTGTCATTCTCGACTAAATTCTGTTTCCCTTTCACTTTGCGCAGTTGGAGGAACAGGTCAGCCGTCTGCAGAGAGAAAAGAACGATCTTCAGTCCAGAATGGAGGAAGACCAAGAGGATCTAAATGAACTGATGAAGAAACACAAGGCTGCAGTCGCCCAGGTAACATAGTCTGAAAGCATAATAGAAGGAAGGATGTGCATACTAGTTTCACAGTTTAAGCAGTGGAGAAGTCTACATCTAAATTACTTTCTTTAAGGAAATATAGTCAAAGAAAAGAATTAAAGTTTAAGAAATGAGAGAGTTAAAATTGTAGAACCAAAATAAATGCATTCTCAAAACTGGGTGACCTATGAAACTTTTAGTGGGGGTCAGCCACTTGCTCATCCCAGTGGACATGTTTATTGCTTTGCCTGGGATGTTCCATAATATGCCATTAAACTGATCAATCTCAATAAGCAGGTGATTAAAAACGTTTATAATTGAACACATGCATGATAGATAAGGTTAATGCTATACCATGGAACATTCAAAGCAAAGCAATATCATCTCTACTTGAAAAGAGGTGGCAGACCCTCCGCCAGAAAAGTTATTGTACATAATGCACCTTTAACTTACACACACAACTAGAAACATCTACACAATTTTACATAACTGTTACTTTACAATACAGTATCAGAACATGCAGTAATACTAACATTATTTCAGTCTTGCCAATACTTCTACTGAAATATGACCGTCGACTGTTGTAGTCTGCCAGGGACTTGAACCAGATCAGCGACCTGCAATCCCAGCTGGAAGAGGCCACAAAGGAGAAGCAGGAGATCCAAGAAAAGGTACAAGGAGGCACTGAAAAGCTCTGCGGGCAGCTGCCAGGAACAGGCCCGCTGCCTCAACACAGCGTTCTGATTAGCCCACTGCCTTCTACACAGGCCTTCTGATTGTCACAGAAATACTGCGTTTCTATGGTAGTTTGCTTCTCAAAAGTCTACTACAATTTGCATATAAATAGTAAGACGCAGTAGTTGCGTAGTCAGGTTTTTTTGGCATATTTTAAAAGCAGGATCTTCTGATAAATCCAGCAACTCAATTTGATTGTTTTAGTGTGTGTTCATTTGCATTTTCAAATATGTCACACGGATTATCATATTGCTAAGAAAGCATATTTATTAGTTTATAATGCCTAGTTTTGGCAAAATTGGCCATAAACATGTTATACAATACTTTCACAATTAACATCCATCAAATGCTTCAGCGCTCCCTGCTAACATAAAAGGTACTTTCAGAGGCTCTGTTTTGTTTGTACACTGTGGCTCATTAATTAAATGGGTGAGGCTGGGCATCAATGCAGATTGGTGTGGTTAAAAGGTTAATGCACCTGATTCAACGTTATGCACATAAGCAGCTTTTATGTTGTTTTTCTCTGAAGATGACCTCCAACTCTTCATGTGTGGATAAAATCATGTTTTTTCATTTTGGTTATGCATTTTGTCCACACAGTCATCATTAGCTAAGATGAGGATTCAATTTAGCAGCAAATAATGCCGTAGATCATCCTCATTTATTTATTTATTTTTTATATAAATATATATTTTTTTTAAATCACAGTATAGTCATAAAAGATTTACAAGATTTACCAAAAAAAGTGTATGGGTCACATTGACTCCTAAATATATAAATCCTGAAGGGCCATCCGCATTTATTTAAATTAATTTTATTTTTACAGTTATAGCAAAGGAGAATTCAGTGTCAATTGGACAAGCATTATTTGGGTTGAAAACGTTCCAAGCTGCTTTTTCAGTTCTGGTCAGAACTCTGGTGGACATTGCCTTATATCTGCCTGCAGGGAGGAGCTAACTACTGAAACTACTCTGAAACTAACACCCTCAGAGTAGTTTCAGTGTAGTTAGCTCCTCCCCGCAGGCACTAAATTTCTCCTTTGCCTTGAATTCTATCAGGACGACTGAGGGATTCTACACATATTTTACAGCTATATATTGCAATGGAATCTAAATTGTAATTTCAGGTGGTAGAATTATCAAATTGCAAAGGCTGCACTTATTCAGATAATAGTGTATCTTCTGCAAAAAATAAAAATAAATAAAAAATCTGTTACCTATACCTGTAGTTAGATCTCTAAATTTAAATTTTATGATTATGAAAAAAAATCTCTTAATTTCTATAATTTGAACATCAAATAATACAGTTGGTTACAGCAAATCTTTTCTCCATTACTGTCTGCCCTCCCCAAGTCACAGTAGAGCCCTGTACATTGTTAAGAACTGTCACAGACATCAGTGATTGCCATCTAAAGCATCTGACCTTCAAGTGGTTATCTCATCCTGGGAGGCGTGCGGGCCTGTATCCTTCCTAGTATCAAAGACTCACTCTAAATCCTCCTCCTCTTAGATGTGAAGTCGTTCATTAGCTACTACACTGTCTTTGGGGCCAGTTTGATTTCAGCGTGCCTTTTATCAGTTGGAGGAAATGTTTCTTTTTTCATTATGACTTCTTTTACTCAAAGCCCATGTTATTCCCTATGACCCATAATGTCCTCTTTTTGGAAGACAGAGATGAGAGAAAGAGGTTGCAGTTCAAAAGCATGATAAATAATATATATACCAAAGGAGTGTTCAAAGTGCTTAGATCCTGATAGAGCCATTCAAACATTCAATAAATTTACACTATCTACTTACTTAAAGTTTCAGAAAAAAAGCAGTTAAGACATGTTTAATTGTACTATAACCGAAATATATTCTTGAAA
Organism: Boleophthalmus pectinirostris; assembly: GCF_026225935.1. Taxonomy (NCBI): domain Eukaryota; kingdom Metazoa; phylum Chordata; class Actinopteri; order Gobiiformes; family Gobiidae; genus Boleophthalmus; species Boleophthalmus pectinirostris. The sequence goes on along the minus strand of NW_026571018.1, from coordinate 21,822,392 downwards.
CAGAAATGTTACTGAAATGTGAAGATCGACTCTCTAGCCTTTCTGACTGACAGGGACCAGATCGAGAGGTTACGGTTCAAAAACACCATAAATAAGATTGAAAAGTAGATTGTTGAAGTGCTTAGAGATTGATTCTGTGTGAGTTTATTGAATGTTTTGTGTGTCCTCCACAGCTCCACTCCCTGCAGAGTCAGCTGGAGTTTCAGGAGCAGTCGATGGTGGAGAAGTCTCTGGTCAGTCGGCAGGAGGCTAAGATTCGAGAGCTGGAGACCAAAGTGGAGTATGAGAAGACCCAAATTAAACGCTTGGAGGTAAGATTACTCATTTTATCCTGTTTACCTGTCTGATCGTCTGCATGCCACACAGCTGGTTTGTCACTGTCAGTGTCACCACCAGAACAGTCAGTGTGTTTGATTTAAAGGTGACGCTCTGAACAAGGTGCAATGTCTTTCCTTAAAACTGTTTACATTTAGGGGAAGAAGAAATTTATAATTTCACCTGATTTCAAATCCATTTATTCATGCTGAGAGTGCATTAGACACTACAACTGTATTGCAGCAGTAGTGATTACACTCTTTTGCTGTTATACTTGATGCAAACTTTACAATCTCACTTCAGAGTTTAGTGACCCGTTTAAAAGAAAATCTGGAGAAGATGACTGAGGAGAGAAACCAGCGCATCGCAGCAGAGAACCGTGAAAAAGAGCAGAATAAGAGAGTCCTGAGACAGATAAGGGACATGAAGGAGGAGATGACCGAGCTGTCCAAGAAGGAGGCAGAGGCCAGCCGCAAAAAGCATGAACTGGTACAGCCCTGTGTGCTCTACAGATAACTTAAAGTAGATAGCACTCACTAAAATGTAATCTTTTCACCAGGAAATGGACATAGAGAGTTTAGAAGCAGCCAACCAGAGCCTACAAATGGATCTGAAACTGGCCTTCAAAAGGATAGGTGACCTGCAAGCAGCCATCGAAGACGAGATGGAAAGCGATGACAATGATGATCTTATAAACAGGTAGAATGCATTTTCAGTCTTGTAGAGTTTTATACATGAAAGTTCCAGCTAGGCAAAAATGAAGTGCAATAATCTGCTTAGTGTAGAACAGCAAGTTTTCATTTTCAAAGGGCTGTCAGTCACGACCTAGTCCTTTTTCATATCTCCCACGTTGCCACATCAAATCCTCTCTAACCTCCTTTGTACTCCCACCAATGCGTTTAATTTGATTCCTTTATTTCGTCTCTACTGGTTTCCCATGTTTGCACGGAGGTTGAGAGTCGTGCTAACTGTGAAGTTGCCCAGGTAAACAGTGGTACAGACTTCTTCAGGAGATCAACTATATATATATATATATATATATATATATATATATATATATATATATATATATATATATATATATATATATATATATATATATATATATATATATATATCATATATATCATATATACCAGCACTGTTTGAAAAAGATTCATCTGATTCAGTATGTCAGATGTTGCATTATGTTATATTATTTTATTGGGTACCACTTATTATTGTATGCGCATCTCACTTTTTCCTTTTTCTTTTTTTCTTCTGGCAGTTTGCAAGATATGGTGACAAAATACCAGAAACGAAAGAACAAAACGTGAGAATGAAAAATGCATGCCTTGCCTCTCACCCATTTTAACAGCATGGTAGAATAATGCAGTATTACTTTATATTTGCTGTGTGGATAAGGCATATTTTTAAAGAACGGCAACTCATACAAGGACTGCGTATCTCTGATAAGAAGGATGCCCCTGCTGTTTCAGTTTGCTTTTATTTCATGCTTTCAGTTGTTCCAGGTGTCGGCTCACAGTCTGCCTGGTCGGAGGTTATACAATATCAGAGAATATAGCAAGATCATTTTATTTAAAGCCCCACTGCATATGATTTTTGCCAAAAAATAGAATGAAATAAAAATTACCACCTGTAATGAAGTAAAAAAAAAAAAACTAAGGGGGCTAGACCTGACTTATCACTTTACATGTGGACTTATAATACACTGAGGCACACTATCTGCTTGTCTCCATGGAGAGGTTTACTTTGCTTTGAACATTCTTTACTTTGCCTTGAACAATGAATAGCATAAAACTGAGCTATCTCCATGGTGAAGGTTCCAAAGTTTGGTGTTAACTTTCTATCTCCCTGGAGACATGTAGGAGGCGTACCCCCTACCAAGAAATCTTACTTCCGCTTTAAGATAAGCCAAACCAAATGCCTCAAATTCACACATTCTTTCTTTAACCAGAGTGCTTGAGAATATGCCTGAGCATGAGCAGAAAAGCAGCAAATAGTAATTGACCTGCTGTGATACTCCATCATTGTCTCCATGAACATCAACAGCCATCATCATTTTGCTAAATTTGAGCCCTCTTCAGAGGCCTTCATCTTCTGCATTTGTTTGAAATCATGGCTGCTGCTGAATTCATTCATTCCCTCAGTAATTTTCTCCTGCTACCATTCCAAATAACTTAGAGCAAGTTAATTCCAGTTCATTTGGGGAAAAATATTTGACATTTTTTGATTCCCAAAATGTGGATGTTATTTTTGACACTGTAATTTTGTGTTAAAAAACAATTTTGCATGTCCACACATTTTACATTGTGCATTTTTACTTTATACAAATCATGCTTTCCATTCCTGATGCATGTTTTGATAATTCACTCAGAATTTACCCCAGAACTAGATTGAGGGTCTGTGGTTCCTGTTTTGCACACTGGGTATTTATATCATTGTTACTATAAAGTCCAGGCTACAAGGCTTCATGCATGCCTGCACATTAGATAAACCAGTGCATGTATTTTTCTAATCTCCTTTGCTGGGAGTAGTGAAGCACTTTATATTCATATTGTTACAAATGATCACCTTGGTAGCATGGTAATGCTTAGTCATCAATCTGAATTCTAATTGTGTTTTCAAAAGCTTTGTGTTTGACTAAATTCGATATCCAGGTATTTTGCAGGAAACTATTCATCGCTTGTAAAATAATTTGAACATTTATCCTAGTATATGGAAGTGTAGCCTTTAGTTTAATGCTGACACTGTTACAATCTGCAGCCTTAACCCCTGATTGCTTTTTTGAGAAATCAGCATTGGGCTTGTTGTTTCTTTTATCGCCCTTTTCTGTTCACACAAATCAAGAGTGCCACTGCATTTAGTTTGTCTTTGTGCCCCTTAGTAGGAAAAAATACTTATGTTTCCTGAGAAGCCTTTTTGTCCTTCAGTGTTATTGAATTAGCAGAAAGACACACACAAATTGTTTTTCTTGTAATTTTCAAGTAAAATTTCCAAATAGATTATGCATCCAAAAACTGCAGTGCACAGCAGTTAATTTCAGAATCTCATTTTAAACTATTTAAACCAGTTTAAAGGTGCATTATGTAAATTTCTGGTTGGGGGTCTGTCACCTTACTTGCTGCCTGGAATGTTCCACAGTATGACATTAAACAGCTCAACCTTACATTTATTCAACTATAAGTGGTTTTATAGCTCAAAAATACCTAGAAAAAAAGGCATTTGGACTGTGAGCGAGGTTGCCTCTACACAGATCTGACCTGCAGCTTGATCTGGTTTGGTCTCCATGACGATAGAAAGGTTTAATGCTATACTGTGAAATATCCCAGGCAAAGCAAGAACATCTTCATGGAGAAAAGCTTTTGATGGACACTCCAATAGAAAAGTTACACAATGCACCTTTAAGCCAGTGTAGTCTATATTTATTCAGAAACTCAACAGTGATCTTAGGCAAAGGTAAATTTATTTATAAAGCAAAATTCATGTAAGAGCAACCCAAAGTGCTTCACAAACACAGAAATACATGATCAATAGTAGATGGTACTTATTGTGAAACGTGGCTTTTTAATATCAGTGAAGTAGTAATAGTTTTGTTAAACATAATGTATTAATAACATATCATTTATCCATTTACTTTGTGTCTATTAGATGTGTAACTTGTGTAAAACAACACTTCTGTAGCTATACCTATACCTATTACATAATTACCCAAATGCAAAGTTTGTACTGAAACCTGACCCCTATACTTTTCTAGCGGTAAACTTATAGAACCAAGCCATATCCAGAGTTTGATACTGACTGTAAACATTTGTGACAGAGATTTACAACGGCTGCAGCCCAATTGTCAGAAGCGATTAATGTTCACTTCTAAATTCTTGGGGCTTTGGTTGTATCTACGAGCCTCAGGACTGGTTAGCTACTGTGTGAAACCAAGGACAAATCGCTTGTGACACCATTTGCAAAGCACTCAATTGCAAGCCACCTTTTATTTTGTTTATGTGTGTTCTGGTGAGTGGGGGATAAAGGGGATCATTTAGCTGTGGGGGGTTTCACTAGTTGTTTGGGCAATAAATCATGCTAAAATAGGGGGGATTACGGTGTAGGCAGTATAATCAACTTAACACTGATAATGAAGCTATTTTTTCATGGAGGAGTATGTGTGGTGGTGTAAATTTGATTTTCGCAGCATTAGGTCAGTGTATTTAGGCCTGAACTAGCTAAATACCAGTTCCAATACAAGTAAAAGGGCATAATAAAGCTATTGGTAGCAGGTCTGTTACCAGTTCATTTTCTTAACACAATTTTTATATTTATGCAAAATACCTGGTTGAAGATGAGATGTCTCCTTAACACTGACTACCTTTCTATGATAAGTAGTAAAACTAAGTAACAATAGAACCTCTGCTAACAGAGTACCAGCAGTGCCATCTTTTATGAAAATGCTTTTAAGCAACCCACCAGAAAGGAGCAGCCACAGAGAGGACACTTTGTTCTTTAGAAAACCAGAGTGAATGTGAAACACAATGCACAGTGACACAGCAAATAGTGTGCAGTTCAATGGGAGCATAGACACATGTCTGCACTATGTGGACAAATGACTGAACTCAACACTCCTCCACTGGCTGGTTCAGGTATATTTACTATTTTTGGTGTAAACATTTTACACATGGTAAGATTAGCTTGTTTCAGATAAAAGATCTGTTATTTGTTGTGCCTCTCCTCATTTTTAATGACAGTCAGCTGTCAAAATGTACTCGGCACAGCTAAATCTTTAATTCAACAAGAGTAAACAAGGTGCGCATTTTAGATTGATGAAACATGACAGTTTGAAAGCTGCGTCAGGTAGGAGCATAAATAACTGTAATTCTAACATGACAGGTCAAGCATACTCACAGGACTGTCATTTATCACCAAATGTAATCTTCATTTAGAAAAAGATTCATCCAGCCCTGTGTCTTTAAAATATACAAAGTTTTCTCTTTTAAACAAACTCAAACCACCAATAAAAAAATGAAAGTCAAATGTGGCCTTCACAGCATCCTTGAGCTGCTTTTAAACTGTAATGTGGAATTGATTTTCACACATCAAGTATATGCGGGCGCCAATGCCATGTTTGGAGAAGCTAGTGTAGAGAGGTTGAATTTTACATCAATATATTCCACACATTGCAACCATTAAAGCAACACTGATGTGATTTCACTCATCCATGCCATTTCCTGTCACATTAACCTTCCCTCACAATGGGATGCATAATTCAAAAACATTCACCGCTGATCGGAGACAAATGAAAGAGGATTGACCTTATCCAAGTGGGATCTCCTGTGCTTTTTCACTGGGATCCAGGGGTCTGCATGTATTGATTGTTATGTCAGGAGTAAGGCCACGAGGCTGTCTCATGGCTCCACTCCAATAACGATCACTAAGAGTAGGTGACATGCCACGCAGATGCTCCCAGCCCAAAAGCAGCAAAACAAGTTAATTATGCCTCCCAGTGCATCATCTATATTCTGTCCAGATCACGACTTTGCCTGACTCTTTCACATCTGTTTATCATTCTGTGCTATTTTTACACCACTGGCTATCAAACTAATTGCATTTAATCTGTTGGAATTCTAACCTCTGCACTTTGAGATTAAAATTAACATTACATTAATTTTATATATCAACAAACCTTGAAAGTGGAAAGTAAGAGACATCACCACATCTACCTGTTAGAATAATGTTTTATTTTTTCACAGTGGCGATGAAACTGAGACCGATTCGGAGGTGGAGGATCGTGTGGATGGAGTTAAGTCTTGGCTTTCGAAGAACAAAGGCACAGCTAAACCCCAGCCAGAAGAAGGCAGTCTGAAGAGCACTAGGTCAGTCCAATCATCCTTATGCATCATGACACATCACCACAGCACATCCCATCGCTAACACTGCGATAAAACCTGCAGCATTTCCAGGATTACCCAGGGCACTTTGCTGCAGACGAACGGGTATTTCCTATGATTAGGTGTCATTGCTCTCTTCCAGTAATCTGTCTAATGACGGGAGGCAGAAAGGGAAACGGCTGCTGTCAGATTTATTGAAGTGGCCCATGGCGAGTTGGCACGCCTGCTAAATGGTGTCTAGCCTCAGTAATATTGCCTTCATCCCTGGCTGATTACTTCACTTACTGTGTACTGTACATAACAGCAATCAGCAGGGATGAATCTACCCTGGTCCCAAGGGCAAAATGAAAATGACAAATTGACAGTCTAATGTCGAAGTCTTGTGCCAAAATCACTATAGCTCTGTGTGCCATGTCCTTCCTCTTCCTGTGCTTGATTGCTAGTGTTATTTTTCTCTAGATATGCAAATGCAGCAAATGCAGATGTTGTCGATGTAAAAGAAGGTAAGGAGAAAACCACAGATGGAGGGAAAGATGGAAAAGTGGAAGTGGAACCTCTCCGATCAGTGTCTGTCATGAGTTCACTGAGCTACAGGAAGCGCTCCAACCTCAAGGACTCCATAGGGGGCACTGGTGATGAGAGCTCACTCTTTAGCACTCTGAAAGAACAAATGGACACGCCAGACCACGCTTCTATCCGCAAATCCAAGTCCAAACCCGGAGACCAGCAGGATGACTGGAAGAAGAGCCAGGCTTCAGACGATCTGGATGACAAAGGATCCGTCATCTCCATGGCCTATTCAGAAGCCACCAGTCGGGCCAGGAAGAGCTTTGATTCCCGCTGGACATCCAAAAGCAGCCCTGAGTACGACAAGGAGTCAGTGGTCTCTTCTGTTCGGCTTTCCACCAGGAGCAGGGGAATGCTAGACTTGGACGATGACGATAACAAGTCCACTATCAGCAGTGTTAGCCGCACAAGTCCTCGCTCTGTTCACCGAAGTTCCTCCTGGAAAGACGAGAGAAGAAGCAGCTCCCGTTTGTCTCTAGCACGAAGCTGTGGCCTTAGCGAGTTCGGCCTCAATGTTGACGACGACGATGATAGTCGCAGTGTTGCTTTTACAGAGGGAGGCACGTCCGCTTACAGCCCACGCTCTCTCAGTCGAAGTTTCTCCAACCCGGGTCAATCCACCACAGCAGATCTACCAGAATTGTCCGACATCAAAACTGTCTCTCACCGCAACTATTTAGACCCCGATCTGGAGGCTGCCATCAATGAAGTGCTAAGTTTCAAGCCTATTAAGTTCAAACGCAGCAAACTTGATGAATCTAGTGAAGAGGAAGGTGAGGATAAGAAAAGAGAAGACAGTCGAAAGAAAGATGATGAAGGATTGGGTACTTCTAGCTCGGCTTTGGACTACAGAAGTCGTCCGTCAAGCACTTTGAGCACCAGCAGCTCCAGAAGCCGCAGAGATAAAAAATCCAAAGTCTCTCTATCTGATGATTCTTCTTCAGATGATAGACACAGTAGAAAGAGCTCCAGGGGGAAGAAAGGCAAAAAATCTAAGAAAAGAGGAAAGAAAAAAGTTAGCGAATCTGAATCTTCATCCTCTGAGTCTTCATCATCATCAGAGTCATCTTCGGGGTCCACCATCTCGTACCGCAGCTCCAACAGTGTTAAAAGAGCGCCAACTAAAGGATCTGATGATGAGAAGGAATCAGCAGGGCCAAGTAAAAAAGATAGTAAGAAGAAGCAGAAGAAAATGGACAGTTTGGTGATGAAGTACCTCTACAAGCCAGACAGCGACTGAGCCCACACAAGCAGGTGATGCCTGGTGTGAATATATAAGCAAGAAGTCAACTCATTTTGGTTGATGCATGGTGTGGTTGACAATAACACTAATAAAAAAAGTATCTGTGATTGGATTTTCAGCAGCACACATAGTTTAAAGGTGCATTGTGTAATTTTTCTGGTGGAGGGTCTGTCAAAAGCTTTTCTCTTTTCTTCATGGACATGTTATTGCTTTGTCTTGAATGTTTCACAGTATGGCATTAAACCTTTCTATCTACATGGAGACCAAACCAGGGTAAGTTACAAGTCAGATTTGTGGAGAGGCAACCCCACTCACAGTCCGAATGCCTGGTTTTCTAGGTATTTTTGAGCTATAAAACCACCTGTAATGTAATAAATATATGGTAGAGATGTTTAATGTCATACTGTGGAACATTCCAGACAGACATATCCATAAACAAGCAGGTGACAGCCCACAACGAAAAAGTTACATCTAAAAAAGTTACATAGTGCACATTTAAGCATCTGACCTGTCCATGTTCAAAATCATCCCAAAACTGTTCATATACTCGAACACTAACCCAATAACTGACAGCACAAACTCTATCTAACATATGTTGTATAGATAGTCTCTTCTTATAAAAAGCACAATCACTTTACATACACAATATAACTTTCAGCCACCATAAGCCTCTCAGGAAGTGTATTCTATGTAGAAGAGGAAGCAAAGTACTTTCTATTTTGTAAAGATGAATTGTGTCTCTTGGAGTGCCAGTGCTACTCCTAATGATGTTTTTATAGCCTCCTAAGTACAGAGTCTTGGTATAAAACAGTGTCTAGTGTTGTAGCGCTAACAGATGTTCAAAATGAGACATCTTGTGCAGTGAAAAGAGTTTAAAGATGTTCAACATGACTGTTATTTTAGTGGATAATGTGCATCATAATTAGGAAAAACAAAAACTAAATTTAGCTTTGGAGTGGGTTTCAAAGGGCTATCTGTTTAAGAGAAATGTATTGACAGTTACAGCATCTGTCTGTCCTCTGTTAGTCTAAAACATGCATGCCAAAGTGAGTCATTATTTTGGGAGGACAGTTGCCCTTGAACACTCTCTCTCCACTGGAGTATTAGCTTCTGCATAAATAACAGAGAAGTGTTAGATTGGATTATTATACAAGCTCATTTAGACTAAGGTTATTCTGTAATGCAGTTTCATAAAAATACTTTCATCATGAGAGACCAATCTGAATTACTTATTTAGTACATGGTTGATGTTGACAAGTCTTTTAACACTTAATCATAGACAAAAGAACGTATTATTTATCATCTAATAACACAAAGTTTTCAGCGTTTCACACCAACACAATATTTTGGCAGTGAATGGGTGAAGTTTGACACTAGACACTTCCACATATGTGACACCTCTGAATACATAAGTTATGCATTGCAACCACAGTGAGACTTCTGTCACTGAGCCTTGTGTTGGCTGCTTTGTCAGACTTGCATAGTATTGGCTCTTCAGTTTTTATAACTTTTTATAGAAATAATATTTAGACTTTTTTAGTTTTTATTGTCGAATTAAAAACAAAGAAACACTAAAGCATTTTACAACTTCACACCCTCCAAACAAGTGTTATTTTTAGTTTTAGTCAAGGTTTAATAAAATAATTTTTTGTTTTAGTGTAGTTTTAGACAGTAGAAATGTCACGTTCATTTTGGTAACTAACTCCGTAATACTTGAAACTAGTTTAAAAAACACATTTTTAACTATGATAAATTGTATTGCACTGATTTATGGGAGATCAACAAACCCTGGATGTTTAGTTTATTTATGATCTGGTTTGGGGCTGAAAAATAAAGCTTCCTTTTGTTCATTTTTGTTTCGTTTTTAGCATTGGACAAGAATATCTGTGCTTTCAGTTGGAAATATTTACATTTGGTCTTAGTTTTTTATCAACAAAAAGTGTAATTTTCCTAATAGCTTTAGCAAAAATTTGAGAATATGACAAATTAACCCTGATCTAACAAATAAGACTCATGTTGTTACCTTTCCTTGCATGTGAAGTCAGTATTTGTCTTAGAGTGACTTTGTCTCAATCTGTATACACCATTCAAATGCTCAATACAAATTTCTATCTCCATGGAGACCTGTTGTTTACTGCAGAGGGAGTAGCTTAAATTGCTTGCGGTTTCGCTGTACTATATTTTAATAGCAAGTTTTTCTTCTTTTTCTTCCTATTCAGTTTTCTAGCCGATAACGATCTTATGGTGTTGTGTTTTTTGTTCCCCACAGCCCTCCTGTGTGCCAGAGCAACCCGGTTTTGGGCAGATCTGATGAGGAAGACAAGGTGGACAAAGACTCCAGCAGGCAGTCCCCGAGGCACAGCAACACCGCAGACCAAACTGAGGTCACATAATGCTTCCAGACACAAAACGTATAATTGTATTCTACAAACTTTTCAACGCCTCTAGAGACAAGGCCCATTTTTTCACCATCATTTGCTATTGTCAAACATGCACTGCAACTTGAGCGCTATCAAACCAACTTCCTGTCACTACTTTATACTAAAAAAGCTGATTTAAAAGCAACTTTTAAGCTCCCGTCAGAACTGTACTGTCAGAGTGTTGAGATAGCTTCGCCAAGAGGATTTAGATAAGCCTGAACCAAGGAGGGCCAACCAACTATTAGGAGCGCTCTTATCTCCCTGTACTTAATGTGGAGGAATTAACCCATTTGCTATTAATGACCACCCCCTAATGGGAAGCAGTTACATGTAGTGATTGTTCACGGGTCAAGATCTTCGCTGTATGTATGACATGTGAGATATTTATCATCGAAAGCAATTGGCACTGAATATTAATGGCTGATATTAATTTATTTTAAAGAAATTATCTATATTGTAAGTAAGATGCTGAGTATGCTTTAAAATTAGACTATTTTATGTATTTCTAGGAAAGGTTTTATTGGTTCCCAACTTGGTTTTTAACATTATTGTAAAAATGGATTTGGCTAGGGAGAAGGATACATTATTTTCCCTCACCCCTTTTTTATTACTGCAGTCCTGTTAAACAAGGGCAAAAATAAAGTAGAGAATAAAAAATGTCTAGACTAGACTCTAGTTGAGAACCAATGAAGCAGTTAAATATGCAATGTGTTATCGCAGCATTTTTTAATATTATTGATGCAAAAAACTTGGAGTGACTTTCCAGTTACTTTGTGTTTTTATTAAGTTTTTGACTTGCCTTCACCTTTACTTAAATAGGCCGGAAAAATCTATATTTTTGGAGGCTTGTTGTGAACCTTGAAATAAGGCCAAATTGATTCAGCAATAAAACTTGGCCCTTCCAATTTGTGGTGCCAAACCGAATATACTTACAAGCTTAACTTATTTTACAAGTGTATTAACAACAAATATTAATCTATAGACTCTGTAACCAGTGCAATGGCTTCTGTTATGCATCGTTTGAGCAGTTTCCTTCTATGACAAAGAATGTAATGCTAGTAATGTAAATAAATAAGCATATGAATAAATAATAAAAAGTATTTTACTGGGTAAGAGTACCATTACAGAGGACAACCATTTCTAAAAACACCTTTGTACCAATGTAATTTTCTCCTCCAATTCACATCCTGTATCTGATTTCAGAGCTACAAACAGAATTGTACAATGAAGCATGCAGCATTTGGCCTTATGGAATAATAATGACGATCTAGATAACATGACCTTATGAATTCTAAACTCTATTTAAATACACACAGGTAGATATTAATGGAGGCCGCGCCCTATATTTGTGCATAAATTCACCAAAGCCTCAAATGCCTGACTCGCTATTTGCATATCTTCCCAGTAGAAGGTAATCTGCATTTCTTGTCTTCTTTCTTTTTTTCTGTCTTAGCCTCAGAATATTCATGTGAAAACGCAGAAAACTTTGATGTGAGAGCCTCATAATAGAGAGATGTTAAGTAGGTAAAAATAGAACCAGTATTTATTGATATTTTCATACAAAGTAAGTGACATTTTAAATTGTTTTTCATTAAAATCATCTGTTACCTTGACCTTGAGAGTGAATAAATACAGACTTTGATTTGCAAGCTTTTTGTTTTTGAATTTATCTGTAATTTGAATAGAACTTGTGTAACTAGGACATCGTAAACAATCAAAGAAAAAACACTTCAAACAAAGAAAACATATTGGGATGTTATTATCATATAAGATCAGTGTTTTACATGTTGCTAATTGTAAACAATAATATAGATCTAAAACTGCTTAATTAATAATAGTAAATTAATTAAATTCCTGTTCAAAACTGCAGAAATTAGGAGCCCTATCTCTTAATAGCAGTATTTCACCATAAGCAGCATCTTTATTTACATGTTTTTATTGATGAAAAATGGTGGGCAGAGCTAGGGGGTAGGGTGAAACAGTCATTTTCTGAGCAATCATGCCTTGAATGCAGAACAGTACAGGTCTATTAAAACATGCATGAATCAACTGAAGAAAGAAATACTAGTAGTAAGCTAATGCTGATGGCACACTGATATAACATGCAAAAATTTAAATTTTCCATTAATGAATTTCTTGGCTTATTTGGGCTGTCATCAGCTGAGTTACCAATTATATACATACACATTTCCAATACTTTAAATGCAAGTCTTATTATTCTGCATGATAAGACACACCATACAGATTTGGCATAAACCCATCTGATTTTCCCGATTAATTTTAGCTCGTGTCTCCCTGTAGCATCTCATCACGCCCATCCAGCTTTCCCAGGAGTCCATGGAGGAAGCAAACAATTCATATACACTGATTAATTCGGAGCAGTTGTGGAGGCAGACTGCAACGATTCTCACTCTACCTCAGCTTGTTAATATGAGCTGCACCGTGCAAAACCAGCTTGGGGCAAATTCTCAAAGATAAAATAACCCTTTTCTTCTACAGTGGTGAGGCTTACAGATCCAAACATACTGATAGTTTTACATTGCCACCTTGGATGACATTGTGAGGGCTCTCTTTTTCAGAATCCCCAATTTATCTAGCAATCTAAAATCCTCATTCTTATACACAAACTTGTCCTATAGACCAGCGCCGTGGAGATTTGGCTGTAATTTCACTTCATCCCCTGGGCGGCCACATGTTTCCGCTTAAAGGCTTTCTTTTTGAGTGACAGATTAAATTTGGGGCCTGATTTGACTTATTTTGGTTCGAACACCGTTTCACAAACCACTGGAGCAGGAAGTGATTAGTTTCAAGCAAGTCAGTGTTCACGGTGCCACCCTTGCACTTATTTTAACTGAATGGTAAGGCCAAAGATGGTCACTGTTGCTATATGAGTAATCCTGCTAAGAAATACAATCAGGCATAGACTTTACTTTCTAAAGGAGTAATGTGCAATTAGTTAATGGTTAAAAGACACAAGGACACATTTTAATTAATCTCATTCATCATATTGTAGTGATAACATGTGAATACTGATATTTCTTCTACTGTATGTGTCCTCTGGGTTAGGAAAGGTTCAATGTCTTTTCAATGGATAAGAAAGTAATATGTGAAATTCCAACCATCAGCATCCAACCTAGTGAAAAATAAGTTGAATGCTGCCACAGGTGGAAAGCTTACATTTACATAGCTGTAAATGTACTCGATTACAAGTAAAAATACTGTTGCCAAATTTGAAATGGTAACATAGGAATTTGTAATTACGGGAGGTACTTTAATGCTCACAAAAGTTTCCTCTTTTTGGATGAATTTCTTAGTTTTTTGTGAAATGCCTCTTTCAGATCTTATTCAAAGTTATTGGTTCACACCTTTAAAGGTCCCATGTTACACTATTTTCTGATCTATGTTATAATGTTGTTTCTTCATCAAAAACGTACCTGAAGCTGTGTTTCGTTTCATTCACACATGTTTAACACACAAACCCAGCAGATATACGCGTTCTTCTATCAAATGGAAAACAATCTGTTCCACTTTGTGATGTCTACTGTGTTTTTAAACTCCTTCACTAGAATCATTTGGATAATTTCAGCCCTGGAATTGACGATCTGAACTCAAGGTAAAAGCTAGCTCTTAACTTGAAAATTACTCTAAAAGGGTTACTCAAACATGTGTGAATGAAACAAAACACAACTCAGGTATGTTTTGAAGAGGTAACAGCATTATAAAATGACTGAAAGCTCACAAGAGTGCAAGAGTGCTCACAAGACCTTTAAGGATTTAAGAAGTCAGTGAACAATGGTCTTTTGAAACTGTGGCTTTTAAACCAGAGGCAATAACTTCTGTACCCAAAATCTACCCCAGTGACCCTCATATTTAGCCCTTCTCTGAACAGCCCCAATGAAATAGTTTGAATGTGTTGATCAGTCTTCATCCTCCTCTATTAACGTCTCCGTCTGCAGCTTGGCGTCTGCTGTCAATAATGCCTCTGATTGGAGACTGTGGGACTGAGCCTGCAGGGACCAGGTGAGAAGGCTGCTGCGCTCATTTGCAATTCGGAGATGAAAAGACACAGGCGGGTGTGCTGCTTGGGTGCCTCTCTTTGTTTGCACATATCATTTCCACTCTAATGAACACTGCACAGTAGTGGGCCCTTGTAACGAGGCTCAGAGGTACTCGCAAACATTGTTTACATTTTGCATAGGTCTTCACTGGGCTTTGGGACCATTAAAAAGAATTTTCCCTTTTTAGGAGTAAGAGCGGTATCATTTTCAGAACACCTGTTGGATTTAATCCTGTTACATTTAAGTTATATTGAAACACAGCCTATGTATGTTCTTGAGTAATAATGTTTTATAATGATGGAAATAATCATCATTAGCAATTTTGGCTTCTTCTGTAGTTAATGTACATTTCTGATATTTTAGAGGCAAAAGTACATTTGTGACATGTCATTCACATGTTTTTATAAAACTGTTTTAACAGTATTTATCCTACAGTGTCTTACAAATTGGTGTTGTAACCAAATTATATTATTTTTTAATAATTTCAAAAAATAATAATAATTTAATAATTGTATTTATTAATAATTCAGTAGCTACTCCTTATCAAGTTCTGGCTGTTAAATTTTTTGCTGCAGAGCAAAGCTGAAAGGAAATTAATTGAAATGCTTACAGACGAAAAGTGTTCATGAACATTCTGAGTGTAATATTTGTGCCTGTATCTTTGCTCAGCACTTTGCAGGTGTCTCCTGCTGTGCAGGGAGCTGTGCAGTGCTCAGTGTCCCTGCCAAAGGAGAGTGGTTGTCCCTGTCGCTCTCCCTGCCTCGTGTGTGGGGCTGTGGAGACTGGGAAATGAAGTCCCAGGAAGTAACTGACTGGTCCACAGTATTTGAAAACATTCCCTTTAAAGAACTGCAAAATACTGTTATTTCTAAAGTTGGCCAGAATGTGTATTTGAGTAGTTGGTTTGACGTCTATGTTAGGGGCATTTTCTGTAAGGGTATTTGTTCTGTAGGCTGATACTGATAACAATATATATTAAAATGTAGATGTATTCTGAAGTGTGCATCCATGTGCTTGTAGTAGAAACAGATGGGACAGTGTATTTGTGTGGGAGAGCTGTAGTGTCAGAGTAGGGCATCACTTACATGTTAGTAACATTATAGTAGCATGGCAGCACTAGTAGTGGATCAAGTCAGTCAGAATATAAGGACAGAAAAGTAAGTCTTTTTGGTGTTCACTTTGAGCCACTTTGACATATACATTAATCTGCCTGGCTCCCAGTGTCCACGTGCACCTGTTAGGAGTGCACTTCTAATGATCCTTGAATCTCCAAACACCACTCATAACCATGTGTCATGTTGTTCCCTGGAAGCTGTCCAGGTCCTCTTCACAAGCATAAACACAGTATTAACCCCCCTTACATTTTTACATTTCACATTTTTATATGTTGAAATGATTAGTTTTTATTATATATTTTCTTTTTATCTGTCAATCCAATACTCGCACTGTCAATTTTTCACAATCAGAGTTTGAGCAAGATTACTACCTGTAAAAGTATGTGTTAGCAAATAATAATTATTAGAAGTATTTTAATAGATTCATAAAGTGATTATGCATATTATTTGCTTGTGTTGTGCTGCACAATAGTCTAATGACACTAATTGAATGTCTCTTTCATATTCTTTAAATTTTCCATTACCTCTGTTTTAACCAGGATAATCCCGCTGAGATTAAGAATCTCTTTTTCAGGAGATTTCTGGCCCCATAGGTCATCCTATTGTACATGTTTTTAGTGGTAGGGGAAACTGAAGCACCTGGAAGAAACCTACATAGGCACAGGGAGAACATGAAAACTCCACACAGAAAGGTCTCACACTGCCCCGGAATCAAACCCAAGACCTTCTTGCTGTGAGGCAAGAGCACTAACCACTTTGCCACCATTAATCTATGGTTACAACTCATAATAATGAGAATGTCCTACGCAGGGTTGGTCATGGTTAACATTTAGATGAGAAAGGTCCAATAATATCAGGGGAAGCTGTTGTTATGCCCTTGGGCAAGACACCCACCTAATCTTCAGAGTCCATGTACGCTATTGAGAGTGCACTTGTGAATGCAAATACAGGAGAAGTGACGTGTGTCCGTGTTTGCAGCATGAATGTTCCAACCAAAATAGACAAATAAGATGTGATAGTAAACACTTGAGATCATAAAAAAAAATAAAAATAAAAAATCCCACAAAAAATGTAACCACTTGCAAAAAACACACTTGGATGACCACACACTTTCCTGTCTCAGCACATATCTTTTAGAATGAAATGTACTCGTGCTGGTGCCAGTTCTCGACAGCTTGGTTTATCTTCGCCACAAACTCAGCGACAAACTGACAAATAGCAGATATTAAGCATGCATCTAATTGTGGAATATATTAGTTTGACTCGTGAACAGATGGAAGTCATTGGTGTGTTTGGAGTCACTTTATCCAAACCCCAGGACACTGCACTGCATCAACGTCCACTGAACACGTCCCTATGAAGTGTCATCTATTTCAGCTAATACAAAAGCCTAGAGGTAATTTGGCTCAGCGCTGGAATGGTGTCATTGAATTTTGGCAGCAGCTGAGTACAAACAACTGTAGTCAGTGTTAGCATCACTTTTGGACTTGTGTCATTTACAATATGTAGCACTATAGTTGATTCATAAGGTGACGATCTGAAAATTAGGACGTGCCATAGCAATAAACAATTCAAACAAAATATTATATTATATTATAGATTGGTGAAAAGACATTCAGTTGTAAACAAAATTGTAAACAGGAAGCTGAAACCCATAAATATTGACTTCCAAGTGAACATAATGCATGCTTTTTGGGGGAATATATTGTAACTCAAATAAGTTACTTTTTAAGGTAATCATGACCTTATTTTTTTATTTTGTTTTTGTGATATTGTTAGAAATAGCTGCTGTGTCACTTGCTCTAGATCACTGGTTCCCAACCTTTTTCTCCCAGCGACCCATATTTTACCCTTGGGTACGTTTGTGACTCTCACACCTCATAAACTATGGTCTTAAAATGAAAAATATAACTACTTTCTGGCTAAGTAAAAATGTTGTAAAACCGTGACTGCTCCTGATGACAGAATTGTTAAATTATGTATTTTGCTGTCTCTTACAAAATCAATACGTACACATTATTCTAGACAACTGGAAGATCGGACATTTCCCACTTGAATATTATTACATGTTCTGACCTTAGAGCATTCCAGCTGAATTAACTTGTAGGTACACAATGGCTCATGCTAAACTCTTGGCTAACCCCTCATATCCACTTTTTTGTGATTTTGTGTCACAGTGCCTATGTGACACCAGTGTCTTGTTATTTTTTCTACTTAATTATTATTTATTATTACTATTTATATTTTTGCTCTTTGTTATTGTATTACATTGTGATGTGTGAGCTACTGTGTCCAAATAATTTCCCATGTGGATCAATAAAGTTTGTCTAAGTCTGCATCTAAGTAGGAATTACTGCCACTGATTGCAAGTCACACATTGCACATCTTTTTATCTTTATTTATTTATTTAAAACAAGTACAGTGCACAGAAAACATTCAACTCAGAGAGAAAGAATGCTCTGTGTCACATTTAGCTATAAGCTACTTTCCATCTGCAGTCCTTGGGCGGATACAAAATACATTAAAGAAACTATTTAAACCAACTCTAGCAACAACATTTCATCATTAACAGTGTGTCCTTAAAATAACCACAATCCAATTCATCATTAAACATGTAAAACAATTAAAATTCATTTATTCTAATTTCCATAAATACAAGATTTCAAATTCGTCATTATCTTCTAAAATTGTCATTATTATCAGTGTCCTTTAAAATGTACATTTACCAAACTCTTCAGTATTATTATCCTCTAAAATACCATTCATCAGCAACATAGTGTAGTACAATCATTCAGACTGTTTAAACATTTGAAGAAGCCAAATTTTGACACACCCACCTGTTCAGATGCCATTGTTTAATCCATGAGAGAAATTGTGTTAGTTAGTGCAAGTTTTAAGGTCAGGTGGAACCGTGTTCAGTTTTTTGCTGCAGTGTATGAGAAAGCCAACTGTCTCATCACAGTCCAATGAGGTTCATTTGGTCTTCCGATAATTTATGGTATTAGGTTCTTTTTTCAGACCAAGAGTTTGTTTTCATAGTCCACAGTTTTGACTGCTCACTAGCTCTCTTCCTCAGAGTGGTCACGTGATGTTGCTCTGACGTGTCCGGTCAGCTGATTTACAGCTTTTTGGCGCTGTCTTCCTACCAGTGGAGGCAGGACAACAGCGCCATCTTCAGTCCGACTTCCATCCATCCATCCATTTTCTTCCACTTATCCGGGGCCGGGTCGCGGGGGCAGCAGTCTAAGCAGAGACTCCCAGATTTCCTTCACTCCAAACACGTCCTCCAGCTCCTACGGGGGGACCACGAGGCGTTCCCAGGCCAGCCGAGAGACACCTCCAGCGTGTTCTGGGTCTTCCCCGGGGCCTCCTCCCGGTGGGACATGCCCAGAACACCTCCCGAGGGAGGCGCCCAGGAGGCATCTGGAACAGATGCCCGAGCCACCTCAACTGGCTCCTCTCGACGTGGAGGAGCAGCGGCTCTACTCTGAGCTCCTCCCATGTGACTGAGCTCCTCACCCTATCTCTGAGGAAGCGCCCAGTCACCCTGTGAAGGAAACTCATTTCGAGCGCTTGTATCCGCGATCTCGTCCTCTCGGTCACTACCCAGAGCTCATGACCATAGGTGAGGGTAGGAACGAAGACTGACCAGTAAATTGAGCGCTTCGCCTTTCGGCTCAGCTCCCTCTTCACCACAACGGTCTGATACAGCGACCGCATCACTGCAGACGCTGCACTGATCTGCCTGTCAATCTCACGTTCCGTCCTCCCCTCACTCGTGAACAAGACCCCAAGATACTTGAACTTCTCCACTTGAGGCAAGGACTCTCCACCCACCCAAAGAGGGCAAGCCACCTTTTTCCAGTCGAGAACCAAGGCCTCGGACTTGGACGAGCTGATCCTCATCTCAGCCGCTTCACACTCGGCTGCAAAAAGCCCCAGTGCACATTGCAGGTCCTGGTTCGATGAAGCCAACAGGACAACATCATCTGCAAACAGCAGAGATGAGATCCTGTGGTCTCCAAACCGGACCCCCTCCGGCCCCTGACTGCACCTAGAAATTCTGTCCATAAATACAATGAACAGAACCGGTGACAAAGGGCAGCCCTGGTGGAGTCCAACATGCACCGGGAACAGGTCTGACTTACGCTTGGCCCGTCGGTACCTGTCAGCTGCCTCAGGAGTCCCGTGAGCCAGCAAGGCTCGATAGGACTCCTTCTTCAGCTTGACAGCATCCCTTACTTCCGGTGTCCACCACCGGGTTCGGGGATTACCGTCGTGACAGGCACCACAGACCTTATGCCCACAGCTACGAGCGGCCGCATCGACAATAGAGGCCGAGAACGAAGCCCACTCGTACTCCATATTTCCAGCCTCCCCTGGAATCTGTGAGAAGCACTCCTGGAGGTGCGAGTTGAAAGTCCTGTCGACAGTGGGTTCCGCCAGACGTTCCCAAGAGACCCTCACTACACGCTTGGCCTGCCAGGCCTGTCCGGCTTCCTCCTCCACCAGCGAACCCAACTCACAACCAGGTGGTGCTCAGTTGACAGCTCAGCCCCTCCGACACCCGAGTGTCCAAGACATGCGGCCGGAGGTCAGATGACACGACTACAAAGTCGATCATCGACCTCCGGCCTAGGGCATCCTGGTGCCACGTGCACTTATGGACACTCTTGTGCTCGAACATGGTGTTCGTTATGGACAAACTGTGACTAGCACAGAAGTCCAATAACAAAACACCGCTCGGGTTCAGATCAGGGAGGCCGTCCAACTTCCTCTGGACAGTATCCCAGGTGTGTGAGAGTAAAAAAGCCCCCTCGTCCCTGTTTATTGTCCCGTGGGCACATTTCTGTATTTCCATTGCCTCTTTAATCCAGTGACGGTGTTTGTTTTCCTCTGTCCCAATGATGTTTCCTCCGTCCCAGTCCATAGTGTGGTTCTCTCTTTTACAGTGGTCAGAAATGGCCAATTTGAGTTGTTCCTGTTCTGCTCTGTGTTTTGTTGTTTGTGTTATGTTCCTTTTTTCGTGTGTTGAACGCCCTCTCTGTTTCCCCAGTGTATGTTTTATTGCAGGACATGTAGGGTATTTCGTATATGTAATTAATATGATTAACTGAGTTTCAGGAGCAGGACCACGCCTCAGCCTCCCTCTCCTCTCACCAGCGAACCACAACTCACCTCGACCACGCCTCTAATTTCCCAGAAGCCTATATGTAGCAGCCTTTCCCATCATCCCAGTTTGTCTCGGCGAACTCAACCCCACCATCCCATCCCCTATTTTGTCTTTCAGTCATAAGACCCCTACAAGGGGGTCCCGTTCCGGCTGGGCCAAGTGAAGATTGAGACAGAGCCCCCACCTAGAGTCTCAACCCAGCCATCTCTGCTCCGCTTCGTGCATTATCAATAAACTTCTTTGCACTATGTCGTTGTTGGTGTCCTCCTAACTAGTGAAATGACATTACTTTTATGCTCTGGTTCTATTTTGTCTTTTGGGTGGACGAGTAATTGCCTGAGTTTTCTGTACTGGTGTGTTAATATTGTGTTTTTGTGTTTAGTGTGTCCCATGACAGTACCTTTAAAGTGAATGGTCAGATCAGAATTTACAGATGAGTGAGATGTTCTTGTCATCTGCACTGATCCTAACTTGGAGAAGCCTCTTAAAGCAGGGGGAGCAGCATTGTGGAGAATTCTATGGAGCAGCTGTATCTCAGAATTAAAATCATATTGTCAAAGTTTAGCAGGTTGTATCTGCTTTTTTAATCAAAAACTTTGAGGCCTTGCTTAAATAGTCTCAGTTGATATCTTTAAGGTCTTTCCTGCCTGAGACCAACAGATTAAGCAATGATATAAGTGAGAAAAAATCATGGCATGAAGAAAAGCCTTTGATGCCTGAGTGTTTAGAGAGTTTCAAATATGTCTTAAGTTTACAATATTAAATTTCATAACTTTACTTAGATGTTTAATTTGTTTATCAAAAGGATAGGACCAAATCCAAATACAGGCCTAAATATTTCACTTCTTGTACATTATTAATAATTTGTCCTTAGACACTAAGGTGGGGACCACAGATTTGTTAAAGTACATTGTAACAGTTTTTTTTTTTTTTGTGTTGAGTGAGGCATGAGGCCTGTAGCTATTTGACTATACTATCTATACTAACTGCTAGTGTGAACTTATCAGCCTCCTCTGTCACGTTTCTCCCATGGGTATAAATGACCATATTGTCTGCGAACATCTTTGATTCTAATCATTTTTAACATCTACACTATAACTTTCGCGAATCAGCCTCAGATTACATGAACTCGTTTTAAGGCAGAGGGCCAATCAGCAGTGTATTGAACAGACATAATTAGAGTTCCTCCATTGCTGTACAAACTTTTACAAGTATCGCCTCTTCGCCATATTCCCACGTTGACAGTTAGACAGTGAGTGAGTCAGCCGGGATATTAATGCATGTCCTGTCATTTCACATTCCCTTTTAGCAAGCTCCATCTCACTGCTCATCTGGGACCAGCCTGAGTGACAAGAGTCTGACATTTGCAATCTCTCTGCCTCAAAGAGTGACCAAGCATCCCCCTGGTGAGCAGCACCGGACAGCCCTGCTCATTCATTTGTATGTATTAGCGCTTCATCATTATAGTTAATTAGGAGTGTATCTGCATGAGGTTTGGGCATTTAGTTTCTGTGGCAGGTGACAGCAGAGTGGACTAGGGATTCTGAATTTGTTATGCCAAGTTGAAGTTATGGTTTGGGTGAAGAGTAACAAGCCATGAAATGTTGACACCTGTTGCATCATCAAAATGTGTAAGGCAGTGTGAAAGTTGTACCAAAGCGTCTGATTGGTGGGCCAGCAGTTTCTGTGTGGGGGCCCTGTGCAAGAAGCTTTTGGGAGCCCTTCGTTTGGTCAAATTGTGAGATGTCTTGAAAATCCTATATTATGCAAAATTTACTCTTGTGAGCTTTAAGTCATGTTATAATGTTACTTCATCAAAAATTTACCTGGAGTTGTGTTTTGTTTCATTCACACATGTTTGAGTAATCCTTTATTATTAGTCTGTCTGAATCACCTTGTGTGTTTTTTGTTCAATAGAGACTGGCAATTCCAGGTCTGAAATTATCCAAATGATTCTAGTGAAGGTGTAAGGAGTTTAAAAACACAGTGAAGCACTTCCTGTATTACAACATAACATCATAACAATTGCAACATCTAACCCTTACATATCCCAAACAGCTATAAGAAAACACTGGAAAAGCAGAGTGATAGCTGGCAAGTTAGAGACTGATTTGAACATTTGATCTGACAGTAGATTTAGGAGTGGGCATCAAGAGATATTTTTAAAACTCTGAGATCAGTTCGGTCAGGCTGAAATTGGTTCTTGGAGGAGAGGCTAAACAAGCTTTTGAAAGTGTGTCAAAATGCTATTTCAAAAGCTACTACCACTCTGCTAAGGTCTGGACTGTTGAGGACACTTCATTTTAGAGAATAAAATACATTTACCTTCTGTGATGACTTATGTGTGTGTGGACCTAATTAGACCCTCTGTATTTGCAAATAATAGGCCTTCATGTGCACCATTTGGTCAAATATTGTAATGTAAAAAAAAAAAAAAGTTTATTTTTAATTTAAATTTTTTCTTTATTTTGGATCCCCATTAGGTATTACTGCAGCAATAGCTTTCCTCCCTGGGGTTCACATAAAACACATAAACCAAACATGTTAATTTCACTAATTATTAACTTAGTTTTACATACAAACATTATTGCCACATTCAATTTAAACATACAAAAAGTCTCTCACCTGATATATTTTAACATTTCATGACAGTTTCTTTATTAAGTAAAATAAGTTTTAGTTTCTTTTTAAAACTATCATCCTTTTTCTGTTTTCTGTACATGGAAATTTAATATAGTTACAGCTTATGCATTTGTATAGGTATACGCATGAAAAGACGCATTATTTAATTGAATCTATGAGCATATAGCCTGCACTGTAAACATTATTTGAAGTCATACATGTTGCTAGGAGACTTTGCGTGGAGACAAACTGAAGAGTAATGGGCAGAGCAGCAGATATGCAGTTCTGCCACTAATATCAACACAGCAAACCCGTGTTACTCAAAGTTTTCATTATATACTGTGTGATACTTGGCCAGCTTCACCTTGTGCATAGCCTAGAGAAAGGCTCTTGGTCTCATTTTCTCTTTTTCTTTTCCAGACTGCAGCATGGATCTCTCGCCTTTCACACCAACACAAATTAATCTGAGCCGACTGTCCACCTGCGACGCACAAGGGCACAGGCATTTATTTCACTACAGGGACTAATATACAAAGATATATGGCACTGAGGCCTATCTTCTAACATTCTCTATGATACTATTCTTGTCTATAGCAGTTTGTCCTGTAAACTTTTTTTGATGGTCCCATAAATATTAGAGTGAGGATTTTCATAGTTCAGTCTTTTCTAATTGCCAATGATATGCTTTGGTCTTTTTAATGAAGAGGTCTACAGCCAATGCTCTAACAGTAAAAGCAGATGGTCTGGAGCAGTATTCAGATTTTTTTTATATATTTTTTGTAGTGATTGAAAGTATGTATTAGTTAGTTACTTTTAATATATTACATTTTTTAGTGTTTATGTTCTCGAAATTCATATCGAAAGCCATTTTTATTTAGTTTTAATATGACAAAATAAGAGTGATAGATTTTTTTGTGATATCATTCACCCTTACCTTCGCAGTTGTTTGAGGCCAGTTTAGTCCAGATCTTGATGCAGACTTGGTTTAGGCTTGTTCTCATCCTGGTTTAGGCCAGACCAGGTTTAGTCCAGGGTTAAGTCCCAATTTTATTTTGATGTGTGTTCAAGTGGGAATGCAGCCTTAAATGTTGCCAAGTAGAGTACTTGGAGCTATTTTTGTAACACGCAATCAAAGCCAAAGTGCACAGAGCATTCTGAGGAAAATAACAGGCACTTAACTGATGGAAAATAGAACTTAAGAGAAAGAAAGTTAGCTTAGTGTGTCTTTGTTTGATGAAGAAGGAACAAGTCAGTGTGAGTGATTATGAAACTTCAATGTGCTATTATATACCAATTTTGGAAGATAATGATAGTAGGCTAACACACACATGCAAAAATATATTATAATGTGGCTGTAATTTCTTGCTTTCCTGTTTTTCAACATGTCAGGTAATATCTAATTAGGTAGCAACTGCAAAGCAGTGATATTTTGCAATTACAATTAGATATTTATACAAAGGTGGTTTACAATTTCTTAAATAATAGTATATGACTAGAAGGAAAATATAAAGAGCTTCTGTCGTTTGAAAGATGAGCAGTCCCTTCTCTGACTTTGATAAAACTCATAATCATTCAATGTGTGCAAAAAAATTTAGATAACATTTTTTGGCCATATTGCCCAGCTCTATCATAATTTTCCATTATTTTGTACAATGACGTTTTGAACACAAGGATGTATCTGTCACAGGGCCTTTAACACTGCATGCAGCTTTAATCAGCTGGTCTTTGTGTGTTGTTACACATACTGTACTGGGAAGTATGGCTGAAAATAAACTGAGTACATATAATAACCATGGTAAGCCTTAATAATAATAATAATAATGATGATAATAATGATAACAATAATAATAATAATGCATTAGTTTTATATAGCGTTTTTTGGACACTTAGAGATGCTTTACAGAGGATTATTCATTTCATACCCAGTGGTGGTAAGCTACTATTGTAGCCCAGCTGCCCTGGGGCAGACTGACGGAAGCAAGGCTGCCAGTCTGTGCCATCGGGCCCCACTGACCCCACTGTGGCACCTGGAATTCCCAGTGGTCTCCCAGCCAAGTACTAACCAGGCCCAGCCCTGCTTAGCTTCTGAGATCTGACAGGATCAGGCTTAGCCAAGCTGGCATGGCCTTAGGTGTGGTACAGTTTAATGCCTATGAAACATAACCATTATCCAGTGTTTTGGAACTGAAGTCCTATTCTCAGTCTGTGGAGCAGAGTGTTCTGGACATGAAATCCTTCTCTCCCTCTGAGGACCTGATGCTCCCTACAGCTTCTTCTCTGCCGTTAAAGTCTTACCACAGGAGATGCTGTCACCAACACAAGTTGGACTAGTCCAAAATCAAGAGGAGAATCTATAAATGAGAATTTTCTTATTCTATTTTCCCCTTTAAATTTCAGTAAATTCTTCTTTGTGTCAAACTCCAAATGTTTTGATTTAGTAAACTAAATATTATTCAAGTAGGAATAAAATACTGCTGTTCTGCTAGAAAAGTACTCTGAAAACTAAAATTACTTTAAAAGTTACTCAAGTAAATGTACCTGAGACCTACCCACTTTAGAACTCTAGTAAAACAGATACAGAAACCATATGTGATAAAGTTCCAGAATATAATATCACCAGCCTGTGCAGCCCCTTCTTTCCTCCCTCCACTACAACAGATGCAATCCAAAATTATGAAAAGTTGAGACTTTTGCCATAGTAATTAATAATTAAAAACATGTGTCTTTTGAATAGGAAAAAGTTCTTAAAATGTTGCATATAATAAGATGCTGAAACCCACAAATACAAAGCATTACTTAGCATACAAACACTATAATTATCCAAATATCTCCTGTTTTTGTTCACCAAAAAGACCAGTCTTGTACCCAAGTCCTTATAATGTCAAATCTGCATCTAAACAGTGACAATCCGACTGTGCAATCCCCTGAGGCTGTAGGCCTAGACCAAACCAGCACTGGCTCAGACGGGCAGTCAGGCTGATGGATAACCTTTAGACTGATGTATGGCTGCTTTTATTCCCTCAGTCCTGTACGGCTTGTGTTTGGTCAAGTGAGCGCCACTTCCTGTGCACCAGCGTGTCCCGTGGGCCCAGAACTGCTGTCGGGTAATATGATCTATGGTCCAACAGCTGAGACATGAGTGATGAGGCCCAACGGAAATCACATTCTCCAAATTTAAGATACAGTTACCTTATTTTTTAGTTGTTATGATGCTATTGATTGGTTGTACTTGGACATTGTTGGCCTTGGAAGATATTTTTTCTAATGTCTGACTCAAGTTTCTTTCCACCAAACAAGATTACAAGACAAGAAAGTGTGCTCCTTTTGGTCTCTTCAGCTATTTCCTATGGGCACTGCATACTTATTTGTTTTTTCTTTACTTTAATGTCGAACCTTGCAGTTTCCTCCACTGGAGAAAAATAATTTATCTTACGCACTAATGAGATGCATCTAATTTCTTGATTCATGATTCTTCCACACGCTGTGTTTTATAATGGGTCAGCGAACCTCCACAACAGAGCTGTGCCAGGCGCTGACACAATGCATTCTGCTTGACGATAGCTGTTCTGGTAAATACACAAAGTGAGAAATTAGATTTGGCAGGTCATTCACTTCCCCCAGGGATCTGCAACTGGTGACTCCACTGCTTTTCTCTTTATTCTCTCAAAATGAACTCTTCTCGTTAAAAGCTTAAAAACTGACCTAAATGTTGTATATTTTACACATAATCCCATAATAGATTGAATTACATAAAACAATAGAGAAATTAAAGAAGAAGAAGAAAAAAAACAACAACTTAAAACTCAATCACTAACTCTGTGTCAGTTGTTTTTTTATTGCTCCCATAACTTGCAGCCTTAACATATGTTTGCTCTATGAGTCATCGACCCATTTTATATCAAAAGGAGTTTTGTGATTATCATCTCTTCAAGTGAATAGTCAATATTATGAAATATGAAATGATTAGTGTGTAGTGCACATGGTGAGTGTGCACTTCTATTGTTTAGAAAGAGACACTTGGTCTTGTTGATTATGAGCGATCTGAACATGTTGCACATTTGAACATTGCAGGAATTATTTAGGATAATTTTTGTGTGGCTGCAGATTTTCATCAAAGCCATAAACCTCCTTGTCGAAGCCTGATCTCCACGGACCTCAGAAGCTAAGCAAGGTCAGGCCTGGTTAGTACTTGGATGGAAGACCACTGGGAATACCCCAGATGCCACAATGAGGTGCTAGCTGCTATTATTGTGTCCTTAAGCAAGACACTTCACCCACATTGCCCAGTACGAATGTGGTGTGTGCATGAGCGTTTGTGGTTGTTCGAGGGGCAGATGCCTCAAATTTGCAGCCTTCCGTCTGTCTGCTCCAGGGCAGCTGTGGCTACAATAGTAGCTTACCACCAACGTGGACTGAATGAATAATGCACAGAACTGTAAAGCGTCTTTGAGTGTCTGGAAAAGCATTATATAAGACTAATAGATTATTATATTACAAAAGTTTGGAATAAAAATACAGAGTTGTTAAACCAAGTTAAACCAACAATACATTTACATTTTAACATTCTCAGTGATGGCTGTAAAATAGGCAAGGCAAGGCAAGGCAAGTTTATTTGTATAGCACAATTCGTACACAAAGTAATTCAAAGTGCTTTACAGAATAATAAATACATTAAAATCATAATAAAAACAAATCAAAACATAAATAATCATGAAGATTAAAATTAAAAAAGAGAGACATAAATTGGAGAGAAGAGTGCTGAATGAAAACCTTTCACTTATATGCACAGTTAAACAGAAATGTTTTGAGCCTGGATTTAAACAGCGTCACAGAAGAGTCTGTCTCACATGTTCAGGAAGACTGTTCCAGGTTTTAGCTGCATGAACCTGAAACGCTGACTCCCCTTGTTTAGTCGTGACTCTGGGCACCAGCAGGAGGCCGGTCCCTGAGGTCCTCAGAGTGCGAGATGGTTCATATGACACTAACATGTCACAGATGTACTTTGGTGCTCGGCCATGGAGAGACTTGTACACAAGCAGAGCTGCTTTAAAGTCTATTCTCTGAGCCACAGGAGCCAGTGCAGAGACTTGAGCACAGGACTTGTGTTTGTACTTCCTAGTTCGAGTAAGGACCGGAGCTGCAGCGTTCTGGATGTTCTGCAGCTGTCTCACAGCTCGTTTTGAGAGACCAGTGAGCAGACCATTACAGTAGTCTAACCTACTGGAGACAAATGCATGGATAAGTTTCTCCAAGTCTGCTTTAGACAGTAAACCTTTGATTTTTGCTATGTTTTTTAGATGGTAAAAAGCTGCAGATGTTATTGATTTTATGTGGACTGTTAAAGTTCAAGTCTGAGTCCATTATTACCCCTATATTTCTTGCCTGATTTGAAGGTTTTAGAGAGAGAGACTGGAGGTGACTGCTGACACTGTCCCTTTGTTTCTGTGGACCAAACACTATGACTTCAGTCTTGTCAGAGTTTAGCTGGAGAAAGTTGTTTTGCATCCACACACTGATCTGTTGAATGCAATGACCAAGTGACTCCACTGGTCCATAGTCTCCTGCTGCCAGAGAGACATAGATCTGAGTATCATCTGCATAATTGTGGTAGGACACATTATTGCTGCTTATTAACTGGCCTAATGGCAGCATGTAGAGATTGAACAACAGGGGGCCCAGGATTGACCCCTGAGGCACCCCACAGGTCAGGGCCACGTGATCTGAGACACAGTTTCCAATTTCAACAAAATACTTCCTGTCTTCTAGATAGGACTTGAACCAGTTTAGTACAGAACCAGAGATGCCCACCCAGTCCTCTAGTCTCTGTAAGAGGATCCCATGATCGACAGTGTCAAAAGCAGCACTCAGATCTAACAGGATCAAGACTGAGACTTTGCCTGCATCAGTGTTCAGGCGGATGTCATTTGTCACCTTGATAAGAGCAGTCTCAGTGCTGTGGTGGGCTCTAAAACCTGACTGGAAAACATCAAAGGAGTTGTTCATTTGGAGAAAGTTCGTAAGCTGTTGGTAAACAGCTTTTTCAAGGACTTTGCCAAAAAACGGCAGATTTGAGATGGGTCGGAAATTGTTCAGTACTGTGGCATCAAGACTGCTCTTCTTTAGGAGAGGCTTAATGACCGCAGTTTTCAATGCATTTGGGAATGTTCCAGATTGAAGTGACATGTTAACTATGTGAGTGAGTGGTGAAAGTAAACTGTTGAGGACAGACTTTAGAAATCTAGTGGGTAACATGTCCAGGCAGCAAGTAGATGAACTCAGACTGGTAACGATCTCTAAAACAGTTTTGTCAGTTACAGGTGCAAAGTGATTCAGCTCTAAGTGTCTCTGTGGCTGCATGCTTGTTATTTGTGTTGTGGAATTGATGGCATTTTTGATACCCTGAACTTTGTCATTAAAGAAAACTGCAAACTCATTACATTTAGATGTGGAAATCAGTTCTAGTGGCAGTTGAGCTGGAGGGTTTGTTAATCTGTTCACTGTTGCAAACAGGACACGAGAGTTGTTACTGCAATTACCAATAATGTCCGAAAAATACTTCTCTCTTGTTTTACTCAAAGTGTAGTTGTACATATGCATTGTTCCTCTGTAAATCTCATAATGAACCTGGAGGTTTGACTTGCGCCATTTCCGCTCAGCCTTCCGGCACTCCCTTTTCTGTGCCCTGACTGAGTCATCATTCCTCCACGGAGCTTTTTGCCTATCTTTAACCACTTTAACCTTTATCGGGGCGATGGCATCCAGAACATTCAAAACACTCAAAGTCACAGAGTTCAACACATCATCAACATTAGAACATGAGGCAATTTCAAAATTTATCATTTCCATGAACAGTGCACCTGTGTTATCATTTATGTGTCTTCTTCGAACAACTGTAGGAGCAGCCGGTGGTTTGGGAATAACAGACAGGTCAAAGAAGACACAGAAATGATCAGACAGAGCAACATCAACCACATTGACATTTGAAATATTTACACCCTTTGTAATGAGCAGGTCCAGAGTGTGCCGTCTGTTGTGAGTGGGCTCACTGACATGCTGAGTCAGACCAAAAGTTTCAAGGACAACATTAAGCTCTTTGGCATTTTTGTCACACACATTATCCACATGTACATTAAAATCACCTGTAATGACTAAACCATCAAAGTCTGTGCAAACAACTGAAAGCATCTCAGTAAAATCATCAATAAAACTTTGACAGTGCTGAGGAGGTTTGTATATGACTATGTAGAGTATGGACGGTGATTGTTTTAGCTCCATTTTGAAGGAAACATACTCAAATGATGAAAACACCCCAAATGACAACCTGTGTGTAACCAAATGATCTCTAAAAAATGCACACACTCCTCCACCCTTTTTATTTGCTCGTGTTTCAGATTCAAATTTGAAGTTGGGAGGGGTTGATTCCACTAGCACTGCATGACCTGTTTTTGTCAAGCCATGTTTCAGTTAAAAACATAAAGTCAAGATTAAAAGAAGAAATAAAATCATGAATTAGAAATGATTTGTTACATAAAGATCTGACATTGAGCACAGCAAGTTTCTGATTAGTTTCAGTAGGACTGGGTGTTATCTTCTTACAGGGAATGTGAACTAAATTTCTCTGAAATACCATCTATTTTAAAAAGAAATACTAATAGAATCAATACTCAGTTGTCAGGGTTGTAACCTTTTATTACTTTCATTACCACCGCAGCCATAAACCTCCTCCAGTATGTTGTTTGTTTGTTTTTGTTCATGAGCCAGACACACACAGGTGTAAACAGTAGCGTCACTAGAGCGTCTTCCCACTCTAAGCTGCCGCTGTGTGATTCGTGCATAAAGTGGAAGGCTCCCTGTCGCTTCACCAAAATTACATTCTGGCAGGTGTAAAAATTTGCTCTGCGAGGAACACTCCACACAGGTTGATTGTACACCTGCTTGGCTATTTCACAGGTGCTACCACACACTCTAAAACCAAGACTCCCCCCCGAGGCTCTGCTCTCCTCCCAGTCTCAAAGTGTTGACTGCCAGCACGACTCAGAACTCATCATGCTAATCCACCGCTCTCACCATTGTATTTCTGCCATACAGGTGAGCAATAATAACTTGGAGCCTCTGTGGTTGGGCTGGCAAAGATAGCACAACATAATGATCTGCCCAAAATGCAGTGAATAATTAAATTGGCTGGTCAGGGAGCACCAAAAAGTCATTAATATCTTGGTGACGTCTATGCAACACACAACTTGACTGTGCTGTCTCTGTAAAGGTCAGATCCACAGTTTTTTATGGGCACAACTATTAATTTGGGTGTCCAGTGAGGGATGCAATGTACTGCCCATCTTTCAACTGGATGGGTTAATTGTATTCTCAAAATGTAGGATAAACTTCAGTGTTGGAAATCAAAGTACAAGAAGTTTATCAGTTACTAGGCAGTTTAGTTTGCAAGTGGCTGTGTTGGTTTGATCAGTTCTTTGTATACGCATGCTAAAATCCAAGGCATTTATTGTTGGACATATTTTAAAATTGGCTCCCTACTAAATATTAATAGAGCTCCATGGGTTAGGCCCAGGTTAATACATGTATTTTCAATCGTGTAACTACAGACTTGTGTTTAATGCACAGTACGGGCTGTGCCTTGTTCAGTGTTACACTGCTTTTCTCCTGTGTGCAGGCTGATAGGCAGTAAAGGCATTATTAGAAGAATACCCATGTCAGCAGATAATAATGTGCTTCATATATTTCTATATAATTTTATAATCTTGGGTGATTATAAGTGATGTCTGTGCCCACACATGATAACACTGTACTTCTCGGGGTCTACTGCCTAAAGTGAATTTCTTCAGTTTTAATGATAGTCTGGGCTGTGGTGCTGTGGCGCTCTCATCTCCAGACAGGGTTTTGTAAAAAGAACCAGGACTCTGGAGGCAGTGCTGCTGAAATAATGGAGGAGTGTTGAGGATGGCCAGAGGCTGTGGATTGTTAGCTTGCTGAGTGAAGCTGCTTTCCTGCACTAGTTTGTGGACCCTTGGGCAGTTAGTTTGTGTAAACAAAATATTTATTTAATCCTTTCGTCAACAACCTGGGACAGTTGCACGTGAAAAGCAGAATTGATTTCCTGGTTCTTGGTTGTATAGTTGATGTATAAAAGTATTTATGATTCACAGATGAATCACAGTATGTCAGTCTGTTTATCAAAACACTGTCATTGCACAGTTTGGGAATGGGCTGGTGCTCAGAGCACACAGAATCACCTTGTTTGTGGAGGGTCACCTGATGTGATGGCACATGTGTCTGCAACCGTGTGGAGAGTGGTCCTGCTGCGCTGTAATAACACAGCCCAGTGCAGGCTGAAATATTCATGGAGAGCTAAGCCCATCACTCGGAGTCCGCCACATGGAGTCAGTCTTATTATCATGTGCTCTGCTCCTCTGCTGCAGGTCACTCCTGCTCTGCCTTTTAACACTGCCACCAGGGCTGACTCGCTGCCGCTCAGGTCCTGCACCAATGTCTGCACCTCATTTCACTTTGACAGCTGTTTTCTAAAATCCTCATACAAATTCTAAATCTACTGTTACACCTTCCATGATAAAATAAAGTAAACCAGTTTAGACTAATGATTAAGTGCTCAGTGGAGGCAAAAATGTCACTAATACATAGTATATAATTACAGTATATTATGTTAAGTTATTTTAAACTTTATGTAAAATAATGTAAAGTTATACTAACCTTGTGTGGCTTCATTAGACACTTGTCTTAAGGTAATGAATGCATATTTACATATATAT
The DNA here is from genome assembly GCF_026225935.1 of Boleophthalmus pectinirostris. Lineage (NCBI taxonomy): Eukaryota > Metazoa > Chordata > Actinopteri > Gobiiformes > Gobiidae > Boleophthalmus > Boleophthalmus pectinirostris. The sequence continues at coordinate 21,789,218 of NW_026571018.1, read as the reverse complement.
TGCATATACAGACATGGGCCCTGACTTGATGTCACCTTAGCTGTTCTATGGCTGTTCCCAGGTCAGTGTGGAGCTGCAAAAGGGCAGGGCCTAAGTGACCACCATCACTCCACTGAAGAGCCGCTCTCCCCTGACACTGTGTGGAAAAGGTTAGACTCAAGATTTACACAGCCCCCAAAGCCACAACCATTACATCAGCAGACACACTCTCCTCGTGTGAATATGACTCATGGCTTCTCTGGTTGAAATAATTTACAAGTGATTAGTGTAATGTCTAATTCTCCTTTGAGATACATAGGCCTGTCTGAATAAGTCAACCAAGATGTCAGAGACACTTGGTTATCATAATAGACAAGGCAGCATATAAACTGAAATATTTTGTTCAAAAATCTAAGTGGAAACAAAGTGTGAGTATTTGGTTTGACAAAAAGATTGATTTGATTTTCTGGGTCATCCTTTGTTAGAAGACATTGAATAAATACAAACTATTTATAAGAAGGGCAGATCAAAAGTTGAAGGCAGGAGGAACAATGGTAAAAGCATGCCAAAAAGTATGTATCAGATCCTTCACCTGTCAGCAGATGTAGCACCTCTGACAGACTGTTCTCGTATATTAGCGTTTCTTCTTTGAACTTCTAAAACTTCTAAAGCTTACTTTCAAAATATACGTGAACATTTCTTGTTTAAAGATGCCGTCCATTTCCCATCTGAATGTGTGTAATCCAGACAGTCCTTGTGCAAGGTGAAGAGCCATAAAGGAGCAGTCATCCATCTTGTTTGGCGGTTGGTATTTGGAAAGCAGTTGAGAGTGATCCTCTGTCAGCTCAGTGTTTGGTGGCCATCATCTTATCCCTGAGAAGCACACACAGGCTCAGGCATTCACAAGGAACCCTTAATGACCAGGTAATCTACTCTATAATAGTTTGAGCTGTGTTTTATATTTATTCAAGGGTTAGCCATTAAAATATGCTGCCTTTTTAACTCCTTCAAATTTTATGAATAAATAAAAGTTTTCAGCTTTCCAGCTTCTAAATTTTGGCATCTCAGAACAGAAACAAGTCCAAATCACTAAGTGTAATGTCCATAAAATCACAGCAAAATTGAAAAAAAAAAAAAGAAAGAAAGATTTTTTTTTCTGAATGAAGTAATAGAATAGTAAAATATTTATTTTATTATTTTTTTTTTTACAATAAAATCATTCATCAGAAGTTAAGCAAGGCCGGGCCTGGTTAGTACCTGGATGGGAGACCACTGGGAAAATCTGGTGCCACAGTGGGGTGCCAGTGGCAATAACTGTTGTTGTGTCCTTAGGCAAGACACTTCACCCACATTGCCTAGTATGAAAATGGTGTGTGCGGAGTGATGGTCGGAGGGACTGATGGCACCAATTGGCATGGCAGCTGCGCTTCTGTCAGTCTGCCCCAGGGCAGCTGTGGCTACAACAGTAGTTGGTATAGGTATAGAGTGAATGAATAATGCTGAATAATGCTCTGTAAAGCGTCTTTGTGACAAAAAAAAAATGTCTGTGAAAAGCACTATATAAATAAAGACTTACTTATTTACTTACTTAACCCTGAATCTTCCCTTTTCAGTTTGTGTGTGGTTACAATGTTACTACTGTGAGATATTTTGCAAAACAGTGCTAATGCTTGAGCAGTATGCAATATACAATAGTAAAGTGTTTGTTCAAATCGTTGCCATAACACTGTTAATGTTAACACTATATATAATTTCTGAGAGTTGTATATCATTTGTTGTGTCACAGAAGTTGTCTCAGTTGGTTGGTGCGTCAAAGACTGATCATAATTAATAAATCTAAATTCTGAAAAGGGCAGAAATGCAGAGTAAAAAAAGGTTGAGTTGTCAGTGGCACGGTTTAGTCACGCTGTCACTCACCAAGTTTCATGTGTGGGTGTGTGAAGGTACAAGACAGAATGTGGTACTGACAGGCTAAAGCATTGGAACATTTATTGCCAGAAGGAACAAAGAAATCAGACTAAAATGAAATGGCCTTTTGAGCCTTTTTAATGAATTCAGTTAAACAATGTCCTTTATAATTTGAATTGTACGCAGGTTTTAATGCAACAATGACATTTAAAAAGAGTGAAAATGGAAAGACTGTGCTTCCCATTAGTGTAATTTTTAATATCTCTTTAAAGGGAATAATACCACATTCACATCATTCATTTTGAATGAGTTGAACTGAATGTGCAGGCTTTAGAATATAAGAGATAAGATATGTTTCGATTTTCAAGGCTTGCAAAGTTTATCAGCATGACTGAAAATAGCTGTGGACATCTGTATACATGCTTTCACACTTTCTCATTAGGAGCACATGACACAGTGCAACAGCCGACCTGTGACCAATTGGTTCATGATAACTTGTCACATGGGGCAGTCAGCATATGGGCCATGGGGCATTATGTATTGGCAGCTTTACAGATTGCTGGTTACCAATGAAAAATTCTATTATCTACTATGTATCAAAACCCAAGATGGGAACCCAAAACCCAAGACAATGATCATAATCAAAATCTCCAATTAATGGTACATACAGATTTGTGCCACTGCACAAGCCAAACAGAATCAATGACATGAAGCAGGATTGTACTGACCAATAAAAACACTGTAAGGAATGTACAGACACATAAAATGCATGATCTGTGTCTTGGGTCCATAGAAACCTGGCCTCTGAATGTCTTCCTTAAACTGATAGAAATCACAGAGCTGTGGACCCACCTCCCTCACACTTAACCTGTCATTAGGAGCACATGTGTCATAAGGCAACAACCTGTGACCAATCAGAGCTCTGTATGTGGGATGTCGGGAGGAGGAAGTGTAACACAGGGGCGGATCTGTTATTGCAACTCTTGTCACTTGTCAGGTACGGCGGCCACTAGCCTTGAGATACTTGGCTGTTGTCTGCGAGTGCTTTATCATGGTGATAAATGCAGCCTTGGAGCGGTGCACTATCAGCATGCTCTGAGGCATGAGACACACTCTGACTAATGAAAAGAGAAGGTCAAGGGGAAGGAGGGGGCTCGCACAATAAAAGGACCCAACTACAGAGATGTGCACGCAAAAGTACAGGACAACATGTCACTGACTCCGAAAGTGTACTACACTGTGAGGAAAATGGTCTTTACGCTGTCTGGGGAGGGGTGTTCTCATCACTACATGGTTTCTGATGAGGAGAATATTCATGTTTTTGTGCATGTGTAGCCTTTATAATGCTATAGGTTATCATGCCATATCATCTATGGCAATTCTCAACATACTTGACAAAAACAAAGTTCAAGTTTATTTAGTATTGAGTGACTTTATTTAGGATATTTGTAGCAGCAATGCTACGTTACACATAGCTTTTGCAGTTATGTGATATTATAATAATACGAAGTTATTCAATTAAAATGAGAACCTTTTGCATATTGCACTTTCCCAGATTTCTTTAAATACCACACGTCAGTGCTGTTTTAAACAAGTGTACATTGTAACTAAGCATTAAACCTTGCAGTATGAAGTACTTTAGCCACTTCTTAATTGCACATGCAGAACATCAGAGCTTTGATATTACAGTAATTACTTTTGACAAGAGGTCTAACGTTCAATTTCTTGTCCTTGTATCAGCCCAGACATATTCCTTCTATCTCCAATGTTATTAAAGCAGGTGTGGAGAATTTTTAGCACATTATTAATTTTAGCGATGTCAAAGTGACAACTGCTGAGTCCTCTCTGGGCTAATTAGCATATTGGGCTGAATCTATTGGCAGGGTCCCCGCCTGACTGGGCACATGACACCACGTGGCCTCCTCAGGCTCCAGCAATGATCAGGGGGTTAGCAGATGCTATGGTGTCTTTGGGGTCACATCCAGACTATTCCTACTGTACCAACTGAACCAGCCAGGAAAAGACTGTTTAGGGAACAAGGATGGCCAAGTATATGGTCTGCTCATTAACTATTTTAATGTCAACATTTTATCAATCCATAAGAAATATGTGATGTAAGGCCAAAGGTCAGACACTGCTAGATATCTCTATTTCTTTTCTGTTGCTTAAAATGGATGGGGAGCTTTGAAAAAGTGTCTTGCTGCTGTGCTCAGAGGGAGAGCTCTTTTCCAATACATGCTAATGAGGTTTCTACAATTAACTGGGCCCTACCAGGAGGAAGCAGACAACAAAGGAGAGGGGGAGGAATACCATACAATGCTAAACACAAGCCTTATTCTTCACAGACACTTGATATTTAGGTGAAAGGTTTTTCGAAGGACAAAATATTCAAAAAAGTGCTATCTAAAACTGATCCATTATTATTTATCATTATTTAAATATCCTTAAAATATTCAGGTTTATGTGGAAATGATAGAACTAAAAGCACATAGTGATAATGGTGATTGGAGCATTTAAACAATCTTTACACATACAAAGCATTGTATCTGATTTTTAATTAACTAATTCATTTTAAATGCAGTTTGCAGTGGTCCATATAGTCTTCACTTACCTTATGCATTCTGCGCATCCAACCTATTGAGTTTATAAGCACTTTTCACTTTTTGCTTCACAGCAAGAGAATTCTGGGTTCGATTCCTGGGTAACTGAGTGATGTGGTGCCCCAGCGACATAAAAACCACTTACTTCAACCACAAGTTGTGAAATGTAATTAAGTCTATATTTAAAAAGTTGCTGAAGATTAGAATAAGATAATGGCTGTACATTGACTACAAGTAATTTCCATTGTATAATCTCAGATAGTTTTGGATGACACATTTTTGTATCTGATTTTGTTATCACAGTCTGATACCAAACCAGGGTTCTGCAACAGAAAGTCATTGTGATTTGTGTGTATGCTTCCAACAGGCCTTTTGTTCTCAGTAATATTTTTAATGGTGATATTGATCATACATAGATTTTAAGTTCACCGTCTTGTTATAACTGTTGCCAAGTAACATAAGCAGTCGCTTCATCTTCAAAGCAGTTTTTTCCTATTATGCTGACAATTCCGTACAAGTCCGTACAATTACTGTGATTTTTGACCTTGTCTATTACAAGCATCCTGTCTGGCCGTGAGAATTAATATTTGCGCTGACTAATGCACTAAAAATAGCAGTAAATAAAATAAACAGATTCCTGGACATTCTTGCAATTGTGAATACTGACTGAGAAGTGTCACGTTTGAATGTAATACATCATGATTAGCCCTGAAAGCATTTGCGAGTGTGATAATGGTCTGTAAGACTGAGAACATTTTGGAACATGTGGCTTTGCTTGGATGAGCCACTTTCGCTGAGGGATAGTCAATCCAAAAATCATGTGTGATTCAGGAGGAGTGTGTTTGTTAACTGTGCAATAATCACTTAGTCCTTTGCTGCCTAATGAACAGCTATCAGAAGATGTTTTACATAATCCTGCCATCTAAGATTACCTTATTGCTTGTAAAGGCCCAGCGCGGATGTGTGCCTCATTACCTTGGGACATTGGTCATTTCATTTCAAGGGTCTGATTTTCATTAACTGCTCTGCCCCCTGCCCATTAGCGGAATGAAAGCTTGGCTGCAACCATCTGGCTGCCAACGAGACCTCAGGGTTTCTTTATAGCCACGCTAAGCACAGGAAACATTGCACTGTTTCAGAATTTTCTTAGTAAAAAAGAATGATGCAAAGTTTAAAGATGCATTAACTTTTCTGGAAGAGAGTGCACCAACTTTTCTCTTCATGATAGATGTTACTACTTTGCCTGGAACTATTTATCTCTATGAAAATAGTAGCTGACACTAACAGGCAGACTACAGGTCAGATCTGTGGAGATGAGGTGGACCACTATCAGAAAAGTTATATAGTTCACCTTTAATATTGTTAATACCGGAATGACTCACTTCATCTGTGTCATATTACAGCCATGGCATTATTGCATAGGAGTATGGCAAGAAATGGATCTGTAAAAATATGTTGTTGAATGTTTTTTTGGAGAAAAATTACATATTCCAGCCTGTGTGATTGATACATCCATAATACTGATCTCATGTAATGCTGGAATTTGTTGCAATGATTGAGTCTTTTTCTTGGTTGGGGAAATGAGCGTCCCATGCTCAGGGTTGACGAGGTAACAGAGGGATAAATTTAGACAAAAACATGAGAGAAAAAGTGCACTGTGAGGCAAAGTCAAACAGAAGCAGCAGGTAAAGTCAACATGAAACAGAGCAAAGGTAGACAACTGAGGGACATGGGATGTAAGATTTGACAATATCTCTGCAGAGCTCAAAGAAACTGAAATCAACTTTTGTTATCCCCAAGAGAGTTAGTCAAAGATTTATCAGTACTTGTCACATGTAGCTTAGGGTGCTGCATATGTAAAACAAGTGGAGCTGCTTATTATGAGAATGACTGGGCTTTTATTAAAAATAGCATTTGCTTGGTGCTTTGTTCTAGTGCCTTTAAACCTCCCCCATGACTATTCCTGTCTGCTAAGGCCCTTTGTTAGCTGTTTATTTCACTGTACAAAGTGTTTTAAAATATATTAAATTCTACTCCCCCTGTAGAATGATGCATTGAAAGAGAATGATGATAATAGAGCACTGCAGTTTCCAATCAGCACTTCCTGTATGGGATTATGTGACCCGGCTGACTTGGCGGGGTGAGCCCAGTCAAAGAGCTCTCATACCTATTTTAGTGCAATAAAGAGATAATGAATAACATAGGACAGTCATTTATACAGCGACTCTCTATGCCACTCTACCCAGATGAAGACATCCTGCACTTGCTGTGATTAAATGCTGCTTGAGCAGTGATGTAATGCCATATTGATTTTTCCAGGATGAACCATTTTTTCCACTTCTCTGGCTGCAAAGGGAGGTCAAAGTTCACCCTCTGCCGACAGCAACTACACAAGCCTTCAGGGGTTTGTATGAAGTCAGTAGAGTTGTTTGGTAAATAGAGCTTTAATATGCATACTGCTGTGTGTGCCCAATATTCTTTAGCTGTTTTACTTTTCCTTCGAAATCTTGGTGTTACTTTGCCCATATTTAACAGATTTGACTTTGAGTCATCAAATTAACCTCTAAACGACCCAAGGCAGAGACAATCCATGGAAGCACCTGGCAGAGACGTCACCTCAGGGATAGGCACCATGTTCTGTTCCTTATTGAAAATGGAAACATAAAACATCCAGTGCAACATGACTCCAGAGGGGCAAAGTGTTCTGAGATCTAAAAATAAAAAATCATATCAGTATGTCATTGGCATAGAGAGAGTGGCAGTGCCATCACGCTGACTTGCACAATGCTGTACCTTAATTGATGCAATAGAAGGTACAGACAGTAACTCACTGCCATAAAAAGGGAACATTATATTGACCAAATATAACATTATTTAGTATATAACACACCAGTGCGCAATAACTGATTTTCTCATATAAAACCAACTGGCATTGGGAATTAAACAGTTAAAACAAAATTTAATTTGTGTTAGTTACGTAAAGACAAATTGATTGAATATAAGTAGATAAAGCTGGCAACATGTAAATGACTCCATGTTTTGTGAAACATAACACAGACCTTTATAGACTACTAATCTACTGCCTTCACAAGTACTAAGAAGAAGAGACAATAGAAAAGTGAGTTCATTGAATTCAATCAGCTGTTGCTATCCTTGTTTACATCATAAATGCTGAATGAGGTGTTGTAAAAATCTATTAGGGACAGTAAAACCCAAATGGTGTAGACTTTTGCAAACACCTCAAAAGCTCGTTGCGATGAGAAGCAGGCGGTGAGAAGTGCGCGTAAGTTTGTGGGGCTGTTCCCGGAGCTGACGCTAGGAGCTGTCCGCGGTGCTGAATCCTCCCTCTCCGCCTCCTCTCCTCTCTCCATGTGCCTCAGCTCACACAGCCGCGAATCCGCTTACTGAGCGTCACAATTAAAGCAGGACCGCCGCGTTTCACTTGACTATTCACGACTCTCTTCATAGTCCGAGTTATTCCGGTGAAAGCAGAAGCCACTGTAGCCCTGGTCTGCGGTTACAGGCGCTTAAAACGAACGCGCGTGTGTTTTTATCCCTCGTCGCCCGGGAAGTATCATCTTTTTGAAAACACAAGGACGTGTTTGTGCAGCGCGGAGAAGAGCGACACCGACTTTGGCAGGCATGAGACGAGACGGTCACGCACGGACCCTCATCGCGGTTCTGGTTGTAGCTGCGTCCGTAGGAGAGATGCTCGGTCAAGGTAAGAACTTGGAGACTTAACTGGGCTTTTCCGCGAGTTGTTTCCGTTTTATTACAGGCAACAAAGACAAAGTACGGTGCCACAAGTGTGTGCAATTAAACATTGCACCAATAAACATATACACTTTTTAATCACTTAGCCTACGCATCATTTTATATTTCAACTTTTTATAAGGTTGCGTAAAAGTTAGCGCACATGGATTTTACTTGTGTCACCACGAGGCGCTTATATGAGCGGACTTGCTGTTGTTTTATTCTGTGGTAGCCTTTCAAACTAATTAGCTTAGCACGCCACCAGCACGTGGCTATTTAGAAGTTAGTTTTTCTTTAATTGTAATGTTTTCTGTTCAGAGGCTCTTTTTTGTCATCTCGCCCTTTTACCACTTTAACCTTAAACCAACACAAATGCAATTGGTCTCAACCTGTGTTGTAATTACTCTCACGCAGGAATAGTGAGGGAATAGTAAAGTAAAATCATGATAAATAAAACATAGATGAGGGTTGTTAGGTGTACACATATTTATCTTTCATCTCATTCATTTATTTAAGATATTTTAGATAGTAGTAAAACCGTGGCATACACAGGCTAGTGAAATACCACAGACTTATAGAAACTTAAATTGTTGACTGCTGTTAAGTTACGTATTTTTGCAGTCAGATAGAGAGATGTGTTTTGGCCTCTGAAGTCTGCGTGACAGACGGTGCTCCGTAATAAGACTCTAATCCTTAGGAATTGCTGAAGATTATTGACCAAGCTGTTTGCCACAGTCGAGTGCCTGTGGGAAGCAGCGGAGGATTCATTCACCATGGCCTTGGCCTAATTATTTCTCTATTGTGCATCTGACATTTCTTTTTTATGAGCAGATATTACCACACCTCTTCAATGCCTCCTTCAGCACCACCTTTGTAAACAAAACTGACATGGATCACAGAATAGTAAACCTAAACATGTCTTCACAAATATCAAATTCATCACATTTTCTGTGCCTATTATAAAACTCCTTCAGGTACAGTAAATGCAAATGAAATCTTTTTTATATCTCCAGCGTAATGATGCGTTTTATGAAAATGGCCCCTTTTTGTGTTGAAAATTAGAGCGTTTATGAGAAACAAGTGATTACTAAACAATGTCATAAGTGTGCAAATGACCTCATATCGCTCGGGCTATTTCTGCAGAGCCCTCTGAAACTGAAGGGCCATTCTCAAGCTATGCCTCACACACAGTTTTACATGATAACCTATGTCCAGTCACTGAGAAGATATTGGACGTGACATTTTTGCATACAGAAAAACAAAACAACTGAACAAAATGCTATTAGTCGCTAGTGGCAGAGTGCGTTGTATTTTGTTTAAATATTTAATGATAAGTTTATGTGAAAAAACATAGTCAGCATTGTGCTTAGAGGCTCAAGTTGTGTAAATTTTTTAGTGTTTTGAGTCACAAATGCTCTTATACTCAGAAAACATCCCTGTTTATGCCTTCCACCCTGTGCTCTGGGGAGTGGAAAAATGCACTCTGTCTTTTTAAGGAAATAACATGTAACAGCTTCCATTAATGAATTTTGTGTTGTCGTTTATCTAGAGATTGGTCAGATCACTCAGAGAGGTTTCAGTTTTTAATCCCTGTGTTGTTTTACATTGTCAGGAGGAGTTGAAGTGGTTCAGAAAACTATCTTCTAGGGGAATATAAGGATTTGGTTGAGGGGAGACGCTTCAGTGCTTGTTGTTGTGGACTTGTATTGGCCCGGTTCCTTTTTCCTGAGTAGTAAATCGATTTCGCTGTCACAGGCACAAGAAAACTTCACTGTACTATTTATGTGGGCCTATATTAAGATGTATATTTTTTTCTGGGCAGTACATTGTGTTATGTCACAACAAATACATCTGTATAATACATAAAAAGGAACACAACAACTATAGTTATACTTCATGGACATAAGTCATAATATTATGATATTATGTATACATATAAATGTATTCTGAGGGTATAAAAACACTACATGATGTTATCTTATGTTGTGTTTTACTCACATTAGTTTTTTTGTTTTGTTTTAATTTTTATCTAAAATGTTGAACAGTACTGTTTATAAATAAACAAATGACGATACATTGATCATATTAGCAGTCTGTTACTGAGTGTATTAGCATTTAGTCATATTTAGTATAAGGTATATCACCTTAATAAACTAAATCATATTAAATATTTGTTAATAACTAGATACATGAATAAATTAAAAAGAAACATTACAAGTTGTCCATTGTTAATTGAACAGAAACTAATATTCTTCACAAAACTACCTGAATTTACTTTTATATTACTACGTCACATCGGTGTATTGTAAAGACAAAACTATAGCATTGCATCACAATACAATAATATTCTCATAAATGCTAAGCGTCTTGTTTACAGTTATTTGACTCTCCATTCAAGTCCTTTGATAATTACTGAGACAGTGAAGCCACACAACAATGGTCGTGAGGCGGCTAATCCAGTCTTAACAAAGCAGACGATAATTACTGGATTCAGATACTGCCATTTTACGGTCAATAAAATCCTGACACATTTTAATAACTGCACTATTCAAAATGGAGAGATCTTTATTGGCTTCAGTGTTAGATTTACTATGAGTGGGGCTGATTGTCTTTACACCATATTCCATCTTTACAACAATATGGATTATTGTGGTTTATAAGAAATGTGCAGAGTTCTTTATAGGCACTCACTTTTGTATTGACACCTGTTAATGTTACAGCAGCATGCCACCCTATACTTAAACACTCATTTACTTTGCACATTCAAACCAGCAATCAAAGCCTGTCTTTGTCTGTGAAACATTAAAGGCAACTGTAGTTCTCCCTTATGTCGTGATGACAAACGTTCATTACATTTTACCAGATCTTGGGACTAAGGCGGCATCATCTGGCCTCGGGGTGGATTGATGCTTTGAGCGGAGGGAGAAAAAAGTGAAGGCGCTATAATTCCAGGGGAGGTAATAGAAATCATTCAACACCTGTTTGTTGGATTGCCGGTGATTAACTTCATCAAGGGCTATTCAGCATCTGTGCGCTGTCATAATTAGTTTAACTTTCCCAAGGCCTGTCAATGGTAAATGAGAGTCATTATGGCAGAATGCCCCTCTTGAAGGCTTTGGCTCCTCTGCCTGGGTCCTCTGTGCGCCTGCCTCGCTCCCTTTCACTGCCTCCTAGGTAGCGCTCGCAGCTTGGCTCAATGCAACTCATTTGCCACTCTTCATGTGCAAATGGCTCTCGCTCCACGACAAGATTCTATGCATCCTAATTTGAGTCATTGCCTCACATATTTCCTCCGACTTATTTTCCAAAGGGAGGTTGCTCTCTGAAAGGATCTTTTGGCTCTTTTTTTCACATTTTGCACAGACTGGTTCACCAGCTGCAGGTTTTATAGAAAGAAAATCAACTCGGTGTTAAGGCTTAATCTAGATGTACATGGGTGAAGAATGTTGCTTTCAAGTAGTGAGAGAACAGGGTGTATTTCCTTTCACTCTGGTGAAACTTCAGTGATGCTGGTCTTTCACATAAGCCCACCTGGAGGAAATTATAACATTTATTTTACAAAGTGCTGATAGTATGTACGTGTAAGCATTTGTGTCTATTAGTTTATTCGTTTAGTTTATCATATTGTTTAACATTTGTATTGTATAGAAAAATACCACAAAGGGATAGAAAAGCATTTTTGTCATTTTATTTGATAATATGGATGCAAAATTACAAAATAAAACTGTGCAAATACTGTCACTCTCACAAACAACCAAAGATATTTAGTTTAAATATATATATACATTTTTTAAATGATTACATTTTTTGGGTTTAAAACTAACTAATACTAACCATATCAAATCAAATTATAGTAAACATGCCCATACCCTCACCATCAGAATTACAAACTGAAATATTGTTCAAAGTTGAGTATTGTTGAGTGAGTGTCTGGAGATGTGGTTCCTTGTGATTTTGTCTGTGTCCTTTGGTGTAGATGATGGATGGAGCTCAGGAGCTGACTGAGGCACTGCCTGTATTCAGTTCAGTGTGTTCAATGTGTTCAATGTGTCAGTCATGAACACAAAACACACAGGGCATTTCTAGTTCATATCTGCCGTTCCTGCCTTTATTTTTCACTGTGATTTAGTGATGTGTACACACAGGCACAGAATAAATGGAATCAATTCATTTGGAAGAGGTTCACATAATTGGTTTCAGCTCAAAGTTTTTCAGTAGAACATTGTATATGGTATCCATTTTTTCCTCCCAAGCTCAGAGGAAGGTAACAAGCTTTTCTCTTTATCGGGCTCCATCCTGGCCACTCCGCCCTGTTTGTTTAATCACTCTGACAGTTTGGGATAGAGCAGAAATGGCTTCTTGCACTTCGATAATTATGTGAGAGGTTTCGGCAGCACAATCGCCTCTTCTGAGAGTTAAAGTAACACGTTCACAATGGGATTGTCAACAAGGCGAATTTGATCTGGGATTGAAATCACTCAGACACTCTTGTTCATAACATCTCTATCTAATATATTCCAGGTGAAGAGGGCCCCTCGAGCCAACTTCAAATGAAGCCAGCATTTTATGGAGGCAGCGACTGGTCAGGGCTTTGGCTTTGGCCTTGTGCCTCATCGATCCCAGCAGCGCTCCACTAGAAAAGCACCGTAGCCTCTTTTCCACACCTGCAGGCGGCGCCGCCTAATCAGGACTGGCGTGTGTGCGGCTGCTTTGGGAACGCCTCTCCCAAACGATTAGGTGCCAGGACAGGGCCGGCTCTCTTCCCTCTTCTCGCCGCCACATCCCATCTAGAAAGCATTTCATCTGTGGCTCGCCGAGTGCTGTGTGAGAAGCACTAGGTAATAGGCTGTGTAATGCGTTTGGGGAGGGGGCCGTAAGTTTAGTATTCTCTGTTAGCTCTGACCTCTGGCAGCCTCAGCCACCCCCTCAGTAATTTCCCCTGAAAAGATGTAATTGAATTCATCAGGATGAGTAAACATATTATAAGTAGCAAAGAAAGATAACGATGTTGTGGATAGATCAAGGAAGCGGATAGTAGCCTCACAACTAATTGAAAATATTCAAAGACAAACACAGGCGGCAGAGAAAGGGTGGAAGAGACTTATGCATTAATAAATGCTGCTTTTCTGCTCTCCACTCTGCAGCGCTTAACATTTTCACTTCTTCGATCTCATACAAAGCTGGTGTGAAAATCTTCCCAATACTGTATTCTTAAACTAAAAGCCCTAACGTTCCATCAAACTGACTTGGCTAAAATAAAAGCTTTGTAACATACATCCACGTAATCCCAAGTTTGTAGGATCTGACATCTCGAATGCTAGCGTGACATGGCCGCGAGCCTTGTTCTGTACAATGAGCTGTATTGAAGGCCAATCCCAGAGGAGCATGTGTATAATTTCAAGCTTCTAAAATTGACCACCATCTTCCAAACATCGAACATTGTCAGTCTGAAGAGACCGCCGGGTGGTCAGGCAATTGTCTGTCAGTTATTGGCCGGGCCACTGCCTCGGCTCGGCTCCTGGTGATGGAGAGTGGGCTCATTGTGGCCATTTTCATCTGTCAGAGCAGCGAGCACCTTTAGAAAAGAGAGAATGCCCGCACCCAGAATGGATTAGTTAGCAGGGTACAGCCGGAGCCTACTACGGCAACTCATTGATTGCTGCACTATAGCTTTTAGAGCTGAGCTGGCCTCTGTACTGTACTGTACATTCCTGAGATTTCTTTCAGACGCCACATGTGGTAGATGGTGGAAAAACGCTAAGTAGCTTTTACTGGAGAAGGGAGCGTACCTTTGACAGAGATGCCAGCTCTCAAATCACACGCTCGCCTCCGTGCACTTAGATCCAATAGGACGCAATAAGTAGAAAAACCTTTGTTAGAACAGAGCAGTGACGAGTGATAACTGCTGGGCTAATATAAATTCCTCTTTATGTTGGAATGTAGTATATCTATAATGTTCCCATGTAATGCATTACTCAGCTTCTGTTTATGCTCCCTAACAATGTTTCACACATTTTAACTTATTTTAAAGAAGTCACTAGAGCTGGGTATGGTTTATAGGTAAGTACAGTACTGAAGTTAAGGTACTTCTTTACTACTACTTTACAAAGAAGTGTGGCCACAAATAAATGGAATGTATGAACATTATATTTCTTATTTGTTACTCTATATGATGAACACAAAAAAAGGTACTGTTCAGGTACCAGTAATGAAAAGGAGGTGTTGATCAAGTACTCGAAAAATAATGGTAAGGTAGCCAGTTAACATACTTAAAGATAGTCTCTCTGCAAAAGTAGGATCTTCAATAATGAAATAATACCAGTGTTAATCTTATTCACCTTTAGTGTTTTTATAATCTAATAACAATACATGAATTTAAACACACTACTTATTACTGTAATACTTGAAATTGTTGTACGCCCTGGTGTTTTTCATACTGGCAATATCTTTATTATAAGTCCGTCATGGTGCCAGTATCTGGACTGAGAGAGAGAGGAAGCATATGCCGTGTGCTGTTAGGCCGCCCTCCTCTGGCTCCGAGTTGTTTTTGTTAAAGAGCCTGTGCCCACGCATTCATTCATGCATTCAGCGTGAATTATTACAATGATCTAAATAGATTGCTACTCAGGCATCACTCCGCACAGATAAACAGGGATCTCCGCTTGCACTGCCTTTTATTCAATCACTTTATTTGCACTTTTGAAAGGCCCTGTGGTGATGTGTGTGTGCAGGGATCAGTTTTAAATGTATTTGGCTGTCGGGGGAGGGGCGCTATTTCTTCCGTATGGCCCTGCCTGTACTTGGCTTTGTGGGATTATTTCGGAATTATTAAAGCAAACGCAACACAGGTAACAGAGGATGATCCATGTGTGGGATGAGGCAAAAGCACTCAATCCCAGGCTAATGTACTGTACAAAATACAACATGATTATAATGTTGTAAGCGATCTACAATTGACTGCTTGGTTTCTAGTAAGTGAAAATTTTGGTTTAGAAACAGCACCAAATACATGCCCTGTGGCTTTGTGGTTTATGGCTCGGTGGTTTAAACTGAAGGGTATACGCAATTTGGTTATTTTGTAGAGATGCCTGCTGAATGTCTCTCCCTGCTCTCAGCCTCTCTTGTTATTGTATTGCAAAAAAATAAAATAAAAAATGGCAAGGCAATATGTTTGTTTGTGGTGAATGCTTGCTTCCATTACAATTCCACAACATTCTACAGCCTTTAGTTCCTTGTATGCTCCACTCATCATTATATGCTTTAGGAAGCAATCTACACAGAATAAAAGGGGAGAATAAAAGGGGAAAAAAATCTTTCTTTTTTAGCAAATAGCCTGTTAGTGTTTTTCAGCACCAACACGAGCAGCATCACAAACACGTCTCTGGTCCTTTTAGCCGAGTGTGCTCTGCTGGAACAAAAACAGATGTTTATCAGCAGTGGCTTGGGAACACGGAGAGGACTATTCCATGAAGGTTCATTGGGAAGTGTTTTTCATAGTCAACGTCCTTGGCTGCTGCAGTAAGCACACTTCTCCTGAGGGCACTGTATGAGGACTTTCACATGTTTATTATATACATGCACTGACTTTACCTGAACCACAGCCACCGGCTGGAACATGTGATAGAAGAAATTCAATAGAAGTTTGTTTTTTATCATAGCAGAAATCACAGCAGCATGCTTAAGATGGCAGAGCTGTATGTTTATGTTTGGAGGAATATTTTGCTATCCGCAAATATTTTGACAAATATTGACTTGATTTTTATGTTTTCCTCTGGAGGAATTTGAACCTGCTCCTGCTATTTATTGTCTGTTTGAAGGCCTGAGCTCAAACAAATGCCAACTGTCATGTCAACAGCCATGACCAGGACTGGTTAATTGTGTAGTGCTGGACTCTTTTTGGAGCTGTCAGACTGGTGAGTAAACAAATGTAGACTGAGTTTTAGTAAACTGGAAGAATCCCATCAGAAGAGCGGCGCACTTGGCTCCAGTGCAATTACCTTCTGTAAATGAAGCCTAGTGTGTGAGTGCTGAGCCGTGTGCACAGGACGCATGTCAACAGTGCACCCGCCGCCTGCAACTGACGCACCTGACGCACACCACTGTTTACTTCTGCTGCACTGTGCATGGTGAAGAGGCTGGGGCAGAGCATGCTGTGAATACGTGAAGTATAATACTAAAGAGAGGTGCTCCTCTCCTTAGAGGCAGCTAACTGAGTTTGACAAAGCTGTTTGTGCTGAGAGACTATGGGACGCTCCCTGGCTGTGGTCCAGAGCCCTGCTCACCATCAGGAGGCAATGCCCCAGTGAAGTGAAGCTGTCTTTACTGAGGAGTTAGCGGCTAGCTGTGTTTAACACCAGCAGAGACAAATATGATCCACTGCCTGATGATCCACAGCTTTATTCACCAAACTATTTTTGGATACAGGAGGTCATGTGACCTAAAAGGTGTTCTCAACAATATTTCTCTACAATGGGATGGGTTGATTTCAGTATCATTTGGACTGTAAAAGTTTAAGCTTGTCTCTAAAGCCTTGTTGATCAATTCCACATCAACCCAGGGCCCATACAGCTTTCCCTATGGCTTATAGGAGACAACACAGAATGTGATTTTACACAGTTCTGGGTGCCAAGAATAGGGTATACCATCTGTTGAAATTCACTTGTTTTATTTAGCGTTAACTTCTTTGTCATCAGAAAGTTAATATGATCACACTTCAGGTTGTACACAAAAACAAAACAATATTTATCATTTGTCTTTTACTACATGCACCTCAGACTGGCTGGATTCAGGGTTTATGAGCCAATTGGATTTGTGAGTTCATTTTTCATTTCACAACCGAGTCCAGGCTGTCCAACCAGATTAGGATAGTCAATTTAAAGCACTACAGCCAAAGAAACTAGTTACATTAGAGCATCTTAAATAGGTTAAGAGAGAGTAAATTGCAGCCTTTGGTGTTGCTCAAGCTTCAGAATAAAACCAAAATAATTGATCAGGAGACACCGTGCTGAGAGGTGTCATATCCAGCCTATTCACAGACTCCTCAGGGTAGACGTGTTGGAATAGATCCCCCGGGAATAAATCTTGTAGTTTCCATGGTAATATGACTAAGAAGAAGGAAGGACAAATACTACTAACCAACTAATTTTATTTTGAAAACCACTTCTCAAATATATTTAAAACACACATTGAAAAAAAACAGTATGCAATTAAATGCAGTTTAAGTAGGCATGTATGTTTTTTTTTACATCAAACTAGTTAATTAAATAACAATCTTGGAGCTTTAAAAATTATAGTCAAAATCTTCAAATTTTGGCTTCGACCAAAATTAGGGGGTTGGCATTTGAGGAGTAATGCTACTCTAATGATAGTATAGTTATAATAATAAGCATAAACTGAGGGAGGTCAAAGCTCTGACTTGAAATAGCTGCTGTGCCATTACACAAATGAATGTGGAATGCCACTTGAGCGTGGTGTGCTTGAGTTTGTGCTGGCTGTGGATTGGGTGGGCTTGCTCACTGACAAACCCCCTCATGATCAGAACACTGGGAATCATAAAGGATGCACATCAAAGAATGACCTTTTCTCTCCAAGATGCTTGTGTTTAAATCCCCCAGATTGATGGAAAGGAAAGAGGAGATAAAGGACCGAACAGTGACTGAACGCACACCATCTAATTAGGCCGGGTTTGTGCTAAGTGTGCGGCACGGTGCAGCTGGATTGGCCAAGAGTGGCTTGTGAAGAAAATCCTGCTGTCGGGGTCTGGGATGGTTTCGGTCGCACGAGCTTCGTCAGGCACACTGAGACTAAATGGGAGCGGTTAAATGATCTGTGCAAGTAAAGGCTGTGCACGGAGCAGCTGCACTCCTATTCTGCCTAGAGTTTGGTCCAAGTTGTATCAGGAGAGTGCAAACTTTGCACTGGATCATCTTTTATCATTTGATCGTCATCGTGAGCATATTCTCAAGTAAAGTTTTTAAAATTTGTAATTGTTGTTGTCTTCTGTAAATCATGAGTAGGAATACTTACTTTTGCTTTTATTTGTGCTTGATGGCAGGTAGGGAAGAGTTTTATGAAATGAGTAAATGGAGGCCAGCTGCTGCTTAATGGTCAAGCATTCACCCTCTATCACAAAGGTTGGAGTTCTAGTACACACATATCTATGACAGACAAATATCAAAAATAAACCATGAAAAATAATTTATTCAGAAACCTGCATGTGTTTAAGATGCATTGGGTGCATTGCTTTGTATAGTGTTGTAATACACTGATATTACATTGTATCGGGCTGTGGAGTTTGCTCTGTTAATTGTTCAGCGGAAAACTGTCCTGGCCTTTATTTGAAACACTTCCTATGAGAGACGCTTCTTAAATTAATTATGTTTGCTTAATGAATAATTAAGCCAGGGGAAAGATAATTTGATGTTACGCAGTGAGCCAGACCATTGTGCATGTAGCGGGAGCGCTGCTCTGTGCCTGGCTGGCTTCACATTGGGAGTGTGAAATGAGAATTAACAAACAATTTGCCTCCTGTTCCATATTTCAGCACGACTAAAGTATCAGTGCTGATCATGTCCCGACAAGTGTCAATACAACGTGTTTGTTTGACGCAGACACACCGACTGTGTACTGACTCCTATTGTTTAACTGGGGTTTGCAGCATGCTGTTTGTTCACAGTTTAAAAGGAGTACATGACAAATGCTACTCAGGCTAAAAGTCAACAAGAAAAACAAAGACGAACTCAGTGGCTTTCTATTTCAAGCAATCAGTCTTTAAACTTCTTTGGTAACTATTCTGCCATGTTTTATTCTTGTCCCTGTGGGTTATTGTAAAATAAAACATAATTTTAGCATTATGGTTTATTTTGCCACATTTCTCTCTGATTTGTCAGTATGGAATAGTTTTTCCTTAGCAGTTTGACTATTGTTTGCCATCTACTCCATTGCTTTAGTTTGATTAGTTCTATCCCCAGTCCCCTTAGTTGTGCTGATCACAAGAGGTCATTTTTATATGTGATCTGTGTGTTTGTAACAAACACAATCAGCTCTACACCTCACAGTTTAAACTCTCTGTAATGGTTCAAATGCCACTGACAGCTTCAATTTGACTCCACAGTGTGATTTATAGGCTCCGTGACTGGCTCACATTGACAGAAGACAGACACACCTGCGCACATACACTAACCCTGTCTACCTCCTTGTCTTCGACGTCCCTCCTCCCTTATAAAGAAATCATTGGCTCCCCGCAGAAAGGGCAAATCCTCTTCAGCCCATTTAAATTCTCCTGAGCGCATGCTGCTGACTATTCCAAACTAATTAATAGACATGTCATGAATAAAAACACTTTGATTATGAAAAGAGGTTGCCCTCTGCCTCCTTTTAGGCTTGTCATTAGTATGAGGACACGTGTGGGGAATGGCTGGAGTGTTGGTACCAGCGGGCCCAGACAGCAGCACATGCCCACCCCCACCACGTCCCCCGTTTACATCTTTTGCTCCATGTTTTATTCAGGTTTGATGGAGCAGACCTAGCACCACGCTCTCTGATTAGACGTGCGAGTAGAAACAGGAGAGCGAGGGCCAGCCGGTGCAGGAGGCCAAAGCCTGTTCAAAGGCCAGTGTGGAGATGGGTGACCTCAGTGAGCGCTTTTGACCTCTCTGTTGCCAGTGTCCCCTCCCCTTTCCAAATACAGCTACAGATGCATCGCAACTCATGCCTTCATTATACCAGCATTGACCACAGAATGGTACACTTATCAGAAACCAGCTCTCAAAGGGGCTGATGCACAGTATAAGTGGCAGACTAAACACTTAAGAAGAAAAACTAGAGCCATTTAACATGATATATATTAAATCATGCTGCATGTAAAGTCCACAATGTTTTCCATTGATTTATTTTTGAGAGAATAACGTAACTAGCCTTTTGCTCATAGAAACAAATGGCAACCACACAATGTATTAAAAATTATGTCAATAATAAGAAAATATTAAGTTCACCAGTTGCAAGGCATGATGTATAGTAAGATGTCAGACCAAGCACCCCTTAACAACGTCTTTGCACAGTCATGAATGGATACATTTGCTGAAGCAGTTAGTTTTACACTCGGCTACTTTATCGATTGCATGTAACAAGTGCAACGTCTCCAAGCCGTACAGTACACGCTCCGCCAAACCGTTATTGATGACTCTTTGCTGCTTTATGTTACGCCACAAATAGGTTGTGGTTGTCAACATGTGGTCCGGGGGCACAGCTGGGTCACCCCAAAGGAGAGCCGGACCCCCTGCTAAGAGCCATCTGCGTCCTGCAACAAGGCCATCCATCATCTCGGGTGCAGCGCTCAATTAGGGGCTCTTCTTCAGACAGCTCAAGGCGGCAGCGAGGGGCTCTACATGTACCTGCCAGTAATGAGAACCCTTGAAACCTGCCTAGTGGCTCTCAATACAAGCCTTGAGAGCCTAAGGGAATCAATGAGTCAATCCCAGAGGCTGGTCCCACGCCCATACTCCGACTAGGCACCATATGTGGTCCCCTCTCCACGGACCAGGGGAGTCTAAATTAAGAAGAACGAACCAACTCTCTCAGACTCATGGCTCAGGAATTCAAATGAGACATAAAGACTTTTTTGAAGCATGTGTAGAACTTCCATATACAATACTGTACAATGGAAGAAAAAAGGATGTATTTCTTTTCATTTCAAAGCAGTCTATAATGGCTGTTGGATATTGGAAAATCCTGGAAGCCCTGACCCAAATCTCTGCAGGGATCCCTGGTACAGTGTGCCCTGAATGTGTGAGTGCCCTGCTCTGTGTCCTACCGTGACTGCAGCAGGTGCTCTGACTTACTCCATAGGACGTACTCATTTACAGTTTTAGGCCAATAGTTGGCGGCAAGGGAAGATTATATGCAATTCATAAACCTGGGCTCAGGGGCTGCCTCCACTGCATCTACTCGTTAAGTGCTTCTCATTAATTTCCACAGCACAGACTCCCAGCACTACCTCCAGTCATACTCTCTAGCCTGGACAACCTCAGGCTAACACTGCCCATTGTTAACAATGAAGTAAGTGCATGGCAAAACAGACTGACCTGCCTTTGAAGTGGTTTGTTAGCTGGATATTGTTTTTCATGTAAGTCTTTTTATTTGACTCTGTTAAGAAAATGTTTAGCCTTAATGGTATCTGAGCTATACTTACTAACTTATTATAGTTACTTACCTTTGTTCAAGCTTTCCTGAGAGAAAACTAAGAAAGTCCCAAGTTTGGCTCAGAGTATAGTGCCTTTCTGAGAGGAGTGCGCATGTTTCTGCCTGTGTACTCCTTTATATAAATTATGTAAAGGATAATTCTACTGCAGTGTTTGTACTGAATAGGTCCAAATCTGCCCTGGCCTGCCAAATGGCCCCTTTGCCATTTAAGAGTGGATAAACTGCAGAGGATGTTTTTTTCCCAGTAATTTAAGGCATGTAGCCACAAGCCAAGCAGTGGTGGATTGACAATAAATAACATATAACTAAACAACCAGACAGTAATAAATATTTCCCAATTTCCTTGTAAATCTAAAGCCACTTTTCAGACAGTGCCCAGCAAGTTTAGAACATTATTTAGTTAGCCTCAGCTGTGGCGTGTTTGCACCAAGGGACTTTGTAGACAGAAGAATGATCCACTCTCTGCTGAGGGGCTAAAAGTCACAGCCCATTGGCCTGTCCAGATGAGACCGCGTTATACTGCATTTTGGCTCCTCTGCTTATCATCATACAAAGACTCAGAGAGAGACCATTGGGTTTTTCCCCTGTGCTCACATGTCGTTGTATGGCATGTGCATCTCCTACATTACAAATCGTGTTCTTCATGCTGCTGCACTGAGCCCTCTCGCTGTTTCCCAATAATCACACCGGCTGCTCTGTTCCACATCTAAATCCCTTCCCGACAAGATTCCCAATCCCACTATGACTCCCGGACCACATCAGCGGTAAACAATATAAAGAGGAGATTTCATGTTCTATACGACTACAGTCATTCATGTGTCAAACCTAATCATAGTTTCATTTCTCTTATCACTCTTCACATATTGTACATACATATTCTGGACAAGGTTGCTTTGGTAACAGATTGTAGTGCAACAACAAGAAGCAGGGACGCAGGTGGAATAGAAAGTTAGAGACCAAAAAAATGAATGACCAACCAAGTTATTATATATTAGTTATAAGGAATCATTTTAACCCTATGAATACTTTTAGCACTGTTTAAGCAGGGGTAATAAACTGGAAAAAATAAACATGTTCTAACAATACCATAACTCTATCTCACTGATAAAACTTTTTGTCTTTGACTTCTTAGTATACTGCGCTTATGAAAATATAATGTAAACTTTACGCTTCCCAGTGTCATTACTGCGCACAGATCCATTACTAGAAGGTACAGTGGAGCAATAGATACAGTAGGGTGGTCTATGTGATGGCTTTGAAGTGGTCTCCATTATTTCACTCCTCACAAGTTTACTTCAAACACTGTGCAAGTGAATGTTTTTGTTGCTATTCTTAGGCAGACAAGTCTCCAGAGCCACACTTGCCTTTATTTTGATCACACAAGAATATATCCTGAATATATCCGTAATGATCCCTCTGTTTTCCATCTGGGAGACTGACAGCAAGACGACTTATGTAGGAATTAAAGGTGCATTAAAGGTGCGCTATGTAACTTTTCTGATGGATGAAGATTGTATACACTGAATGCTCTATAGCAGGGATGTCAAACTCAAATTCACAGCGGGCCAAAATTAAAAACTGGGACTAAGTTCTGGGCCAAACCTAAATATTTATTGAAAAAAATCTGCATGTTTTCTCTTCTTTCAAAATATGTAATGTTAAACCTTTTCTTATTAAAATTTATGTTTAATAATAGTTTTGTTTAAACATTAAATCCAGAACAAGCATAATATAAAATAATCTTAACAGAATTTTAAATAAATAATGTCTCTATAGTCTATCTGTAGCTGGCAGGTCAGCTTGAATACATATTTGATATGATCTCGCAGGCCAAATATGATTATATCATGGGCCAAATTTGGCCCCCGGGCCTGAGTGTGACATGTCTGTTCTATAGTATGTCATTAAACTTATCCATCTTGCTTTTATTTAATTACTATTTTTATTGCCTGAAAAACATGCTTAATTACCGAGTGGTAGTAACTTGGCCTAGTAGTCTACCTCACCTATGTGTCTTCATGGAAATAAATCACTTTAATGTCAAGTGTGGAACATTCTAGGCTAAGCAGTGACATCTCCATGAAGACCAGTAGGTGATAGATACTTACCTTTATTCAAGTTTGCATGAAAGAAAACTATATCTTTAACTGTCCCCAAGAAAGTCTCAAATTTCAGTCAGATCATGGTGCCTTTGTGTGCATGTGTCTCCCCATGTACTCTTTTAACCTTCACAAAAAAAACAAAACAAAAACAAACAAAAAAATAAAACACCACCACCAAAAAAAAAAAAAAAAAATACTGCTACCTTTGTCCTGAGGTCCAGGTCAAAATCATGGACTGAGGTGCTACTGACACTTTGCCCCAGTGGCACTAAAGAGGTAAAATGCAGAGGATTAATTTACCAGCAGGCGGCAGATACTCCACCCAAAAAAGTTCATAATGCACCTATGAAGAAATGAGCGAACTTGACAGAAACTTAAAATATTGATCACAGTGTTCATAATTTGTACTTTTGCTTGAGACTTAAATTGACTGCAGAATTGAGTCGACATAATTACCCCACTCACATATAAGACATCTCTCACATTTGTCATTGCCAATAAATTTACCTTCAGCGTTTTCTTGCTAGAACACAATTTTCCTATTCATCAAGTTAATTTGCATATGCTGCCACTTTATAATATGCTCACGCTACGACTAGGCTCTCATTCAGGAAGATGTTTGCGTGCCGAAACCAGTGTGTCTGTTGTTCACAAGTGCTTGAGCATGTGGCCAGAGCGCTGTCACTAATAAGAGGAATTAAATTTGTGTAGATAAACATATGGAGATTGCCGGGTGTGAAATTGACTTGGGGCTGTGAAATTAAAGGCAATATCCAGTGAGGTGATAGCGCCGGTTGTTATGCACTGTACGTCGACGCCGCAATTCAATTAGTGCCCTTGATCGTCTTCTTTACCAAAAAGGATGTTTGATTTATTTGTTCATTAGTATCCAGCTCCTTCTCTGCAGATATCCCATCTATCCCTTCTGGGTGCAAAGTCGACAAGCACCAACGTCACACCAATCGGTACCATTAGAGAAGGTAAAAAAAATAAAAATAAAAAATTATTTGTGATTATTTGACACAATTATTTGTCTGCAGGCAAAGTTAACCTGTAGAGACCCTATTCAAATATATTATGTCAGATTACCATACACATATAGTTTATATAGATGTTTACAATCTAACTTATTTACTTTAGATCAAGCTATGAAATGATCAGTATCTTATTTTTTTTTTTTATTATTTTGTCTTTTCTCATTTATGAAGAGTCCTATATTAGACAAAGTGGTTTCTTGTGAGCTTTTAGTTATGTTAGGATTTTTGTTGTTACCTTCTCATAAACATACCGGGAGTTGTGTTTCGTTTCATTCACACTTGTTTGAGTAACCCTTTATTCGTCTATGTCTTCAAAGCGCAAAATGTTCTGTTCCACCTTGTGATGTCATGTAGTGGTACTTTTCAAATTAACTGCTACCTTTTACCTTTTGTTCAATTGAGATTGGCAATTCCAGGGCTGAAATCATCCTAGTAATTATTGTGAAATTATATGCAGTTTAAAAACAGTGGAGCAGCACATGACAAAACAAGGTGGAACAGAGTGTTTTCTGTTTCAGAGAAGAACTCAGCCTAAATATGGTTTTGTGTGTTAAACAGGTATGTTTTTGATGAGGAAACAAAAAATAATGTAATATGGGCCCTTTAACATGTTTGGAGATGTTATAAAAGCCCCTGGAGAAGAGATAAGGGTTTACTCTAGGTTTTGAGGGTAGAACGAGCATAGATTAAACAGAATTTAGTTCTTTGTTGTTACTTCGATTGCACAATTTTGTCTGTAATTAATTGAAGGAGCAAACAATTCTAAATTTGCTGACAATTAAAATGGTATAAATTACAAATCCCCACATCACTGCCAACAGAAATCAACAAGCAAAAATTGGATCACAATAAAAAAAATCTCACCCAACTCTCAGTATATTAATCCCATCGAAAGTGGATTAAATATTAAAGAGTTTGGCATGTGCATGGGAAAGAGAGAGAGGGAGAGAGAGAGGGAGGAGGCTATTGAAATGCCAGGGGGATTAAGTTGGAGCGAATATAGTGCAGGCGGCCAGCAGCAGTGCCATGCTAGAGTTGCTGTTTCTCAATAATAGAAATGTCAGAAAAGGGAGAGGGGGGGTGGGCGGGGTGAGGAGGTGGGGGAGGGGGGTGTCCTGCAATAGCTGCAAGCCGTCGCAATCACAGCCGCCGCACTGTGGAATTTTGTCATTACAAGTGCACTCACAGGAAATGGCATTCACCTTTACTGCCACGGAAAAAGTTGGGATTTTAAAAGTGGCCCATTACAGGGACCAGACCGACGCGCCCAATAATCTATGGAGATGGCCGATTTTAGTGGAACAAACATTCTGGAGCATCCATGCCTCCAGGAGGAAAGCATTATTCATATCCAATTTCATGCTTTATTTTATAGTGTTTTATCTGTCCCTGAGCGATCACTTTGTCAGCATCAGTAATGCCTATAAATCCTACTGTGGAGGAGATTAGTCTGCGTGAAGTGCCGCTGCCTGCCTGCTGTAATTAAAATTCTGCAGGATGGTCGGGGTTCTCTCCTGCCATCAGCGCTCCCAAACACATCGCTCCCTGTCTGTCTCCCGTCGCACACTCGCTCAGTTTCACACCGTCCTTTTGTCCCCCCTCAATAGTTTTAATCAATTACGATGCATTTCCAGACAGATAACGGTATCAGTTTAAAAAGGCTCAACAAAGGATCCTTTCAACACCCACAAGCATAGATTGTTTGTTGTTCCGTCTTCGCATCTTGGCTTATCGCAGCATCTCTCAATATATAAGCAAAAAGTAAAGTGCTTTGCAAGACCTTCTATTTTTACTTAAGATGGATGAATCAGCTCAGTACAAATTACCTTACATAATAAACACTGTGAGAAGTTGGCAGATGAGAAACAATGCTTGTGTGCTGTCAATGAATGGACAAAAGGTCATATTTTTTAACTTCTTGGGTTCTTTTTAAAGACAATGCAGTAAAGTGTGTTTACCTTGTTGACATGTTTCGGCTGCTAGCTGCAAGCCATCTTCAGAACTGTCCCCGGTGTTGGTGGTGACGTGTCGTATATCAGCTGTTGTTACTTCCTGTAGGCGTGGTCAGCCTGATGGACCTGGCAGGTAACAACAGCTGATATACGACACGTCACCACCAACACCGGTGATCTGGTTTACTTTGGACCCAATGTTCACAAAGAAAACAAAAATCTGCAAATGTATTTGTGTTAAATCATTATCTGTTTTACTTGTGTATTTTATTCAGAGGGATATCAGTCTGGTCACCATGCCCTCTGCTCCATCCCAAGCCAGAACCAATATTTTTTCTATGATGCATGTGAAACAAAAGAGGTCACTGGTCACCTATCAAGCAATCACGTTTTTGTTTTTTTTCAGATTCCAGGTCTATATAGAACAAAAACAGACAGAAGACAAACCCAGCAATAATAATATTCTACAATGTATATACACAGTTTACAAACAAAATCACACTTCTCTCACCTCAGATGAGACTTTAGTGCTTTGCTCATTGATTTTGCTGAAATCTGCAATGCTTTTCAGTCCCCAGTGATATTTTTTTCCCTTTATTTTCTCCTTGTTTGATATGGATGGACGTGTGGAGATTTAGGGACAACACTCACATCACTGTAATGTATTGTGTGTATTCTAGATTCTCACTGCAGCCCACTTAACCACTGCTAGTTATCGAATTTTCTTCCTTGGTGGAGAATATAAAGTGAGTAACTTTGAATATAGTTGCATATTATTTTCCCAAACTCAGAACTGCCCCTTTTCTGCGTTGTATAAAAAGATTAGCTGCATTCTGATCCATTTTTCTCTTTTGTCTGAGTTGCTAATGTGGCCGTTTGCCATTGTTGTCTGAATTTAGTTAGGGAGTTCAACAAAAACAAACTACAATATGTCTGTGTCTATCTTTTGCACAATAAACAAGCTTTATGACCGACGCTGCTAGCAAAAGACTTAATCACAACACAATCAAATATCAATATAATTACAACAGCAGCTGCATTTAAAGTTCAGCCAGGCTCTGGAACTGGCATTCTTCTTACATTTCTAGTGATCGTGTGTTGTAATTATAGAAAGACACCTTTGTATGAGGTAATATATGGAAGTAATTTTGTTCTTTTTGCACAAATATACCGACTGACTAAGTTATAAGTATTAACAACTTTTCTTTTGGAGTGTCCGCCGTCTATGTTTTCCATGGAGATGTTATTTGCTTTGCCTGGAATGTTCCACAGCATGGCATTAAAGTTATCTATCTTCATGGAGACCAGACAGGTAGTCACAGGTCCGATCTATAGATTACATGTTTTACAAAGTACATTTAGCAACAAAGCGGAAAAAAGCATGATAGATAACTTCATTGCCATAATTATAAACATTGCTGACACAGCAATAACAACTCCATGAAGACAAGGTGTAACTAAAAAAGTTACACCTTTTAAGTATTAAGTTATATCCACCCCATACGACAGTTTTGCTCTTTCTATAATGTACTGAACAAAGTCGAAATAAATCATTAAATGTGAATAGAGGATGATATACAATTGTCTCCTCTTTATGCGCTCCTGGCAGTATGTTATTATATTGATTAGGCCCAGAGCTAATGTAACAGAAAGCCTTTCTGATAGCACCACACGATTGTGCCATTCCTCCTTTCTGCTCTTACACTTGTTGGCTCTAATGTGAGCTGTTAATCTGCTTTATCGTTTCATCGAAGCCCTCTTTGTCTATGAGTTACGCTGACGCTCGCACCATCCCATAAGTTTGTGTCTCATTTAGAAGTTAGACCCTGGAATTATGAGCAAAACTCAGTAGTTTTAATCAACAAATGTGCCTGGGCTCGGCAGCTGATTTGGTTTACAGCCCGGGTGACCTTTTCTGGGCCATAAAGCTCAGGCTCTGCCAATCTCGCAAACGTCACGGGGTCAGCGCTTCATCAGTTATCTGTACTATAACAGCAACGCCGCGCTCAACTCTCCATCTCAAGCTATCAGGCTAACAGAGATAGATGGCTTTATCAGGAAATGTAGCTATTGCGCTACACATGCCCACATAAATTCCCTGGACGATAAGGAGAAAGCATTACGGACTGGGCAGGGGATTCTACTCTAAACTGGGGAAATTTTATACCCGGTAGTGTAAATACAGTCTACATGGTAAATGCTTGATTTATTGTTTCAGCCTCTGGGAAAGCAGGTTAATTGTATTCTGTTTATTATGGGCCACTCCATAGGGCAATATGTCATAATTGAACCTCAATGGCTGTTACTAATTATATAAATGCTATTTTTATTTGTTTATATATTCAGAGGGCTTTTGCATAGTCTATATTATCCTCAAATGTGTTTCGGTGAATTGAAAATAACTGCTCTTCCAGGCTTACACAGCACTATAACTTAATCCATAAATATTTCCAAGCCCTTTATATTGCTGTTTGTCATCTAACATGTCAATTACTGTCAACACTTTAAAGTTGGAAGAAATTGATATTTTAAGAGTGACATGTTATTGTCTTAGCTGCATCATTTTAGATACATTAGAGACAGAAAAGCTGCTTAATGTGAATCTTGGATGCTCCACGGGAGGTAAATTTATTCTAAAGTGGTAATTTTATCAGATCAGATCCCCCCAAGATAATTCACAATTGTTGCTTAATTAATATGGAAAACAAGAACACACCATTGCATTATTTATTCCTATTCCATGCCTGCTCTTACTTGCTGATTCTTTTCGTCAGTGTCGCCAATTTCTGTCCTTTATTTTGTGTCTACGAGAAACAGCGCCTGAGGGTCGCAGGAGTGTGTCTGCAAGCATTTGGGGTCCTGAATACTAAAGTGGAGGTGACACAATGGAGCGATGTGAGAGGTTTCTACAAAGTGAAAAACAACTCCAGACCCACTTAGCATTAGCATGGCTCTGTGTGAACAGAGGTGAAAAGGGGTTGGTGTGCCACTTTAACCTTGTAGTCAGACACAGTGGAGCTTTGGGCTGCTCGCTCACTCCCCTCCTCATGGGATGGGCCCCAGCAGACAGGTGCACCGCTAGGATGTTAGTCTGTTTGTTAGTATGACACCCCAGACACCACCTCTGCCCATCGTCTCTTAGAAAATATGATCTCAATGTGATCCAAAAACCCTCAGGCTCTAGTTTTTCAAAAGCCTAATGTCACAATTGTAAATATTAGAGGATGTAGACTCTATTTGCTTTTATTTAGTCTACTCTCGGGTATCGTTTGCTTGAAACAGTTGGATCTATAGCCTAAAGAACAAACATCATGCTTTTTTGAGGGTACTTTTTTTATATTATAACAGCTGTACATCAAGGCTTTGCATTTTGTACACAGTTGTACACTGTAAAACACAAATTGATCTAAAAGCTTAATGATGAGAGCATTCATTTGATTTCACTGTGAGCAGCAGATGTTCATTTACATGTTACACGCAGGACAATATGAGATAACTCAAACATGCGTGAATCAGTCGAAATGAAACTATGAGTAGGCTTGTGATGTGCGAGCAGTGTTATCATGGATTGCAGCTCATAAAGGTCAATTTTTTATCATATGTCCCCTTAAAAATAAACTTTCCACATCTAAGAGAAACATGCTAAAGAAGGAAGTATAATATCATGCTGACATATTTATTTCATAGATTGAATTGATCCATATTGTAGTTTTTTAAAGGTACGCCATGTTTACTACAATATTCTTATGGCATTAAAGTAAGCTATATAGTTTTTTGTGCTGTATATTTTTTATTAAAAAAAAACAAAAAACAAAAAAACATGCATTCTTACTGTGGCCATTCTTATCTTCTTAATTCCATGGATATAGATGTTGAATGCCGTGCAGTGGAACAGTCAAGGCAAAGTAAAAACATATCAGTAGAGACAAGCAGACCACCCACTGGAAATGTTACATAGTGTACCTTTAATGATCCCTTGTACAACATAATAATGTTGGTAGTAGTTCAAACTTATCTTACTTATATTTCCTTCATCCTTTTATATTAACCGTTCAAAAAGACAAACCAAGCATCCTACACAACAACCATCTAAAATCATTAACTCATCTTTGTCAATACATC
This sequence comes from Boleophthalmus pectinirostris, assembly GCF_026225935.1. Lineage (NCBI taxonomy): Eukaryota > Metazoa > Chordata > Actinopteri > Gobiiformes > Gobiidae > Boleophthalmus > Boleophthalmus pectinirostris. Next base: position 21,758,565 of record NW_026571018.1, on the reverse strand, counting down.
TCCAATGACTGAAATCCATGACAATAATTTTTAAATAAACGCACTGGCCAAATTGGACCATTTTTCTGACACACGGCCAGGCTGAAATACACCAGTTTTATATCTGTATTGCTGCTTGGGTTTTTCCTTACACTGTATCTGCCAACATTTAGGGGATTATATGGGCTTGTATTTTCCGTTGAGCTACATCGCGCTTACCCTTGCACCACTGTGGCGACCCTTCTCAGATTAACCTGTGAACACATACACATTTTCCAGATTTATTTTACACAGCGTGGCAAAAAATAGGCTTTACTCTGTCTTGACAATATGTACTTGTCACGGAGCATTTTCTGTATGGTTAACAAACCGTGAGGTGATTTCGATTTTTTGTTTCAAGCACATAAAACTGATTTTTATAATTGTCTAATTTTGACTTCATTTGATGGGATTATAACTGCTGCAAATATAAATTATAGTTTTGCACCAATCAAGAAGCAATTTGCAAAGAAAAGTAGAAAAATATGTTGAAAATTACAGGAAGTAGTGAGTTCAATCCAAAAGTTTTACACATTTCACACATTTTCATTTACACATTTTACACAAACACATTTTCTGATGCAAAATAAAGGTGTTTTCTTATATTTGTATTTGTCAGATAATAATTTCTGTGTACATTAGAGTTATACATACATAGTCAATTATGGAATTTCCTATATAATGTCACTATTCCCAACCAGGAACTAAATTTTAAGCCTTAAAAAATTTCCAAACTGGGAAAACGAGAGTGAATGTTTTTGCAAAAATTCTAAATATAACAATCAAGTAGTCTAACCTGTCATAGGCATTTTGAGGTTTGCAAGTATAAATAATAAAATTTCACAACATGCTGCCACCTAGTATTCCTTTCACAATGCGAAGAAGAGTGATTTTATGATTCAAATAATAGCTGTTTTATAATCTCCCATATTAAGACACCAACCAGTTTTCCGAGCGCTCTATTTCACCTCACAAATGTGGTTCATAACTTTTCATCGGCCTCTCTATCGTCAATTCAATCTTTGATTTGTGACCTTGCTTCTTTGATGTTAATAGAATGTATTGTTGCCCGCCGTGCTGTGGTGCCCTTGTGATGGTGAAGGACAGAGTGCTGAGGATGAAGCACTGGAAATGGGTTTATACAACTCAATCTGTGGAGAACCGTGAGGATTTAAAATGTGAAATTAAACAGACTTAATCTATTTATGTGTTGAATAAACAGATTACACACATGTAGGCCACCGTGGGGAATGATTTTCTCTGCCCCTTTAAGTCTTATAGGGTCACAGCTAGAACATATGGCTGAGTGCATTCATACAGTCACTGCACTCCATACATGGATTACTGTGCATGGAATCAGTGGGGTACTTTGACAGAGGCATGGCTATAGTTTAATCACATCCAAAATATTGAGTGAAAATAATATTTGTTGACAATAGTGTTTATGTGGAACCATTTAGTTTGTAACATTAAAATAATCAATTGCAATCAGTGGTGGGAGGAATACACTTAAAATGCGTTTACTTACAGAATATTGAATACCTGTATTTTCCTATTTTGTAATGTATTTTGATACATGGTCCAATCACAGTACTGTATTCTGAATATTTCACAGTGAGATGCATTATTTTACAGAAAAATCTGCAAAAAAATGATTAGAAACATCTTCATGTTTGTCTCACTATTTCTGATACATTTATTTATACAGCATATTAATTAGAGGGGGAAAACATACACTGACTCACCACAAGAGCAGTGTTTTCTTTTTCCTCTGTAATAAAGAGTCGTTTCAAGCATAAATTGCATCAACTGCTGGAAACTATTCCAGAATACAGTACTCTAGATCAGTATTGGGAATGTGTATTTTCATAGTATTTGGTTACTTCCAATCACTGATTTTAATAATTACATAAATAACTTTAGCTGGTTTTGAATGTATTACCTTATGACTATTCTATCTTGAAATGTTTTTGGAAATGTATGTCCAGAAATTCTATTAATTACTAATAAAACAATCTTCTCTCTTTTTTCATCTTGCTGCTTCATCTGCCTGATCCCTACAAAACCATTAACCCCAAAAGGTAAGCTTGTTATTTATATATTACCTTTGTGCACACATAGACCACGTAGCATCTACCGCCCTATGATGAATTATGACATTTGTGATAAACGCAGTGACCAGAAACTGTCAAATGGCAGCCCAGCACCCCTCCTGGCTCTTCTCTTGGTCACACTACCCACCCTCCTGTCCCCGCCCCGTCCGACCCACTCCACATCAGCCGTTGTAGGGCACTAGAGGTCAAAGTTCACAGTGGCGTGGGCTTAAGTGAGTCACTAAGTAGCTGGGGGCATCAGCAGCCAGCGTTAGTCACCGCTAAATGTCTTTTCACCTCTGCGTTTGAACCAGAAATCCTTGTCTCAGCATCACTTCCCATATGAATACAAATACACTGTAAAAACAACAACAAAAAGATCTGAGACTAAACTGCTTTGAAAAGAGGAAATAAATGGGACATTTTGTTTGACCAGTTTATCTCCCACAGACAAGTTGTCAATCTCACACTGCCTTTTGTCCTTAAAAATACTAAATTATTCACAGTGCCTCATGTTTGATAGCGCTGCTGTCTATTGACTATCACTTTAAATACAGATATGGAGGAAGTTGGGTTGTGTGTTTGTAGGCCTGTCACAAAATGATGAGCTTTGAAGTGAATTTGTTAACATATACAAAGAAAGGTCTGTCTATTTTTTTATATATAGGAACAGATAAGGTTTAAACTTTTGAAGTAGTCCATAATGCTATTACAGTGGTCTACAGTTAATTAATTCTAAAGGTCAGGTTTAGGTACCTGACTGCTCGGAGAGACCTTTTAACTTGAAGTAAAGTGCTTTAACTTTGTAATACATATCATTAATCCTCAGATAAAACTTTAATTCATTACTATATTCAGTGCATTGTTCCAACAGTATTCCAGTGTGATGTTTGCAAAGTATTCATGAAACTATTTTTTCCCAATAGTGATAATTAGATTTTGCAATGAATCCAAAAACAAAAGCAGCTCAAAATGTGCCAGAAAAAACAAAACAAAACTGTAGAATAAGATAGATATCACTTTACACTGGAAGTTTATTTTGAATCAGTTCCTTTGCAGTTTTGCTTTAAATTAGCTATTTTCAAACTATAGACAATATAGTCAATGTTCAAATTTGCAGTGTAATCTTACTATATAAAATATTACTGAAGTTTTGTATTGCACACCTCTACTCTGCAGAGTGTTTACATTTATATTGCTATCAACCAAGTAACTTCTCATTTGTCATTCTTAACTAATTGCAACTAAAAATGTAATGTCACTTTAAATCTTTGCATTATAGATCCCTTGCTTGCCGAAACAGCACATGAACAAACAGTATATTTGTATTCAAATTACAACCTCTTGTAATACACAGCAGCTTATTTACTCACATTGTAGTATGGCCCCGCTGAAGATCACAGTGTTAAGAGGCGTTCTTTACAGTGGAAAAAGCTGCGGTCCCTCTGAAATAAGGCACTATTCATGTGCTGTGGCGGCGTACGTGCAGAATCACCAAACAGCTCTGAACGTGGCTTTTGAAGTGTGTCTCTCGCATGTGCTCGCTACAAGGTTTAGCGCCCGCGTGGGAGGACCGACCACCTGCTGAGATGACCTTGAGGAGCTGAACTAGAGTCTCAATGGACCTAAAAGAGGAGCATACAAAACAGACATAAAAGATGAATAAGAACGCTATATTTCTGCCATTACTACATTATTGTATGCAGACCAAAAGTGACGTCTTGTTTACCAGTGGAAGATGCGTTTCAGAATGTTTTCACTCACCCTTTCCTCCCATTTATGCACAATGCAATATGAAAACATGAACTGAAAACTGGTGACATTCTAAGTAAAATAAAAAAACTTAAATATTTAATGACGTCAACAGAAGCGCTCTGGTGAACAAAATGAAGCATTGAATTAAATAAGCTCTTGTCTCTTCCAATTCCTTTTTGGTACTTTAAGTATGCTGTCATAAAATTATTACATAGCCTATTTTTATGTATTATGATGATGTTATTTTGTTGGAACACATATTAGTTGCATAATGAATTGTATACCTTCAGCATTTGCACATTTGAATGCCTTTATTTGCTGTTTTTTTCATAAACCATATAATAATAATGCAAGACTTATGATTTGCTGGCAATGACATATCTTAAATCCACACTCTATAATTTTATACCAAGCCAGACTGTGTTTCCCAGTATTAGATGTAAATTGAATTCCCAGACTGTAGTGTCTTGACTGATTGTGGGAAAGTTAAATAATGGAGAAGGACTAATGATGTAACATTAGAGTCACCCTCTCCACTGTGAGTAAAGCTCCTCCCGAGGAATAGGCGCTGAAACAGACAAAGCATTAAAAATGCATATTAACACAGCCACGAGAGGGATGAATGACTGGCCACTAAAAGGTCTTTTACGGCCCCTTGTATCCACTCAGCCTAAACCACTCTCGCCTTCACTCTTGTATCTCTCTCACTCGCACAGATCAGCCCCTGCTCCACTCGTGTTTGGAGGATCCTCTTAGGTTAGCCGGGCTTGAAATCCAATTTTTGGTGAAGCTATAAAGCACAAAAATAAATATATAAAATAAGTTCAGAAACTGTGATCACTTTTTTCGTAACTTGGGAAAAAAGTTGAAGTATAGAATCAGCAAAAGTTCGCAGCAGCTGCCTGTCGAGAGACCTCATCTTGTGGGTTTTGTTTTCACCATCTGCCTCTGCGGCAACTTTAGAGGTAATAGTTTCAGTGCAGCTCTCGTAATCTTGTCGTAATTTACATCACGTAACCTGATTGAAACATAAGGCCCCTCTCTGTGCAGTGTGTCTAGAGATTCAAGATTGGAACCTGCCACAAGTTTTAATCTTATTTATATAATTCATATTCCAAAAGGATCAGCTTTAGTTTAGTACTGTTAATGAATATGAGCACACAACTGTGACATTTTTAGGGAAGGTTATATGAGAATTTATGTGATTGCATGAACCCCAAATTATTAATGGACAGTTGCATCATAGAGGACCAAACATACTACATACACATTTCTTTGTTTTAATTGTGAGTCCAGGTTATCTTAGATTCTCTACTGTTGTGTGTTATGAAGGGTTGGCTGTGATGAAATTAAATGATGTTGAACTGAAGTACAATATAACAGTAAAACTTATTTGAGCTCTTGTGGCTAAAATGTATTTTATTGCTCCTTGGAAAGATTTTAAAGTGAACTCCAAAGCCACAGGTAAAACCGGTGAACTGCACTGGGTTTGGAAAGTCAGTTTTATGCAGTATATTCTGAGCAGAGAACATCTCCAAGCTACTCCTCAACTCACTGGATTACATTCAATATTTCAAGTCAGATTTTGTGAGCTGTTTGTATTCATCATTTAATAGCTTAACGCAGCAAAAAATACGAGTCAGAAAATTTTTTAGGTAGGCTACTTTCTATAAAAAAAAATAAGGGAGCCATATGCTCACAATCTTCATTTTAACTTTTGAGAAACATAGCCCCTAGCATGTATTTTTTTCAACCAATGAACAAAAATTTTTTTCAAGAAAAAAAAAAAGACAAAATAATAATAAATCTCTATAAAAGAAAAATTCTAGATTTTTTAAAATAATGGTCAGTAATAAATAAATAAAATAAATCCTAGAGCAGTAGCGTGTAGTAAACCTCTGAATTATATAGTAAATACAATATTTATACAGCCATGGCTCTCGCTGCCTGGATGATGCTAAACACATACAAATGTACTGTATTAGGGCTATAATGCAGAAGCAGCTTTGACCGAGCCTGCTTGTGAATGAGCCTCTGGAGCTAGCGTTAGCGCAGCTTTAGTCCCCGCGCTGAGCTCCACGGCTCTGAACGGCCTCGTATCTCACAGACCTGTACAGGAAGCAGCATCATCCATCAATGTCAGTGTTAATATTGTTTCCCCTCACCTCCCAATGGGCCGCTTGTGTTTTGGTTTAGTGCGTTTATGTTTGCAGACGTGTGTACTCACAGGCCCTCACCTGGCTGTGCTCTCTGGCATTCCTCTGCCACAACAAATAAAACTCATTCCTACATTACATGCAGCAGGCATATTAAAATGGCCCGCTCTCACGCCCTGGCTGCTCTCTTTATTTTCCTCTTGTTTGTGCCTTTTCCCCTGAGAATACATATTACTCCATTTCTATATTTTTTGCATCACTTTACATAGTCAATGCAGTGTACAAGATGCAATCTGATGTGTATCACAGAGCACATTAAAGGTCCTCCAACCTCCACTATGCAAAACTTACTTTTAATCTCATATATGTTATAATGCTGTTTCCTCATTGCATTTTTGAATAATCCTTCATATTTAGGCCTCTCTGGAGCTCAGAGCATCATGTCATGCAGAAAATCTCCCCATGTTTATACACCTCAGTCATTTAGGTATTTTACAGCGTTTACTACTAATTTGAATTGCTCATTTTACTTGTTTTCCATACATATATTATTGTCGTGTAGATTCTATTTTGTTTTCATGTACCTTGCCTTAACGAATGCTGGTAAGGGGTAATACAGTGGAAGACATTTTTCATATAGCTATATGTGATGGTCAGAATAAATTAATCATAGTGGTTTTTATATAATTTGAGCCATAATTTGATATTTTTCATTTAAATGAGCAATGCTGTTCATTTACATTAACATTTGAGAATGAAAAGAAGCTGATATAAAATAGAGGAAAATGATGAGGCTCTTATAATCAAAGAAGTGACGATTGTATCTGTCTGCTGTGTTTAGAGAGAAGAAAATCAAATCTCTTTCAGATAACCTAATAGCTGCCTTCTCTATCTCCACTGCATTGGCGCCCTTAAAAGATCCAAACTATCAGAATCAAACAGAGCGATTTCAGACGTGGTGCTTTTTGTTGTGGCACTTCGACCAATCTTTCTTTATTGCAGCAAAGTGCACATCAAATACATGGTGCAATTTAAGTTGCCATTTTAAAAAACGCAAGTGGGGATGCTGAGTGAATGTTGGACATATCGGTGAATGCTCAAAGATCACGTTTGATCCTAAACTTGGCTTTTGCTGCTTTGTTTCTTCAGAAAAGAGTTACTTCACCACAGCTAGATAGAGAGTGTTAGAGCATGATTTATTTATTTTTTAATAATTAGTTTTTTAGACTAACACCACCAGTGAGAAAGAAATAGTTTTAAAAGATTCTACATCTGATATTATGCATATTGTAAACCGAGAAGCATGTTTTTCTGTACATTGAAAGCCATAATTTGAGCTATTATGAAATTCTTGATTTGCTATTGAAATGCACTGTTGGACTGTTTCAATAGAAAGTCTGTGTGACATGGCACTCGCTCTATGGGTGTAGACCAGCACACAAAGCAAACAGCTGGGCACTCACATCCTTGTGAGCACATTTGACCTGTATGTGGTCTTAAATGAGGTCTAAAGTAGACGGAGGCAGCAGCCGCCCCACTGACAGAAAGCTTATTTTAACAGAGGCTAATTCTGCAGGGGGGCATCCAACTGAGAGGCAGGACTCAGGTGCATTCTGGGACTGTTCAGGTTTAGTCACTGCTGTAAACATACAACTAGTGTTTAAAGATACATGTGCACTGATTGACAAGACTTGACAGGCACTATATAATTATTCTATTTATTCAATATTTATTTAACGTTTTAGCTGAAATCTCTGGTAAACATAGCTGTTTCATTTCATGTGACATCATGGACACACATTCTAGGATGCCACTCACTAAATAAAATAAATGGGATAAAGCAAAATGATAACTTTTCTACAGTTTGACCAAAATGACTCCAACCAAGGAAAATGTGTTAAAATTGTAATTATGGTGTTTGATTAGTTGATGAAGAAGAAAGATGGTTTGAGTTTGGTGGAGGTCAGCGCAACAACAGGGAATCAGGATAGTGATTTGTTCTGGCTGGTCAGCGCAGTAGATTGTACCATGTAATTTCCTTTTTGTTCAGCGCAAGGTCAACATTTGTACTTCTCTCTGTTGAAAGAGTGAAAATATGCGAGACTGACTGACTCTTAATTCTTTCTCCTTTGTCCCACTTTTGACTGTGACCAATTACTAATTGCATTTACAATTGCACCAGCCCACACAGCAGATCTACTCAGAGTAATTGTACTGTAGATAAAATGATAAAAAAAAGTTTTTCATAGTTTTTGATGGCGTAGTTATGGGACCAGGATATGAAGAGTGGTGGAGAGAGACAAATCCATCACACTGCCTTTAAAATCAGCAGTGTACAGTGCTAACCCAATGTGGCTACAATAAAAATCCGATATTACCATAGGAGCTTTGCAGTAAATGAAATAACCTAATAGCTCCTAAATTTTCCACATTTAATCCACAGTTTGGCTTCGCACTCAGCGCACAGTCAGGTCCATTAGCAATTCTGAAAAGTTGCAGTAGGTCTTGTTTGAACCTCGGCTACGGTCTTAATTGACTTCACCATGGAGTAAATGAGAAGAAATGAAAAGACAGATTACTCTAATGGAAGGAAATGAGGTGTGAAAGAGACCAGTATTTTTGGAGGGATGTGGCGCTTTGGTAAATTAAAATACAACAAGGAGTCTTCATGTAATTCACAACAAAAAAGGATTTGTTACTTTTTGATCAAGCAGCTTCATTGTCAACAGTTGGGACATTGTTCAAACTATAAATACAAAGTGAAGAAATTCAAAATTTTAATTTAGATGAATTGCAGTAGTAGTAGTCATAGTCATAGTCATAGTCATAGTCTGCTTATTAAACCTAATACTTTCTTGTCCCATTTGAAGTATTGGGACACATTGGTACCAGTAAACTGATGAGAACCATTAGTTTTGCATGAAATGATTATGATAAAATGTTTAGTCTCTATATTTGCCATATTCAATAGGATAACAATGAATGCCTTATGTTTTTTTCATTTACATTAACCAACAACAACAACAACAGCAACAACAACAAAACATAAGAACTGGAAGATTATTGTTTATAGAAAATAATTATATTGGCCCTTTGCCATGGACCTCAACTGTGACCATCCACCCCGTGGTTCTGGAACAAAATTTCCCATTTATTTTTGTCATAGACTTTCTGTAAAAATGTATATTAAAAGTTTGAAAGCTTGCTCAGGGATAATCTGCAATGTGGTAACTAATGACCACAAGACCTATAAATCTGTTTCTGAAACTTTATAAACCAGGATGTTATTAAAACATTTGGTAGAATCATGTGTTTTTAAACCTTTTTGGACTTAAAATAACTGCATTATGGATATTTGTTTCCAAGAACTGTAGCTGCTGAGCCTCTGTGATGTCTTTGAACTCTTAATATTATAATTTTTCGAAAAATGTATGGGAAAAATGAATGCAAAATTTACTTCCAGATCCAAAGCAAGCTGTCAGTGTTGATCTTCATATGTACTCAAATGTAGTCAAAGGTGCTCTCAATATTCACTGTAGCTACATATTGCATGTTACTGTCTCCAAATGGCCAGCATGGCTTTTTTCTGCTTCAGCTAAAGGTCAAATCTTATGAGCGCGTCTTATTCACCATTAAAGCAGTGTTTTTAAAAGACAACAGCCGATGAACCGCAACAGACAGAACAAAAGGGAGAAGTTATGGTTCCGCTCGATGAAGCCAAAGGGCACTGGAAGCATCGAGGTGTGTCCCATCTCTTTACCCACTCCAAAACGTGACAGAGAAATTGGGATGTCCGCCACGGATTTAAATTCAAACCGAAGAAAAACCAGTGCTGACCTTTTGTTTTGTTTCAGAAAAGCCATCTTGTCCCCAGCCTCACGCTCACTTAATTTTTTCTCATCATTTCCCCCTGTAATATATATTCTCACATTCCTGCACCTGTCACACCCACAAGTTAAATTAAATTATCATTTCATTAAGCCCGCTAATAGAATCATTTATCAGTCTCACCCCATTATTCTCTGCAATCTGCGTTCAAATAATCTTTACATGTGCACCATACGCGGCTGCTATAGTTGGCGAATCTCACTCTTGTTCAAATGGGTTCTTGAACTGAGGCGTGCTCTCAGACTGCAGATAGATCTTGTCGTGTGATGTGCGAGCTTTGGGCCCATAGGAAGTGGGCTATTGATTGGCTTGTCTAGTGGCTCTCTGTAATAATAAGGAAATAAAGCCCCTGGATATTAGAAGATTGACGCCAATCAGCAGCTGCCCTCGAGTGTGCCTTGTCTTGTCTTATTAGTGCTTCTTCCCACCATGTTCGACGTCTGGGTCTGATTTATGCACGAAGAGGAGGAGAGTGGTGCCTGTCGGTAGCCATTTTGAGGAGGATTCCCCGATGATTGCTCTTTCGTTGGGTTATCTGAGACGGGGCAGAGGCATTGGGATTGCCATGGATCCAGGGAACATCGGGGCAAAGACTAAGCCCATAGATCCAGAGGAAATGTCACACGTAATCAAAAACAGCAGACAGGGAAAGCTTCAGTATAAAGAGGTCAGTGAGAGCATGTAGTGATGGACTAGAACACAAAACAAGTTAACAGGAATGAGAGTACTTCAAATAAGTAATTCAGATAACTTCACAAATTCAAAATGTTGCCATGTTTCTTTGCACTTGACTTGTGACGTGGCCTGTTTTAGAATGGCTTGCATCAACAAAGTCCATCCCGGAATATCAGTAATGTCATCTTTACTGTTCTGAGCCTTTAGCCATAAATACCAGTTTGTTTACACTAAAATGGCTTGGGAATGCCTTGGAGTCCCCCAGAGGAGCTGAAGTGTCCAGGGAGGGGGAAGTCTGGGAGTCTCTGCGTAAAGCGGATATAAATAGATTTTCTAAATTCACAAGATTTTTTTGCCTTGGGTTAAATCTATTAAGTAACCACCAGTCTAGAACAAATAACTGAAGATACTGTCCATTGCTCCCAGTTATTTGTAGTAATTATTGTAGTAATTAGACATAACAAGTTGGTACCATGGATTCTTCCCCAAATCACTTACAGCTGATTTGTTGGAACAAATTCAGACAAAGAAAATGTTATACAAATTAACATCAGTCCTTCTAACCTTTAAATAATGGATCTCACGTTTACTATTACAACTGGGAAAAACAAGAATATTAAAGATTGAATTTCGCTAGTTAGAAAATGTAATGTTTGAATGTATTATACAAATGCCTCAAAACTTCACAACTATTCAAACAAAGAATAAATACATGGCAGCTGCGTGATTGCAAGAAATTAAGTGGAAGCATTCGTAATTGGGACACTGAGCAGACACTGTTCAGAATGAGGTCTTGTTATATGGTATTTCTGTTTTCAGGACACAGGGCTAAATAAGGTAGATCTGCTATGGTTAACCTATTTCCATAAGAGTATCTGACAACAATCATTTCCTCACAAGAAAAGTGGTTTCAAGAAAGAATTAAGTAAGCAATGAATAGATAACTACTTCCAGAGATAACGTATAATTAAAATGACACATGATTTATGATTAGTAGTGCTAAGTAAATGGCTAAATAATATAGAAGCTTAGGCTGTTAAAGCGAAGGTTATTCAAATCATTTACAGAGCTTATCTCATTTATTAGATGTATTTCGCTTTAGCATGCCCGGTTGTCTAACTACCACGGTATATAAACTATTTATGAATGAAATGCCTCAAGTTTTTAATTTGTGCCACTAACACACCCTGAAAGTGTTGTTCTGTACGCGCTAATTTCCCTGCGGATAGTAAATGCTATTGCATTGTTTTCATGTCGCCACTCATAACAATAAAGTAGGTGCCATTGCAATTACCACTTGTAATTTATGAATTAGACCTAATAAAGCACCATCGCATATTAAAAGACTACTGTTTGAGGACATATGTGGTTAGCTTCCATTTTCTGGGCTAAATACAACTGCGTGGCATGTATCCAGTAACAAATCAACACCACATTGTTCTGACAGTGCACAGTACATTACCTCAAATGCATCCCTCTGCCACAATAAATATAAATTGGCAGTCTGCGAGCTGTAATTTCCACACTATAAATAGAAATATGCTATTACCTGCTCTCTGGGCAACATGTTAATCTTTGTCAGCATGGTCATAATTTTACTTTAGAAACAAAGAATCATCATAATAAAAACACAAGTATAAAATGAGCTTTTTGCTAGAAGCAGGTGTTAATTGAACTTCCTTAGTTGTTGTCAGTCTCTCTCAGCCTACGCCCACATAACTTTGACTGGAGAAATGAAAACATGACAGTAATTACCGCAGGCTAGAAGGTGATGTTTTTGCTCACATTTTCTTCTTGTCTCTTTTTTACAAATGTATTTATATCATTTTCAGATAGCCTAGTAGGTATAGATCACAGACTGTATATATAAATGGACATAGTTACTCCACTAACCATTGCATTCCAAATAGGAAGTGCTTTGGGCTCTTTCGACTCTGTTTCCAATTCACTTTATGGTGAGAAACTGTCGTCCCTCTCTCTGTAACTGCTGCAGTGAACTTTGTCATTTTGGTCTTAAAATGTTCATATTAATTATTTTTATTTCGCTATTATGTCCGTTAATAAATTCCAATTTCTAATATGGGCCTGGCTCCAAATTCCCCCCATAAGCCAAACTCTATGGGTGATGTTACAATCCCTTAGTCAACTTCTTTGTATATTCTATGGTCTAGATATAGATGCAGAACATTGTAATCAGTAATCACTGTCTTCATTGCCTTGGTGAGGATCTGAGGTCTAATTTTAATAGTTTTAATTCATTTTCAGCTTTCTGGATTGAAAAGCACGTTTGTCTTTCACTGTAAAAAGTATTATGCTTTTCCCATATTAAAGCCTTCAAACCTCCTACACCAAAGTCATACGCATTACTATCAGTGTTCCTTTGTCTTTAAACATAATTGCAGCCACATTTAGACTCCGCAGTGTAGAGATGACAAGTCGTCCAATCAGCAAGTGGTAATTGTACTGGAGAAAGCCTGTTAAATAAATGATTGGAAAGGCATTTATACTTTTACTAATTATATGGGAGAGTTTTGAATTAAGTGTGCAGCCCTTTTTATCCAGCTCGAAATCTATATATGGTACTATATACAGTATGTCCTTGCTTTTTATTCAATGATCCATATTACGATAAATATGAAAAAACACATTGAACACAACATTGAATTCAGTAGCTCCGGTCTGTGCAGCTTCAACTGTAAACAACCAATTAAGCTGGTGAAATGATAGTGGTGTGGTAGCACTAGCAGCTTCTCTCTAATCACTGCACTGAGGTCTCCAACCTGTACGCATTGATCCTGCATCGACCACTCTATGAGAAACTAACCTAGTTCTTGGCTCTCACTCCACACTTCCACTCAGTATTCAGACTCAAGTTCAGTCTTCTGCTCTGGAGCTGACCAGCAAATTGAGACACAGATATATGTGTGTGTGTGTTCATGGTACCTTTGCAGTGTATATAGACTGGATATAGCAATTCAGTGAGGAATATTGCTGCATACAACTTGCTGGGACAGAGATGAGAGAGGGAAGAGAAGTAAAATGAGAATAGCAATGTGCAAAATCCACGGGTTCTAGAATGTAAAAAAAAATTTTGATTGTTGCCATAACAATTAAAGTGCCCATATTATTTTCTAATTATAATGTTTCCTCGTCATAAACATACCTGGAGTTGTGTTTTTATTTCATTCACACATGTTTAATACACAAATCCTACATGCTTAGGCTCAGTTCTTCTCTCAAACAAAAAACATTCTGTTCCACCTTGTGATGTCATGTGGTAATACAGGAAGTGCTCCACTGTATTTTAAACTCCATAAAGCTTCACTAGAATCAGATAATTTCAGACCTGGAACTGCCAATCTCTCTTAAACTAAAGTTAAAAAGTAACTGTTAGGTTGAAAACTACTGCATCATGACATCCCAAGGTGGAACAGAGCATTCTGAGCTTTGGAAATGTGGAAAAACCAATAATAAAGGATTACTGAAACGTGTGAATGAAACAAAACACAACTCCGTGTATGTTTTTAATGAAGTAACATTATGACATGGTTTAAAGCTCACAAGAATCTACTTTCCTTTAACAATTAAAAGCAAAATACACATTTTTAATGTGGAAAACATCCTCTAAATTAACAGGAATTTAACAAGAAACTAAAACTTGTGACTTCACATAGCCATATATTTGGATGAAGTAAACATTAAGCACAAATAATAAAAAATTCCTCTGGTTTGATGAAGTTTTTCTCTATTTTGTGAATATGATTTTAGCTATGGGGGCTTTAACAATTTGTGCACATAATCCAAGTATTCTTTTCATGTAAATATTCCCCTGTTGTAAAAGGAGGCGTTTTGTACCTGCAGTGAAGCCCTCCCAATACACTCTTCAATTTCTCTGCTAGTGAGATGTGTCGACTGTGCTTAGTGCGCCTTTAGAACACAGCTTTGGCTCTTCTTGTTGTGACAGAATAAGGCTACAAGGAAGTGTTTCTGCTCCATCTCAGAACATCAAAAGGTCTTTGAATTGCTCATGTCGCCCAGCAAGATAAATAGGGAGTTGTTGCTTGTGCCAGTAAAGTGTAGAGGCACGTGTCAATGCTGTCAGCCCACCACACGCTTTGGAACTAAATTGTTTGCTCTTTTTTATGATCAAACTTTTAGCAGTGGGCTTAAAATTATCTACTATCAGCATTATTCTCTCACTGTTTGAATGTTTTATGAGGCTTTTCTGGTGCTGTGTTTTGTTTTTGCACTCATTCAGACAATATTTGTTATTAAAATTTAAATGTATGAGTTCCTGCTGTGGAAATCCTTACAGAATCAATAAAGACAAAGTCAGTTTTCCAGAGCGAGCGTTTGCCCTCGGGCGAACCGACTTAACAAGCTCTTTCATATGCAAGAAAGAGTGCATTAAATCAATACGCCCAAATCAGCTGGTGGCTGCAGAATAAGTAAGTGTTATTTAATTCAGCAAATCGCAAAGAAATGTAACAAGTACAAATGCTGGATTAAGCAGCACTGTCCAATTAAAGGGGCATCCTTTCTATGAACCATTTTAAAGAAACTCATTTATAATGGACTGTTTTGCAGTGTTTGTTTGTGATTCTATATCCATGGTGAATCAAGGCATTTGACTTTATTTATAGAAAGTAAAAATATGTAAACCTAATGAACACCCACAGTTTTTTACTTGAAGTTGTGCTATAAAATATATAAGACACATTGTTTACTAATTTTAGTATAATTCACTGCACTTCACTCCTTGGCTTATTTTAATCACTCTTGTTTAAACTGTACATTTGGCCAGTGCTTCTGTTGGCTCCACTACCTGCACAGATTAAAAGCTATAGAATTCTGCAATATTAATGTAGTGTACAACCTAATATTGGACAGTTCAGTGTTTCTCACGATGGGTTGTTAAATATTATGAAATGAAGAGGGTTCATAGGAGGGAGAAATTACTCAACCAAAAACAATAGAGCTCTTTAATTTCATTCACATTAAGCCCTTCTTTACAGAACATCTCAAATAAATCCTTTGACTTGCACCTCAGGGCTTTCCTCCTCCTTTATCCCGCTGAACAACTGGAGCTAATAGGAGCCGTCGCCACAGAATCTCCTCGTCATTCTTTCCCTGTGTCAACAACATCCTTTCATCTCCAGCCTCAAAAGTGCGCTGGCAGCTTTTCTGCCTCATTAAGACAACCTGTCACCCAGAATGCAAGCTAATTAACGTGTCAAAACAGATGCCATTGTTTCATGTCGACATGTGTACGCCAACGCGACCACACCAAGATTATTCACAACCCCTCAATTTTGTCAATATTTATCACATCTGAATACCATACCATTTCAAGCACCATATTGGAGCTTTATTCTAAATTTAAATTGTAAATTGTCTGGGTTTTCAAAAGTAAAAAGCTCTGCAAAGTCACCTAAACACATAAAGTGAATATATTACCTAAAACTGTAAAAACATGAAACACGTCTTTGTAGATATCTTAAGGTGTGGAAGTCATAGCCAGCTTCCTAATATTTGATCACATTCAAAGACACCTGTCCCATCAAAGGCCAGCGACCACAAAAGGAGCTCCCATTTGCTCATGTTTGCACCCAATTATTTAGGGATCTGCAGCAAAGAGAGAAAAAAACCCTCCTGGTTTTATTAGGCAGCTCGCATAAAGAAAATGTAGTGGATAATAAGGTAAATATGAAAAGTCTGACCAGAGTGCTATCATTAAACTGCAAAATAGATTTCCATGGATAAAAACTTAATGCTGGGGATTTTAGGAGCAAACTACAGAGTTCTTTTTTGGAATCCTATTACAGACCAAACCACAAAAGGAACACTATTATTCATTCCAGTTTTAAGCAGCAGCAAAGTTGTTCAATTTTGTCCCTAAGATAATTGGGTGCTGAATCAATTTACATAATGACTGTTTTCATTCCTGGAGTTATATTATATTATTATTTATACTATAAGAACTAGTGGTTTGTTGAAAACAATTGTTGTTGGCTAAGATGAGTTATACGTTTTCAGACAGTATTGAAATTCTTATTTGTACCATATGAAAAGGGTAAAAAGTTTCAAAAATAAAAACTTTGAAGTGTAGCCTTGCAGGGTGTTTAATTTAGTTTATTCATTTTTTGGTGATATGTGAACCTCAACAACAGATTTATATGCAATCTAATTATAATTATCTGAACAACCAAAAGAGATCTTTCCTTTCGATAGTTGATGCAACTTTTACAGTCCCGATCTGATACCAGAGCCTTAGGGATTTGCCGATACCCGATATTATCCAATAACTGGCTAACTACTGCTCAATAGGGATGTCCTGATCCAGTTTTTTGGGGTCCCGATCCGATAGTCTACTGATCTTCTCATTTTAAATTATTTCATTTACACAATTTACGGTGTATCTTTATAAACAATGAAGCGTTCCATAGTGAATTTCGCCAAAATTATTACCCAATGTAAAAAGGCCTATTTAAAAATATATTTTACAATATTATAACAGTGCAACAGCCTCAGGACATAGTGGTAGAGGCATTAGGTGACGTTTTATCTCACTCTTTCTAAAGTTTTTCTACATATTATTTTAGCCATGTTTGAGGCCTGTAAAAAGACGAGAAGCCTGCTGAAGCACATGGGCACATTATGTAAACAAATTGGCGCATTTGGCTCTGCTCCTCCGATTTACCTAAAGTTTGGTTTTCACTTTCAAGTCTCCGTAAAGACATCGGAAAGGTACAACAAATACTATCTCTGTCATTAATCATGTTTTTAGCGTCTTTAAAGCCTCCTCATAAGCATTAGCTGCAGCGTTAGCAGCGACAGTGGCGTGCAGAGGGCTCTGTGCGCGGTATCGACCCGATCTAGGCTATTCACCCAATTGATACAAGCCGATGCTCTAAAAATACTGATACCAGTATCGAATCTGTACAAGTTTCATTTTTGTCAATTGATACTTTGCAGGGACGTCATACTGGGGGTGTATGTATCTGTCTATGGTGGAATGTACACAATGCAGACAAAAGTATTTAAAATAGTGTGGAAACTCAATAAAAAAATACAAAATGGATTAAACAACACATTTTCAGCAGCCTGTGACTGGTAAAAAGCGTCCATGGACTTGTTTAGGAGTCTTTCAACAAAAAGGTGAGAAGAGAACTGATAAACTGTTGGCTAATGCTAGCTAGCTTGTGATTGTAATTTGAAGTGTAAGAACTGCTCACCTGTTGTAGTTCCAGTAAAATCAGTTCTTTCTCGTCAGATTGTGTTGAAACAAACCCAGATTAAAGTCTAACAGGAGTAACAGAGCTTCAGACATAGCAGTGTCTACAGTTAGCATGACATCAGCTGCAAAATGTCAATATTGGCCACCTCTACAGTACAGTCTTGCCACAAGTTGGTCCCTGCGTGTTTGAATGCTTCTTCCTTTAGGTGTTATGCATAGCTCACACATTTTCAATATACGTGCAAACATGAAAAGCCCCTTTACACCACTTCATCCTACAGTGTTGTTGCACTGGTGTTATTCTGCCTGCAGTATGTGATTGTGAAATAGTCTTTGATAATAAAATTGGCGTTCTGCAAGCCTTCGCAACCAGCTCCAGTCCACAAGCACATCCCCTGCTACTGTCACTCCTAATGGGCCCTGGACTGCGCCCTTAAAATACATTGTGAACATTATGTTGGATAATCAGACTCCGGATCAGAATATGTTTGTTGAGATAATATGCTTTTTTGCTGTTGTTGTTGTTGTTGTAGTTGTTTTTGAGATATAAGTACCTATAGTTTGACACTTTGCAGAGACACAGTGCTCTCAACATTACGCCATTAGAGATGCTTATAGCAGTTAAAAAAAAAGTTTTAAGATCTGAAAACACAAAATAGATTTAAACAACCAGTTTTTATGAGCCTGTGATCAATATGAGTGTCCATGGTCCTATTAAGGTGATGAGATTAAGTCTAATTTAAGTAACAGAGCTTCAGACAGAGTAGTGCATTTAGTTAGCATCACACCCCTGAAGGATATTGATGACATCAGCTGCAAAGTATCAATGCATTTCCTTTGCCCTGAAAATGACAACCCATAGTTAGTTACTTGCTAAAGCGCCTCTCCTTGTACCAGATGTTCTACCTTCCCCAAAGACGCTAACATCGCTACCACAGTCACAAGTGAGCCTATTAAAATAGCAACAATAGATGTGAGGGGAAATTATGCAGGAGCCCAGCCTCTCACCTCATTAAACATCGTTCCTGTAGATTATCTGTGGCCATACTTGATGATTCTATAATGAAACTGTCAAAAAGACGCACTGCACTTGAGTCTTGTGCTTTGTGTTATTCTTTAAAACTTACTGGTTGGTAAGTTTCTGCTAAAATTCAGAGATAGATTTCATTTTTTAATTATCTCAAATGTTGCATGCCAAAGTTGTAAAAATATTTTAACTGATCTGTCTGTCTGATGTATACGGAAATAAGCAAAAGTGAATCTGATCTGACTATAAGATCTAACCACTCCACTCTAACCAATCTTGTATCTCCTGTACTCCAATGGATGATGTCTCAATTATAGTAACATGTTTTTGAAATGCGACTTCAGAGAATTGTTGGAGGCGAGCCAATTCCAAATATCTTTGACTTGACTGAGTTTTGTGAAATTGACAGGTGGGAGAGAGTGAGGTTTAGACAATTGCTGAGATTGTGTTTGCAAATATTATTTTCAAAAGTAGAATTGATGTTGATGAAAAAGTGCAGCTTATTATCACTTGTTTGCAAATGGTTTTCTTTGTCAGACTAGATTGTCCAACAGATGTGATTTTCGGTTTGTTAGATTTGGTTTCTGATTTTTCTCTCTATTATAACAGACTGTAAATGGCCTCTGAAAAATAATAGATACCTGTGGTGTCTAAATATTAGTTGTTGTTGTAAAAACAGTTTTTAAACCAAGTGATGTGCATGCTGTATATAGACAGACACCCACATCATAAAGTGACCTTGGAATAGTGTTGCCATGCTGAGTGATGTCAGGCAGCAGTACAGGCTACATGGAAATAAGCAATCAAAAGTATGTGCTATGAATTTGAAGCACACAATATAACAATAAGAAAATTTTATGCTGAGTCAGGTAGTTCCTAAAATTATTCTCCCACATGAAATTTTCTGCAACTGACACTTTTGCAATGTCATTTTTCGAGTGGGTTCACTACCTGCTTGAATATTTCTTTGCCTGTAATGTTTCATGCTATGACATTAAATATATCTATTTGGCATTTAATACATTTATAAATACATAATAATACATAATACATTTGTAAAGCATGTTATTAGGTTCTTTTTTTCAGACCTAGAGTGTTATTTCATACCTGACAGTTTCGACTGCTCACTAGCATGAAATGAATCTCATTGGACTAACATTTGTAAAGCACTTTGAATTACTTTCTGTACGACTTGTGCTATACAAATAAATTTTCCTTGCCTTATTCAGTTACGTGTGCTCATAAACATGCATTCTTTCTATGAACCAGGTCACCTCTCCACAGATCTGACCAGCAACTTTGCTGTGACACTTATTCATCTCTATGAAGATTACAATGCCATACAGCAAGGGTGTCCATACTTTTTTGTCACATATTGAAACATATTTGAGGTGATCAGATGAAGATGATCAGATTAAGGCATTTAACAGAGCTTTGACAGGCATAACATAACCACTGTGCCTATAATAAGGAACAGCTACTTTAGGTCTATACTTCAATTTGCCCCCCAAAAAAAACTTAAGATCAATTGGTCCAATTTAGCTGGAAGAGACAAACCAGCAAAAATTGGTCTGAGGGCCGCATTTGGCCCCGGGGCCATAGATTGGACAGGCAGTGTAACATTCCAGGCAAAGCAATAACATCTCCATGAGACAAGCAGGTGGTGAATCACCAGAAAAACTACACAGTGCATCTTTAACCCAAATGTGTCATAGGTGTTTTACTTTTTTGGATAATGATGGAAATAAAAAAATAATATCACCAACCTCTTGTTATCTCGTGTATATAGCTGAGATATATCTTGTATATTTCTGTATTTAATTTTTTTCTTGTACAGACAATACTTATGCCTTATTTGACATCAGTCTTGCTAATTTTGCTACTTATCTTTGAATTTATTATTATCGTTCATATTTTTGCTCTTTGATATTATATTTACAGTGATATGTGAGCTATTGTGTCCAAACTTTTCTCTTGTGGATCAAAAAAATCTACATTTACCAACATGTACATAAATCCTGACTGAACTGTATTGTGTCTGCACTTACAGGTGTTGAGAGGAGAACACCAGAGGCTCACAGGGACGTCTTCACACACACACCCACAGAGGAGAGAGAGAGCGAGGTGCACCCGGTCACCACAGCACCCCCGGGACACATCCCCAATCACCAGCCTGTCCTGAGGGGCCTGCTTCTCCACGAACACCTGCTCACCAGAGACTTCCAGGGGGACCAGCATTACTTCAGGAGGGATGGCTCTGTAGCGGCTTATCCCACAATGCCGAGCGTCTTGCATGCGGCAGATATGCATGACTCTGCTACCCAGCTTGTACCCCACGAAGATGCTCCACCCTTTTCGGACATTGCCACAAGAGCCACCCCAGCAGCAACATCGTCCCTAACAACTTTTACGCCTTCCACCCCCAGACCACCTTTAGCTCTACGTGAAAATAAAGCTACTGCAGACAGGGCAAGCAATGTAGTCCCAACTACAGATGCTCTAACAACAGTAACTACTCATAGTAATAACAATAAAAACAATCCACAAAGAAATAGTCCAGAAGCTAGGCCCACATCATCGTCAACAAGGATGGAAAAAGCAGAAGGGAGAGAGAATAAAAATAAAAGCAGCACTGACAATTTCACTGCAGAGCCCAGCTTTGGAAGTGGCCTTGTGAAGTCCACAGCCACCACTATCACCACCATGCAAACATCTGGTAAGCACAAGGCTTTTCATCTCATTTTCAAAGATAGAGCAGTCCAATTTGACTTCACTGAGGTTTAGAACAGGGAGTTGGATTGAGTGTGTATTATTTGGATAAAAGCATTATGATTTATGCTTCAGAATGATCTCAGTTAAAATGTTAGTGTGCTGTTTGTGGGTTAGTTGGCTTCATAAAATTAACCACAGTTTATTTTGGTCCAGTGAAATGAATATAATAAAATACATTAAATAACACTTTACATCATGCGCACACAGCTCAATATACTTCACTATGGTGGACCAACAATATCACAATTCTAAATTTACACACAGGTGCCCCCTAAACTTTTATAGTCCCACATGCAGCTGCACTGCCTGATGTTATGCACATGAATATGTCAAAATTGAACTATATTTGTGTTGTTCCAGACTTTTTCATTTTATTTCAGCACCTGTTATTTTTTTTTAACCAAAACTGAGCCCGTCAAAAACTTCCCCTCTTCAATCCCCAGGAGGCCCTAACATGAAAAAGCAGGTCACTGTTGGACTTGTGTTCATTTCGGCTGGTGCAGACCAACTATTCATCCCTCCACTCGGGATAACAGAGCTGCCCATGTGTCAAAAACAATCACATTTTCCCCGGTCCGTCCTGGCGCCCTCTCCGCTGGGCCGTGGAGAGCTGCAGGCCCCAGCCGAGCTGCGTCACAGAGGGAATGTGCACAGATAGTTAGAGGGTTAGACGTCCACACAGGCACAGGTGGGCTGTCAGAAAGATCAGTGGTCCGGGAAAAAGGGAATAACTCATATCTTTACTGTCTCCTACAGAAGCATGCAGTATGAATTTCACTGACCCCGAGGGTAATATCGAAATCCGGCAGACGCTTGACCCCGGAGTGGAGTGCAACTACTTTGTGACTGTCTACTTGGGCTATGGCATCGAGGTGCAGGTGAGACCAAAAGTCTTAAGTCAACTATGGACCAAATGAGAGTCCCATTTAAGAGTTCTAAGATGCAAGCTTTCATATGGCCTCTTATGTATCATGAACCAAGCTCTAGCTCAAATAGGCTTCAGACCTCTTACATACAAGAAGGAGCTATAGAGGATTCAAGGACTGTGGCTGTTGTTCACACAAAATGCTTTAAATAACTCAAAATGACAGTTGTAACCTCTACAGACAGTCAACATTTTGAAAAAGAAAATATTAGATGCGTAGTTTCATTTTCATATACAGTAATCCAGGTGGGTGGACAGAGGACATTTGCAGGCTGACTGCTTACCCATCCAGTCCTTTAACAAAAAGGTTATAAAACGTAACTGTCAGGTTTTGTGTGCGCTGGTATGTGTGTTCCTCTGCCTTTGCGATTCCTCAAACGCCTCATTTAGCATTGGAGACTTTCAAAATGTGCAAGCTTTGTCTTGCTGCCTCTGGAGGGCTAAGATAAGTCTTGACAGAGTATATATTTGAGAGTGTATTTTTCTCTGGGTGCTCGCTTTGAGAAACTTAAGAATATCTCTAACCACTTTTAACCAAAAGCCTTTCTAGATGCTCCCTTTCGCACAGATGTTTGTTATTTACTTCCCATTTAGTAAAAGGAAATAAAACTACACCAATTCACTTTTTTATCAATCTGATGAATACAAAGCCATGTGGAGAGACCAGATGGTGCTATACAAATGACAGAGGAGCTTGTTTCTGTCCAATACATAAACTGTCAGTGGACTGCAGTCAATCAGAGCTTCTCATCAGTAGCATTTGAAGCAGCGTTGCACTCAAGTTTTCAGGTCGAGGAATTGATGAAAGGCGTAAGATCTCAACCAGCGATATAAAGCTCATGTTATTATGCAACAAGAGCCATTTCCTCGTTTGATGTCCCTCGCAGTTTCAAGTGGTTCACCTTCTCACAGAAAAGTCCTTACATGGCACCTTATTCTGACCTAGTCCCATATTGTTTTGAAACTAAAACAAAGTGAGAGGCAATATGTATTATTAGGTAGTGTATTAAATAGTTACTAAATATTAAGTATCTATGTTCCCGTGACATCAGCAATTAAGATTGGGCATTTTGTAACCATTCACATTACAATTTTAATTGAATAGCAAATGTGCCATATATCTGCACTGTGCAATTTTCCTGATGGTGGGTCTGCTGTCTGCTTGTTTCCATGGAGACGTTATTGCTTTCCAAAGAATGTTTCGTGATTTGACATTAAACATATGCATCTAGCATTTATTCATTAAGGGTGTTTCTATTGCTCAGAAATACTCTAGTATTCTGTGAATAGGGGAAACTCTCCACAGATCTGAATTCTAATGTGCTTGTGCTGTAACCTGCTTGTCTCCCTTGTGATAGATAGGTTTAATCTATACAGTTGAACATTCTATACAAAGCAATAAGATTTCCATGGATGCAAGCAGGTGGCCGACCCTCCACCAGAAAAGCTACATAATGCACCTATAAAGCAACCCAGGTGATTGTAGTGAAATCTTTAAACCATTAATAGTGCGAGTTACATAAGATACATAGTTACATGCAGCAGTAACATAATGCTACAGTATAATATTACTGTATTGAAGGCCATACTCTTAGAAAGATTTCTAGTAGTTTTAGTAAAAGAAAAGTTATCTTTATAGTCCAAAAGCCTTAGCATACACTGTTAGTCATCTTGACATTCTGTGATATTCTGACTGTGCAAAGCATTAACCCAGAGAAAAGGCTTGTTCTCCACACTCGAGGAGCTGTGGAGCTGTGGGAGGGACATGACGCTTGAAGAACATGTACTTGTTTTGGCAGCCAGCCTCTGTAATAGAACGGAGTCATCATTACAGTAGACAGGCCAGCAGTTTTAGAGTGAAGGAGAGGGGAAATTAGGCAAAGGAAAGCTCTCAAGGGCAGACACGGTGACTAATAATACGCACTTGTGTCATATAAAACATAATGCTGGATATTTTCTGTCTCTTCCACTAGTGAATCATCAACATTTAAAAAAAATATATCAACGGGCGCCAAGTGATAAATGAGTGGGACCTTTTGGGGATTTTCGTCAGTACGCCTTTCTGTGCTCTGTGGCAGCTTGAGACAGTAAAGTAAAATATGTATTGTGAGAATTTACTGCCACCAACATTTAATGTGGCGGCCCATCTGCTGATTCTGGACGCATTACCACTCATTGGTGAAATCGCTCAAGAAGTTCAGAGCTGTGCAGAATTAGCAATAAATATTATAACATTCAGTTATTGCAGTGACTATTCTGCAGGCCTAGGAAGTCATTTTCAAATGTTAATTTGTTGCCTTGATAATTTGAATGAAGTACTAAAACATGCACAGTAGACTAATCATACTAATCATTCTAATCATAGGCATGTCTGACCAAAATAGTAGCTGACAATGGCTGCTAAATCTGTAATCTATTGCAACTATCACTGGATTCAGAAGACATCACAACATTTTAATGGGCCATATTATTTAATACAGATTGGGGGCAGGTAAAATTAATATTGCTATGATGCTGTTTGTTTCTAATACATTGAGTTCTTGGCTCTAGTCACTGTTAGATTTGTAAGTTTACTTTTGGATATTTTATGGCAAAATACAATGTAACTAACAGGAAAATCTGGCTCTTGCCCCCCATCGGTTAGTATCACATCATCATATTCTAAAATAACTTTTTATTCCCAAATATTTTCAATTAATTTTCTTCTAGCAAATTACTTGAAAGCTATGCACCATTTTGGCTTCCACACATTTTTGAAGCAATCTTGAAACCAGACTTGTGACTGACAGTGCGAGTGTCTAATTTCTTCCCCTAAATCCTTTCCCCTCCCTCCACTGTCGATTTGAAATAAGGTTTTAGTAGAGGACAGATGGAGGTTTTCTAGAACTGGGCCGTGGCATTAAAGCGCTTAAAATCTGTTTTGGAGTTTTTTTATTTATTTGATCAAATAAATCCGATGGGTTAGCTAGCTATCAGCTCTTCCCAGGCCATCTGTCCTGCTGTGATGTGTGTGTCTCTTCTGCTTCCTGATCTACCTGCCCCGGTGACTCCAGGACCTCCTCACTTTAACATTACTTTGCCAGTCTCTCTCTCTCCCAGGCCATTTTCTATACATTTCCTCCAAAAGAATGTATTACGGCGAGGATTCATTTCAAGGGAAAAGTGCCCAGATGTGCCCCATTCCAATTCCTTGTGCCTTTGCCTCCTCTGATAGATTTAAATGACTATCCTGCAGGCCATTATAGGGAGGATTCAGAGGGCAGCCTTTTAAGGACCTTTTTTCCTGTCCAATTCCATTCTTGGTCAGGGTTCATTTCGGAGAGGTGTCGTCTGTGGTCAACCTAGGCATTATATGAAAGAATAAATATATTGTGAAATAATTTTACATTTAAAAATAATATAATACAACAATACAGCGTCTACTGAATAGTGTATTGCAGCCAAAGAATTTTAACAAATTTTATGTTCTACCATATTAAATACCAACCAAGGCATATACTCCTATCTTACAATGTTAAAAAAAACAGACAATGCTAAAGTAAGCCCTTATATTTCACTTTTTGTGTCTTCACAATAGCGACACTAGAAAAAATACTACAAATTTTTGTGATTAGGAATATCAGACAGTTGCATTTTGAGTTGTTCAACTATATACAAAGAAACAATTAAACAAGCACTTTATAACTTTTCTGACACTGGGCACCCACCTACTTGTTTCCATGGAGATTGCATAGACTTTCCTGGAATATTTTATTGTATGGCATTAAAATTTCTAAGTCCATGTAGACATGGAGAAGACGCCATCAGGCCATGTTACAGGTCAGGCCCGTGGAGAGGTGACCCCACAGATACTTTTGAGCAATAAAAGCACACATCCTTGAATAAATGCATGGAAGATAAGTTTAATACCACTGAGAAACTTTCCAGGCAAAGCATTAACATCTCCATTGTGGCGAATCCTCTCACTGGCAAAGATACATAGTGCAACTTCAATACCAGCAATGCTGGGAAGTAACTGAATATATGTGCCAAGAATGCATATTCAGAATACTAATTTTGAGTAACTTTATTCTGGTACAATCGTTTTTTTCATTTGGTAGTATTCAAATATAGTTCAAGTATAGTTACCTTCTTGGTGGTGCTTGATTACACAATTTAGCCTTCAAACTGCATATTATCAGTGAGGAAAATAGAAACCAGAGCTCTTATGGTCTGTGGATATGTGCTTTTAACTTCTCCAGTGAGAGGAAATGCACAACAAATGGTGTAACAAACATAAAGCTGTTTTTAATCCTATGTTGCGTGTTTACCCTATCATTTAAATGTAACCCAATGTAAAAGGTATTTGAAATACAGTACTTTGATTGGACCATGTAATAGAATACATTACAAAATACATGTTAATGCAGGTATTCATTCTATTTTCAAAGTATTCTTCCCAGCAACAGTAGTCATTTTATTAGTACATTTCTGCCTCTTCACCTTCCTTGTGAATCTGGGACAATAATACCATGCTTGACTACTACAATGCATTTATACTGTGAAGTGTACTCCCAGTAGTGCATGATTTTGTACTGCGTCAGTTCACCTCTCCTGCCAAGTCGTGCACTCCCCAAAGGACCAGTAGTGCTAATGAGCCACAAGTTGACACTGTAATGAGCTGTACAGAGGAGAATGGGCCCGTGTATAGCGGATCAGTGAAATGCTCTATTGGACGAGTGGAGGTTTTCCAAAAGGATGCCAACTGTTATAGCTTACCTTGACTCCAGGGTTAAGGATCGGTCTTTTTAGTTTTCCTGTGTGGCGGTGCTGCTCTGTCTCCAGTCAATAGGCATGTTAATAAGCAGGGCCAATACTTGACACACAGTCTCCTCTCAGCGCTGCCTCAATTACTCTATTGATCCAGATGCTCTCATTTTAATTCCACTGTTTCTCACAAAAGAAGCCAACGCACATGGCATTGACCCGTCCTGACTGATAGGAGAGGGGATTAGATGTGTTTTGTTGGTGTTCAGTGACCAATAACAAAACCAGACCACAAACTCAGCTTTAGCTCCTTGTAAAATGTTTTATTTGCAACTCCTGAATAAATTTACCAGTGAGTCATTAGGTAGGCTGTAAACTTAATTCCCAGCCACTAATAATTTGCAATACATTTGTGATTCTTTCTTGGATACTCTGGCTCTAACTCGCTATAAGAAATATAAGTGTGGGCTATTGACAGTGAATGAATAATGCAAGAAATTGTGGAGTGGCTTTGAGTGAAAAGCAGCTATTGCCTTATTATTTTCATAGTGCTTAAAGTTGATAATGTGTACTTATAGATCAGTGGTTCTCAATCTTTTCACGACAAGTACCAGCTAAGTTAATAATTGGCTTTCTGAGTACTTTGAGGCTCAAAAACCGACTTCACCGGAACGCTAATCAGACTAATGCGGGCTTCAAATAAGAATAAACCATAGATCTGTCTTGAAAATTAAAATCTCAAACTGCTGAAAGCACCACATATACCAATAGAGGAAGCCTGCATACAACCATGGGTAAATTCTATGGGTATAAGAACAGTGTGATTGGTCTAACAGATATCGACATTTCAGACTTCACCCCTGTGGCCAATTTTTGTAATCAGAAACACAGCGCTTTAATTAGGGCAGTACAATGTGATGTCACATAACACTTGAAATTGAAGTAGTCACTGGAGGCAGCTCACACTCACTTTTCACACTTTTTGACTTTTTTTGACCAGTAAAGTTAACCTAGTTTGCACAAAAAATGATCAAAAATTTACAGAAACAGTAGAGAATGCTATTAACTCCATGAACAGTTCAGCAAAAAAAGTTGATGTAGGGTTTAGTCCCACTTTAATTCCATTGCTAATGATGTACTTCCTGCCCCTAGTAGCTGACATAGACCTGAGCATAAGTGAGAGAAATTGGATAAATGAATGAGTTGTGTATTGCATGTGCTTTGATTCATCCAGGCCTGTGCAGTGTACATCAGCACAGTGTCCCATGTTTCTGAGAGACTGAGGCTGGGGCTGAATAATGGAGGCCACGGCAGCTCTGCGCCTTTAATCAAGTGAAGATGAGGCAGAGGGAAGCCTTCATCTCGCTGTGCCCTGGGGGAGAGAGGCGGGACATAAAGAAGGCCAGTTTGATCTTGATGAGCTTTTTAGGGTGTCAGGGCTTTGCTGAAATGAGTTTTGGTGGGACCCAGTCATCCCGTGAGGAATGCTTTCAGGTGACATTAATTGCTCCTCCTCCTCCTCCACCCTGCGAGCTGTCACCAAGAAGGAGTCTGTCTGGAGCACCACTCTCTTTCAGTGTCACCGCAGGGACGGCACAGTAAATATGCACGCTCAAAAATATGAGCAGTAATCAGCAATGCATGAATTTAAATCTATGCAAAACTGCACAGAGCAACAAATAAACGGAGTGTCAAGGCCCCGGCGCCATTTCGAAGTTGATTTATCCGGAAGTTACAATCTGAAGTAATAAAAATATTTTAAACAGCGAAAGTCATTAACTCGCAGAGGGTGTATCTGGCATCAAAAGCTCATACTTTTAGACT
The DNA here is from genome assembly GCF_026225935.1 of Boleophthalmus pectinirostris. Taxonomy (NCBI): domain Eukaryota; kingdom Metazoa; phylum Chordata; class Actinopteri; order Gobiiformes; family Gobiidae; genus Boleophthalmus; species Boleophthalmus pectinirostris. The sequence continues at coordinate 21,729,449 of NW_026571018.1, read as the reverse complement.
TTGAGAGCAATACAGTAACTCCCGGTTGACTTATGGAAACTCAACTTTTTAGCTGCTAACAACCCTAGACTCCTTTTTCACCCCAGCTATACTCCTTATTTAACTGTGCTGTAAATTAACTTTTACTTTTTAGCATCTCTGTTCTGTAGTAAATTGAGGCGCAGTCAATCTTATATTCTTGTATATTTGCTTTGAAACACATTACAAATTGTAATGATTTTGGTTTGAGTGTTTTTGAAAATTTTGTTTTCCACATTGATATTGATTGATTCTTATTTTTTTGTTAATTCTGTGGATACCTATCAGAAAAGTGCTACAGCTTTCAGTAATTACTATTTTCCACAAAATGGCATAATTACTGTAATATCTTATAACTTTATTTAAATGAATGTCTGCTCAAAACTCCTGGGGTAGAGTATGAATATTTTTACATACTGAGTAATAGCCAATGTTAAACGTAGCAATAACCAGAATGAGGAAGTTCGTTTTTCATTTAACTGTTGTTTTAAGCCCATTCTCATTAGCACACTGCTTCAGCTGATTAGTGTGGTACCATTGTTTTATAGTGTTTGGCAGCGTTGGCTGTTTTATAACGAAGGTGAATGTTCAATTAAGAGGTTTTTAGCATAATGAGCCCTGAAGAACTTGTATTTGGTATGGATTTATCAGGAGGCGCACAAAACACCAACTGGACGAGGAGCTTATAGGAGAAGCTGCAGTCTTTAGCAGGAGGTGCGTGTCCATTGTATTGGCTGCAGGTTTTTATCGTATACTGATGACACTGCAGCTTCCAGTCCAATAGAAGTTGATTTATAGGCCCCAGAGGCAGGGTCATTTCATTTCCATGTATAGCTGGATCATTTTGATTATATACTGCTCATTTGTGCATCGCCAGTGGCCTCCGCGAGCTGCGAAAGTGAATAGCAAAGCACCGCCAGATGTTTGTCGCCGTAAATTATCAGTGTGAGACAGCCTACCTGCACTGTATATAGGCAGTAAGCAGTGCTCTTGTAACTAAAAGTGGATGGAGATTACGTGCTGTGTGATGATTTTGCCTTTTTATTCAAAAATGTTCTCTTGTAAAAATAACACATAAATAATCTGCTGCTAGTATTAAAATAAAATATAAAATTGCACTTTTTAATAATTGTCATAAAAAGTGAACGAAAAGCTGAGTTGAATAAAAATGGAATGCATAGCTATGGTCATGTGACACTTTCCTCTAGCATGAATAAAGATGTAGTTCGTATAAGCAGTGAGCAGATAGTGACAATGAGCAGGTGTTATAGAGTTAGTAGTTAGGGTATTTACTTGAATAATCACTCCAGTCACAAACCATTATAAATTAAGGATTTGAACATGCTTAATTAAGGCAGTTATTATAAATTGCTACCAAACAATAGAAACATTTTTGTCCTGTTTTTTTATGATACATTACTTTCACATCAATAGAAAAGCATTTGTTTTCATTAAAAGCAGTGTTTTATGGTGGCTCTGATTATCTCTTATGTGAGACTTGCTGTCAGATAGCTGAGGGGACTGAAGTCTCAGATGAAATGGCATGGCAGGCTGCTTTCTGCTTAGATGTGATAAGAGCAGCTCCTCCAGCGCGTGCTTCTCACCAGCACGGCCCCTCACTGCAGCACACAGGTGGCCCTGTGCTACAAAGGTCACACTGCAAATGTAGAGATTAAAGCTTCAGAGCACCAAATATCAAATCATTGTACAGAACTTTTTGTACTCAGCATGGATTGTGAAATATCAATTGTACTTTGGCCTTTCAGGATAGTCTGTTCATTATAGTGGTTTGACTGAAGAGGCTGTGGCTGCAGTAGAGAAGCTGACTTCCACAAGCAGTTTCAGAATAGGAATTGTTTGATTTAGCTACAATGAGAATGTATTTCTTTTACTTTAATTTATTCCAAAAATGGAAATACCAGATTGCTGATGGTATCCTGTGATAATGTTGAGCATGGTATGGGACTGTGCTTGGTCAGCCAAATCCACTCTCACAGATGTGGCTGCTGAGGCAGAGGTTTTGGCTGCTGGTTACAATAGACCTGCTCCCATCACAACATGTGTATGTGTATGTGTATGTGTATGTGTGGGTGTGGGTGTGCATATGTGTGTGTGATGATCTCCTGGCCCTTTAATATGTTATGAGTGCAGGCCCACGTTCTCCCTGTAGGACGTGACTTCCCCACAGGGACATCCTCTACTACCCAAATGATTCCATTTGAAGGTTAAGAGATGTTTCAAGGTTTAGGTTAGACTGCATTGCCATTACACTAGATCAATGTAATGTCTCTTAAACCAGTGGGAGCCTCATACTGTACAAGTGTAGTATGTGAGGAGCACAAGTGTGAACGAGGTCCCTCTGGGCTTTTGGCTGCAGTGTTGCTGAAGATAAGGCAGTCTGATGTCTCCTGACATGCCCAATGATTCATAATTGAGGCAGGACAGCTGTTGCTGGTGCTCTGACAGGTCCCAGGGCGGTGACAGATGATAGGGCCCTCTGGGGCAGCACTGTATATCAGTCCAAATGTTCCCTGTCCACTGTGTCTGCTCACCTGCTCTCTGTAAGTCTATCCAATAATCAAGTCATTTTGTTAATGTTTCATTAACATCTGTGCAGAGGTGGCACTGTAATTATAAGACATAGAACCAATTTAAACATGAAGTAGAATGTATTGTTGAAAGCTAGTGCAACACTAGATAATTTCAGAAAATGTACAATTAAAAAGAAAAGCACAAAAATATAGCACGTCTGTGTTTGTCATTGCCTTGAAACCTTTTTCTAGGCAATGACAAGGCAATTTTTTCAATGTCACTATACAAGATTTTACATAACAATTATGCACAGACATCTACATAATGGGCCATTTATTTTCACTAAACATCTATTGTTGGTTGTTGATGGAAAAGCTGCAGAGGTGTGTCAAGTCTAATTGTACTTGTGATAAAAATCCAATCAGTCAATCCCTGAGCTGCCCCCTCCTCACATAAGCAGGACACAGTCACCTCTAAGCTGAGCTCTGTCCATTAGCCCTGTGCTCCCTTCAGCTGAATGACAGCCTGTCAGCAGCACAAATGTATTCTGCTGCTGTTGCAATTGCACATTGTGCTCATCTCCACAGTCTGAGCTTTTCCAGGCGGCTGCACTAAAACTCCTGCTCACTTATTACCTGTGGGACTGGGGCCTGCGGGGGGCGCGCCTTTTTCTGCCTCGTGGCATTGGCCGACCTCGGCCCACTGCCTAAGACTGCATTAGCTTGCACAGCCGGTGTGCATCACACTACAGGCTTCAAAAAGACCTTGAGACTTTGGAGGCTTGGACTTGATTGCATTTCAGGATTTAGACAGAAAGAAATAGAAATACTAGCAAAGCCATAAAATAATAAGTAATGAAAACTTTTGCAGCTTTATTGCTCATAACCATTAGCTGTGGATGAACATGGTGCGCTTATGGCTCTGTGGGGAATGAATCAGATGTTACTGTGAAATGTGTCAGTCCTCCATTATCCAGACAGTTTAACTGCACAGTGCTCTCCTGAGAGTCTCACTCCAGATTTCAGTGCAGATGCTGCTCAAACCTGTTGAAGACATAAAACGCTGCTGTCAGAGCGGCTCTTGGGCACAAGGAGAGCACAAAGGCATTCTAATTTATATGTTTGTACCCCTGATGACAGCAACAGCCACCAAAAACATCCCTCTAGTCAAATGAATGTGCCTGTTGGAAGTTAACATTTTATAATAAATACAGTAATTAATTGTGGAATACATGCTGTCTGTTGTTTTTTGGACAATAAGGAGATAGTAGATTAAAATGATAAATCACACATCAACATTTCTAATTCCACGCACTGTTGAATCTTAATATAGACAATAACATTTTTAAATTATGTTGTATTAAGACTTAACTATACTAAGACTGCACCATATTAGTATCATAACAAGCAATGTGTTTAAGTGTATGTTTATATGATTATGGTCTGAATAGAAGACACAAAGTGGTGTCTCATCTTTACTTTTTATTCTGTGTTTAGACGAGCATTTTTGGGAGGAAATCTACATGCATACAGTGACGCAAAAGTGTGAGGAATTCAATTGGGTATGCATGCCAGGCTGCTAGGTGGTGACGCTAGGTGGTGTTGTATGTGACGTAAACACTTACACGACGTGAGCAGATCTGACCAGAGTTTTGTGTCTTTGGCAGTTTAGATGGAAATGCTGCTGCGGAGCATATTCAACTTTTCACTCTGGAGGGTGGTTTCAGATTTTTGTGTTTTTAAGCCCCCAAGATGCCGTCGCTGTCTAAACGAAAGGCACTTCTGATAAAATATTTTGTTGTTTTTACCCGCAAGCATTCTCGTGTAAACAGGTCCTAAGTGCAAGTAGAATGATTTTTTTCATGTGCTAATTTATAAATGTCAACATGCATCCAAAGAGAAATAATCACATGGCAATGGTCAAATGAGAGTTCTGTTTTCATAATACTGTGCTATAAAGTCAAGGATGATTGTTTGTGTGTCTGTTTGGCTGAAACTACCTTTGTACATTTCCAGGTTGTGAATGTGAGTGTTTTGGATGGGGACCAGGTGACTGTAGAGGACACAGGTGGCAGAGAGCCCTCCATCCTGGCCAACGAATCGGTGCTGATGCGGGGCCTTGTACTGCGCAGCTGGAGCAACCAAATCTCAATCCGCTTTCGGAGCGATCAGCAGTCAAACCCTGGATTCCTCCTGCTGAGTTACCAAGGTGAGCCCATAAGAAAGCTGTCAGCATTTCAAGGCCACACCCACACAATCATTTTCACAATCAACTCATTATAGTTTGATGGATGTTAGTTATGCCTGCACCAATCTGGTGTAAGCAGTGCTCATCCAACAGTGTTATTGTTTCACTGTGATTTCTATTCAGTGGTTGTATTCTTTTGGTGGTGGGGTGTAATTAATTAAAAGTGTGTCAGTCAAGTAAATGCATGATCTTTTATAGAGTAAATTATGAATTAGCCACGCTTTGTATTTCTATTTAGTATTTTGTAGTTGTTAGTGAGTACAGTTAAGGTATAAGGCTGGGCTATATATGGCAAAAAAGCTATAAAAAAGTCATATTAATTCATCTAAATTTTTTATTTGATTTTTATATTTTCTTTTCAAAAGCAAAATAAAAATCTACGCAATTTAACACTTTATCCAAACTCTGCTCCAAACGTCATGCTTTTACTAACAGAGGATTTTTTGCCAGGATTTAGCTGATTTGCTAAATTAAAAGGACCCAAGCAGATCATTGACGTTCAGACATGACTGAATCTCAATCTTGATTAAAGTTTGATTAATTGCCAAGCCCTACTAGCAAGTGTTCCAAATGTCTTACTATTAAGCACTACACAACTTATTACTGTCAAATGTCAAAGTACATGCAGGTCCTAAACTTACAAAAAATATTAGTATTACTAGAAATATTAGAAGTATTAAAAGGACCTATATTACTCTATTTCCTGATCTGTATTAGTGTTGTTTCCTCATCACAAACATAACTGGAGTTGTGTTTTGTTTCATTCACACATGTTTGACACACAAACCCTGCATTTTTAGGCTGAATTCTTCTCTCAAACAGAAAACAGTCTGTTTTACCTTGTGATGTACAGGAAGTGCTGTGTGTGTGTTTAAACTATATACACCTTCACTAGAATCATTTCTGACTTGGAGTTGCCATCTCTACTGAACAAAAGGTAAAAGGTAGCTGTGAACTTGAAAACTACCACTAAATGACATCAAGAAGTGGAAAAGAGCATTTTGAGCTTTGGAGCCTAAGAGTTACTCAAACATGTGTGAATGAAGCTAAATACAACTCCAGGCATGTTTTTGAGGAGGTAACAACATTCTAACAGCTTAAAGCTCACAAGAGTCAATTTTGCGTAATATAGCACCTTTAAAAGTATTATAGCATTGAGACTCCATGGATTCAATCTGCACAATGTTTTTGCTCCATTTGTCCATATAACAGCCATAACCACAAAACTGCAGCGCGGATAGTTACCACATGTTGTTAAATATGACGCACGGCCCATAAATTCCCTCTCCGTCCGCTCCCATGCTTTTGGCATGTGTGACATTGATCTCTCCATGTCCACAACAATGTCTATTTAGCTTAGCAATCACACAAAGTGGCCACCAATTACATGCTCCATCGATTTGAGCTGATGCTGGAAGCTGCTGGACAAAACATTCATTCCAACACATTACGATGGCACTCTTCATCAGGGCTAAAATGATAGCAGGCATGTGAGCGACGGTGCTGACGTGAGATAAATCAGAGCGTGGTCGCCGGGCTGAGTGATGGTTGCTAGGGGTCAGGACAGCACGTACCCGCTCCTGTTCACGCGCAGACAGATGGAGACAAATAGCCCCAATATATTGTACTGTTATTTAATTTCACTTCCAGGCTCGGGGTGTGGAGGGATATAAAGAGAGCAGGTAGTACAGGCAACATTTGGTCTATAGACACTGTATATCACTTTATAATAACTACACTTTAACTGGCCTTAATGAAGCATGAACAAAGACTTAATTTGTATTGAACAAATAGTTTATTATGAATGATTCCGGTAACTACTTAATTAAATGATTACCGTAAGTTTAGGAGTTAGGGATAGGGCATTAAGTATACTTTCTAAACCATTATGATTAAAATCTTTTTTCATGTTTGATTAATTATTATATGTATTTATTTATTATTTATGATAAAGTGTTGCACACTGTGTAAATGTAGCAAAAATAAAGTCAGTTAAGTAGATTTTAATGATAAAATTACATTTATTACATTTATAGGCCTATAATATTGAAAAGGAATGTTAAGGAATCATTGGTCGGACCCAAATATGCAGAGGGAAACAAAAGTATTTATTAACAAAAATAGTCGTGGACAGGGGGATAGATTCCAGGGGAGGTAGGACGGGTCCAGGTTGGCTGAAGTGCAATGGTGAAGAGGCTGACCAGAGGCTTGCAGAACAGGTGCTAACGGGATGAGGCTGGCTCCAAAACGGTTGAACTGGGGAACGGACAAAAGTAAACAGGTAAGAGTCAAAAAACTTTCAAAATGCTCAAAAACACAAAAAGCCTGAGTAGTTCACCACTTGGTTGACGGAACGATCTGACACTGGAGAGCAGGTCAGCAGGTCTTTTATTGCCGGAGATGATTACTGACGAGGATCAGGAGTGGAGCTCAGCAGGTGATTGGGGTCCGCCCAGGAAAATCCAAATAGGGTAAGGAGAGAAAGAACAGGGAAGGGAGGGGTAGGAGGGCCAGGATGAAACCCTCACAAGGAATGGGGGCCAACTAACTTAATACACTAAATATACCTCTTTTTATTTCTTTGTTATTTTGGATATTCCTTACAAAATACCATGTAATCAATAGGTAAAACTATTGAATGATGACACAGCATCATCACACTCTGAAATCTGAAATCAGTTGTTATATACTTTCCAATGAATTCTCTAAAATGTTGAGAATTATGTGTGGTAGCATGGCATGTTTAGGTTTACTTTCCCATTAAATAATGAAAAAAATTGAAAAATGATTGTTGTAGTACTGCAGACTAAATTCCAAGAAGAGTTACGGGTTGTCTGAATGAAGCTGTCAAAGCATCTTTTGAACAAACATGTGAGTAGAACTGGATTTGCTCTCTCATTCATCTCTTTTAATGCGGCGAGAGGAAAGTGTATGTTCAGCAGAGTTTCCAAAGGCGTCTTACAAACCTGGAGATGTTTTAATTTGTCAATTCATCTCCTTGGTAAGCACTGGATCACCTTGTCCCACATAATGGCCTGTGAGAAATGTGATTGGACAAGCGTGGAGAAGCAGACAGAGCTGTGAGGGTTCAGTGTAATTAATATCTGCTCCAGCACTGACGGATGGACACCCCCTTTTATCTGCTGAATACTGAGTTTGTCCTGTTTGTGAGAGGAATTTGTAGTCCACATTTGTAGAACACACACACTCACTTGAGTTTCTGTGCTTCTTTAGAAACATTACATTGACATTCAGACTGATTCTAACCTTAACCATAGTCAGCACTCACCAGACCTTAACCTAAACCCTAACCTTAACTTATTTGAACCCATATCTGATATTTAAACCATGTTGTTGTTCTAATAATAATTTTATACGCACTCACATCACAGGTACTTGAATTCCTTATGGGGATAAAAATCAGGTCCCTGTGTAGTGACTGTGTATACAGATTTTAGATTTTTACAAATGTTAAGCAGCAGAAAGGCAAAACCCAAAGGCAGCTGTCACAATTTTATCAAAACAGAAAACAAAGTAAAAAAAACATTACATTTAAATTATGGATTGATATTAAAACTAGTATTAAATCAATCTATTAAATCTCATTTGAACAAGTATCACAGCTGAAATGATACCGTCAACAGGACATAGCTGGACATTTCCTGAATAGTTTTAGAATGCTCTTGAGCTATATAAAGATCACATGATAGCATTAAAGGAAGTACTGTTATTTTGTGTTGAAAATTACATTCCATTGTGTAAAAACAGTTCTTATTCTCATTATGGAATCAACATTTATATTAGTATTAAGCCTTTCTGTAGTATCAAGTTTAAAATTGTAGTATCTTTTATGACAACAGTCCAAAGTAGTGGTATCTATGAAATATATAGCACTTAGCCATAATTGCACAACTCAAGTTAACCAGTCTGTATTGATTGCGTCTGACCTTACAACATCTTAGTAAAACAGGACAAGAATTAGCCCTCTCATATTTACAGTAAAATCATAAATCTGTGTGCTCATATTGATCTGTAGCAGCTAATCAGAGCATTGACAAGTGAAGAGGCCAGAGACCTTTACACCTGACACTAATCCACCAGCCGACCCTGCTCCTTCACTCTATTGACAAGAACCTCTAGTCCAAAGTTATTTCTTCTTAATAGGCTTCATTGAGTAAATGACCATTAAAATCGAGTTTTTAACCCAGCCACATAAATACCAATAGAGCATATGGAGGCAGCCTGTGCTTGGACCTTTATAAGTGAATCGTTTCCCTGATACAACTCTATTGATCAGTTTAGAGAAGGAGTGCTGGTGTGCTGAGCCAGCGCCACAACTATAAAGTGTATTTAGACACGATCAATGGGACACAAAAATCCCCAGCTTCATCTCTGTAAACTTTTGTCCAAAACAGGTCACTGGGTTGTTGTAGGTTAATAACGTTGACTTCCACACTTCATCTAATGTGCCCTTCTGAAAAGACATTATCAGCTAATGAAGAGCGCTACTTCCTAATTTCACAGGCTGAGAAAGTGTGTACACAGCAGCACTATGGCAGCCTAATATCACAGGAACAAATAAGGGCTTGTTTGCTTTCTTTAAACGATGTCCACGAGTTTATCTTTGGACAACAAGAGAGTAAATTCAACAACACAACCTGTTACCGAATGTAAACAAGGCATAGAACAATGACTAATTTTAAGAAATATAAATATTGAACCATATTCAATACCGTATTCCAAAATAAGCTATAACACACTTTATGTTCTTTGTTAATTTATTGAAGACAATGTGTTTCACTATTAAGACCACTTAACCCTGAAAAAGATTATTTCTGCTGGTTAGGGATGTTGCAAAATCAATGATTATTTGACTTTATTGAACCACACGAAAAATTATTTGGACACAGTAGCTCGTATATCACAATATATTATAAGAGCAAAGAGCAAACATATAAATGGTAATAATAAATTCAAAATAAGTAGCAAAAATATTAAGAGATGGGTGTCAAACAAGGCATACTTATATAAATGTATACTTACAAGTAAACATTAAATATAGAAATACAGTAATACAAATATATCTCAGCAATCTACAAGAGGTTGTGAGGATAAAAAGATGATATCATGACTGGCAGGACATAGGGTTATCGGTAACAGAAGGGGGAGTTGCTGTACAGTTGTGTGGTTTGAATGCATGTATGTATTATGGGGAGAAACGTCTCAATTTTTTGATTATTTGACAAAATGTATTTAATTTTAATTTTAATTTAATATTATTGATTAACCAAACATTTTGACATCCCTACTGGCATCTGTTTTCTCAATCCATTTTCTCAGACCCTTCCTCTGATATTGTCTTGTCTTTCCATGCTTTGCCTCACCGATTTTTCACCTCCCTGACAATAGACCCATAACTAAAAAACATAAGCTGCACGTCTGTTTGCCCTGGCCCTACCGTGATATCCACTAATCTCCTCTGCCTCCTCCGTTGGTCTATTATTTGTAATAGCAAAACAATCAGACTTTATGGCCCAGCACCGCATCTAACGGAATGGAGGCACCACCTAATTTAATACTTCAGGAATTGGCTGCACATTTTCGCCCCTGGCTTTCCCCGCCGCATGCTCAATAGGGATGTAAATGCTGCTATGATAATGGCAATAACTAGGTTCATTGGAGCTAGTGATAAACCAAGAATTGAATGGACGACCCAGGGGCAGTGTACCTGTTCCCCCCGGCGCTCTGATTTACTACCAAAGAAGGGACTGTTTCATTATGGAAGGAGGCAGTGGCCGTGTAACAGAAAACCTCCAGTTTGAAGATTAAAACATGCTGCGTGAGGGCAGTTTACAAGCCTCTCCGGGAAAAGAGTGTGTGTAGTAGAATGTACTGTGGGTTCAAGTGCAAAGACTAATAGAATGGCCCTTTTAATATCCAATTCCCCCTTAATGCTGTTTGCAAACACATACATAAACTGCTGCCTTCCATCTAAAATTGATATATAGTACATGGCAATTCTTCTATTACGGCCAGCTGCTGAGTGCCTGGACACTTAATAATTCATACAGGATTATATTGTTGACAATATTTTTTCTGTCTTGGCTTTTATGTGACTACACTTGAAACTAATGTGGCCATTTAACAATATAGAATATACCATGGTTTTATTTTGGATTATGTGGGCAATTGCATGCAAAATCTCTCCAACTCCAAAGTATAACGGTCAATGTGATTCATGTTCATCAGAAGACTTGTGATTTGTAACTGATTTTAATCTTTAAAAAATATGTATACATAAAATAACTGTTAAAACTGTTACTCTTCCAAAGTGGCATAAAGGCAGAAGTTTGAATGATTTATTTTCTTGGAATTAGATAAATGACAGATTGCTTTATTTATCAGCATAAACATGATCTAACTAAATTAGTACATGAAATATATATATAGCCCACTTTCTACTATAATTTATCATTTGTAGTAAAATCTACGCCCACACAAACAAACCCAAATAACCTTCTCCATATTAGCATAAGTAGATTAAGGTGTTTACAGTACGTGGCCTGTGGCTGATTATTATCATAATTGCTTTTAAGGCTGCAAACATAAATTCTATGAAGGCAGGCTTCCAGTGTGGCCTTTCTCTGTTGTTTTGTAATTACATCAGCTCTCATTTGGACTGGGCCTGACATCCATAATGCTCAAACATAATGTGGAGTATGCTAATTCACACTGAAGTTAAAGCTTTTGAAAAAGGCTCTATTCTTTCGTCGCATTTCCGAACAATAGCCCAATTACGGCACTTCTGTGTTCTATTCACACATTCTTCCAAGTTTTAAAAGTTTGATCATTAAAGCGTCTACACTAATGAGGTAGAACAGTGCAGTTATTAGCCAGGAAAGTCGGTTGTTTAATAGGTTCCATTACAGACTTGGTTAGCCTAATCCATTATCCGTGAGAACTCTGCATCACCCGACACTATTTGTTTAAAAACACACAAAGAAATAAACGCGCACCAGCATTGATCTTTCCCCCATTGCAATGAGCACAGTTTGACAAGCCCCTCACTGCTAGTTCCTCTTCCAGTTATCACATTACACACTCATTACGGTGCTCTAGTGATCGGCGGAGGTTTCATTTGTCATGGTGACACAAACCAGACACAGAAGAGCTTTATACTCCTGTTAATTACCTCAGCATTGCAAACATGTCATTGTACATTTGCATACTGTATGTAGCACAACACTGTAATCAATTAAGAGAGGGATCGTTTGGAACTACATTAGAGTTGAAATCATAGGGTGCAGGTTGTGGGTACAGCTAGAGTATTAAAGCAGACCTCTTCTGCTTTTCTGAGCTTTTAAAAATGTTTTAGTTGTTTCTCCTTCTCATTTACCCTCTGAAGTTGTGTATGGATATGGGATTCATGCATGTTTGAGCAATCTTTAATTACTTATATTCAAGACTCTGTTTTGCCGATCAACCCCCGCTTTTACCGCCACTGGCATACGCCCACTGCTCTGTACTTAATTTGTTTTACAATTTTATTTTCTTTATAAGAGATACACATAGGATTCGGCAGCGTCAGATAGTCATATTGATACAAATATTTAAAAATCTGCTCCTCGGTAGCGTGATTTGTAGCTATCCGTAGGAGTTGCCAAGTCTTTGTGTTGATGGCATTTACTACGGCATCAGCTCGCATTGGGCACAGCATTATTTTTTTTTATGTGGAAGTCATTTTAGATGAATATTGCGATTTAAAATATATATATATTTAATAAAAAGACATAATAAACTGTGTAGTAGGCTCAAACACAATATGTGTTTGCGGCATTATATTGGGTTTATCTGTGCTCTGAACTCATCATTGGTAATATTTTTTGAGAGGAAACCTTTAAAATGTCATATTATGATTGTTGTCTTTTAACTACTGGCACACAAAGAGCTGCCTTGTGCTGCTATGATAAAGATCTATTACCACGATTGCCTGTAACAAAGGAAATTGTAACCAGCCAAATTATGATAAATGACACTGTTCTGATAGGAATAACTAATGTCTGATGAGAATATAAAAGATAATAATACATACTATATTATGCAAAATCAACCTAATAGTTTTAACCATGTTATGTTTCACCCCATATTTAACCCTCTCAAATATTTTGAATATTCATGCATGTTCGAGTAATCTTTACTCTACCTACATTCAAGACACCATTGTTCAAAAATTTACGTTTTCTCCTACCTCCATACACGCCCACTGTGTGATCACGTATTAAACCTTCAACTTTATATAAAACCTTAAGCTTGTTTTTGTATTTTCTGATAACCCGTCTAGCCTTTTCCGGCACTTGGGAATAGTCCAATCTTGGTAAGGAAGATTGGACAATATTTGAACTGTTCACTGGTATCTCTTCCCATTTATCATAGGCTTGACTAGATCTGAATCAGGACTCTTTCTTGGTTTATGCACTCAATTCCAACACTAGTTGATTTAAGAGTGTGCTGACATAATATTTCTCTTTCTACAGCGTTTGTGTTGAGCTGTGCGTTCCCTAAAGAGCCCACTGGTGGAGAGGTTTCTGTGACTCACCTTCATCCTGGTGGTGAAGCCTTCTTCAGCTGTTTGACTGGATACAAGTTACAAGGGCCCAAAATGCTTTTATGCCGCAACGCAACCACACCCTACTGGAGCGGGAAGGAGCCCCGATGCATAGGTACAGTAATCTATTGTGCCTCCTATTGTTTGTGCAGACAACTATTCTATTCATAGTGTCTTTACCATGACCATATAGATAAAAAATGAAAAATCACCTACAGACTGAGCTATAACAATAAAATTGACTAGGATTTAATTAAACATTTAATTGTTTCCCTTCCTGTTACCTCAGGGTTAAGTGAAAATGTTAATTTTTTGTTACTTATTTTTACTTTATAAATTACTTATGAGGCCAAAAGGCACACTCCTGACATCAGCTATTTTAAAGCTATGTGGTTTCATGATCGAATTCTGTCAAAAGTCACCCATCCAAAGTAGTTTATGCAGTATAATAAAAATGTATTTATGCAAAGTAAGTCTAGGAGAGATTTTTGTGTTGTTTTCTCCTGCTGAGTTGATTACTTGCACTCTGTGGCCAAATGAGTGTGTTTGTGTGTGATTAGCAGCACACATCTGTATTCTTTTGGAGCCAGGGCACAATAGGACCATTGGACCTGACTGCTTTAATTAGAAGTGGGCTACATTACTCTGCTTCTCCTGCTGCTAAAGGCTCATCTGGCAGTTCCAATGTGTTTGTGTAGCTGCTCTCCGCTGATAGTGAACGTGCTGGTGTTGGCCTCTCCTCTTTACAAGTCCATCACACACAGTCACACACTCTTAGAGCTGGTGAGGGCCACGTAGTGTAGCCTGGCCACAGTCCACTGGATACAGATGTAATCTGCGTTCAGTCTGGGGACTTTCCTCTAAACCTCTGCTCCACTCCGCGCCATTACTTTTCTCATTTTGAGCCCCATACCCTCCAACTGGTTTGTCTTCACTTCTCTCTCTCTTCTCGTGCAGCGTCCTGCGGAGGCATGATAAAGAATGCAACCTATGGTCGCATAGTTTCCCCTGGTTTCCCTGGCAACTACAGCAACAACCTGACATGTCACTGGGTCCTGGAGGCACCCGAGGGCCACAGGCTGCATGTCCACTTTGAGAAGGTGGCTCTGGCAGAGGATGATGACAGGTAACATGTAGGACTAGGTGATGCCATTAATAACTGCAGTTATCACTCCCCTGTCCTGTCTGTGAAGACTTCACATACAACATAACCTTTATCAGTTGGTCAAAGGTAGAGCATGTGATCATTGGACTGGTAATTCTACTTTCAGCAATTATTGCACATCTTCATCTTATACCAGTATCATATTTCTCTAAAATGATATAGCCCTAGTATTCCCACAGCTCTAATCAAACAGCCCTGTGCTGTGTGTCTTCATCTAATATTTAGCCAGTTTTAAGTCATCCTTGTGACTAACAGTGTGTCTGGGGAATAAAGCTATAAATATGCATAACCTGTAGGGACTGTCTGATGAGTCTGAAAGAGCTCTTTATCATTACATGACTTTAACAAAGCTGTGTTACACAGAACAAGTCAAATTGCTACAGAGGACAGCAATAACATTACAATTTGAGTTCTGCGGCTACTGATCCATAAAGTTATTAGATTTGCAAATGGAACAGTGAGCAGCCCATATGAAACCTTGTAATGTCTTTCCTTTTTGTCTTACCCCTCACTGACTTCCCTTTTAATCTGTCCGTCTATGTAAATGTATCTTGTAGGCTGCTGATTAAAAACGGCAACAACATCGACTCTCCCCCCATCTATGACTCCTATGAGGTGGAGTATTTGCCCAACGAAGGCCTTCTTAGCACGGGACGCTACCTGTTTGTGGAGTTCACCACTGACGGGAGCCTGACCTCCACAGGGGCAGCTATCAGATATGAATGTATGTCTGGTCTAAAATGTATTATTAGAATTTTATTGTAGATATTTACTTAGAAGAAGTATACATTTTGGGTGGAATTTACATGGGACTAGCAAAAAAAGTATCCTCTTTTTTTTTTTTTTTTTTTTTTTTTTTTTACTATCCCAGTGACAGTTAGTCATACTTTTGTGTTTAATATTTCTGCAGCTTTCGCCAAAGGAATGTGCTATGAGCCTTTTGTAAAGTACGGAAACTTCAGCAGCTCTGACTCCTCATATGGTGTGGGGGCTGTAGTTGAATTCTCCTGTGACCCTGGCTACACCCTTGAGCAAGGCTCTGTTGTGATTGAGTGTGTGGACCCAGAAAACCCCCAGTGGAACGAGACTGAGCCAGCATGCCGAGGTCAGTCAACATCTTGTGCATCTTTTCATCCTCTTTAGCCTCTGTGCCAAAACCTACCTCTCCTTAAGCATCTGAAGGACCTTGGCTTTCATCTGGTTTATTTCTGGAATTAGTGAATCCTTTTCACTCAAATATTAAAGCTAAACTTCCAGTTAAGTATATCTTTTAAGCAGCCTTCCTCTGATCCTTGATAAATTCCGTCTTATTATTAACAATAGAGAGTGTGTGCTGGCAGGGCAGATTTCAGAAGTGCCCAAGATTAAAGCGTACAAAGGTTGCCTGCAGACGGACTCAGTATATTGCGCACACTAAGCACTGCACTAAATAGCTGTCTACCCTTAGTGGCCTTTCCTTCTTCACTTCACATCTCCCAAACATAACACCCTGACCTCTCCACCAGGCTTTGTTGGCTGCATGGTCATCGTGACACATAGCGAAAATTGAAAAGCTTTCTAGTAAAAATAGAAATGAGGAAATTAAATTTCTGTGCCCTCTGGGTCATGGTCGCTCAGAGGTTTAGTGCCAGCATGCAGTTTTACAAGGTTCTTATCAAGGAGCCTGCACACGAAGTTGTATTAGAAGTTTAAATGCTGCATTTAAAATGTCTTGTACTTTACTGTAAATGTACTGTACATTCATATAAATATTTTATATCTTAAAATCCTAAAAATAAAGATACATTTTGAGTACATTACTGTGAACTACATACAAACTGCAATCCTGATATAGTCAAGACAAAAAATATACATTAAAATTAACCGCAATATGCTACTATACTATTTCACAATATATTTATTCATAAAGATAATCTAACATAAAAATGTATACTACATTGCTGAGTAAAAGTGTCTAGGTTACAGCACTTCTGCAAAGCATACAGTTATTTGAACTAGAAAGCATAAGGTAGCTTTCCACAGACATTAACAGTGGAGAATGGAAGAAATAATTGATGGAGGAGAAGTTGTTTAAAGCTTTAAATGTGTAGCCTTGTGCAGTGCAGCACATCTTTAGTTTGCGGAGAAAAGAGGAGAAATGCTATAAGGATGTTATTTTTGGTTCTAAAGACTACTGCTGTCCAGATAATGGCTGTGAAAGGCTCACGCTGTGTTATTTGTGTTGCAGCTGTGTGCAGTGGGGAGATCACAGACTCGGCTGGTGTTGTGCTGTCTCCTAATTGGCCCGAGGCCTATGACAAGGGGCAGGACTGCATCTGGGGCATCCACGTGGAAGAGGACAAGAGGATCATGCTCGACATCCAAGTGTAAGAGTGCACCAGGTGTAGGGCAGGAGCCACTTTCACATGTTAAACGCATCACTCCTCCATACATTCACATAGGACAACCTATTGCGTCTGTGTTGTTAATTAGATTTTTAAAAAATTTCCACCACATTAAGAATTCTGTGTTGCTTCCAGCTCGCTCTGACCAGATTAGCCAGTAAGCCTCCCCGCTCCCACTTCCCTGGTGCGCGTCTTGGAGTTGGCTTTGAAATGAATACGCTCTGGCAGAGAACTACTCTCAGCCACTTGTTCTGCCTTGGCCAACTGTAATTCAACACACAGACGACGCACACATGCAGATGTCATAGAGCATGTATATGCGCCCAGTCTCCTCTTCAGCCATCAATCTTCCTTGAACGCCCCATCCATCATCACACAGACACATACACAGTCACAGCTGTTAAGGAGGCAGCTGAGGCCACTATGGAGCACTATCTGTTCAAACCACTACAGACCTTGTTTTTCTCAACTAAAATAACAAACTCAGTTATGCACATTCAGAACCGTACTTTTGCTGCATATAATTGAGTCACACTATTATTTATATGAACATACAGTCTATATAGCAAGCAAAATACAGCATAAGTAATTTGTTTTAGTGCCTCAAGCACTCAGCAGTGCATGGGCTGTGAAAGGTTAAAATTAAACCAGCGGGAATACAGCCTAGGGTCACAGAAAAAATAGACACAGAATACTGAAGTCTGACAGAGACGATTGTTAGCTATTGCATACAGTGGTCATTCATTACGTTGTTTAAAGGTAAAATCAGGTTAAAATAGTGCAGTGTTTTCCTATTCTTCCTAAAACTTGTAATTATAAAAATTGCTATACAGAATGGCTGTATGAAATGTAAACACATATGATGCAAATGTTGGCATAGCTCCATAACATGTTTTATTCAGAAGAAATCATAAGGAACATATCAGCGTACACAGTAATATTTCATTATTTTATTAAAGGCAATTAAGTTTAATGGCAGCTATATATAAAACAGTTGGCAAAAACGTAACAACATGACAATACGTAGATGGTACACAAATGCCCAAATATATAAAAAACAATTTTAAAGTAGCTCCCTAAAGTAGCTCCATTTGTCATTTTCTTTTGACACAAACCATTTAATAACCTTTTCAAATTATTACAATCTTTACACATTGTTCTTATCCTTCAAAGATAAGAACATTCAATTGGGTCTATGCTGTACTTCAGTAGAGCACTTTAAATGAGTGCCAATTAAACCAAATACTTTTATTAGGCATCTGGTACTCTAAATGAATTAACAGTTAATATTTATTATAACAATAGGACAGCATGAGTAAGAGCATAAAAAGAGCGCTTAGGTTTAAGGGGACAATGTAGAGTTAGACTGAGGCTGCTGATTAAAAATGGCAATAACCTAAATTAGCCTTAATGAGAGCAGGGTTTAAAGTCATTATCTGGGTTGAATAACTAAATTAAGTCGATCCATATGGAGCAAACAGACAGGAGCGTTGCTAGATTTATCAGCCCCAGCAGCAATGTGAATACCAAAACAGACTTTTAAAATATCTTTTTGAGCTCAAATGTGCATGATTTTCTTAATGGCTTTCTCTGTTGGAACAAAGAGGCCAGAGAGCACTTGGTTTTGGCTCAGCCCACTCCATTGCTACAGTGCACACAATGCCCCAGCTCTTATCTCCCAGGATTATAGACTCGCAGATATGAACAATCAGTCAAATATGAGTTGCATATCAAAGGGAAGAGGCAGAGGAGGAAACATGTATTACAGGAAAAGACTGAGTGACCCATCTCACCTCTCAGCGAGTTAGTGTTAGTGGACATATATATTTCATTGAACCATGCCTAAAAGGGGAGGTTCATTTTATTTAAACTGTTGTAAAAAAAACAAAAAAAAAACCTTTAGTTGGATTTTTTGTCAATTTTAGGACCACATAATACATGAATAATGCATCAGTGAATCTGCAATGCAAGGAATTAAATGGCAATGAACAGCACATTGCATTCAGGGAAATATATTATCCAATGAAAATTTAAGACTCAAAGAAACCCTGTTAAATGCTGTATCTCAACTGTAAACCTATAAGGTCAGTATGACGCCTGTATTAGTATTTGTATCTCTGTGTGTTGATTTGATATGATTAGGATCAGGTAAACTTGTAATAGGAAATATAGAAAAACACTAACCTTGCAACATTGCCCAAGCCTTTATTTTCTGATTGTGATTCTTTTTACATACTTCAGAAACTAGGTATGTGCTTAGGTGATATGGTGCAACATAAAACAATGAATAATAACAGAAGAATATAAACTGTGATAAAGAGGGGGTTAGAATAAAAATAGACTTTGACTGTTAAGAAGCTGTATGCAAAATCCTGGTTCTGTTCTCAACTTTAGACATTCTTTATTTCAAACAAACCAGAGTTGTGTGCTTATGTATAGTAACTGAACAAAATTGCTATTCACACATAACTAACCAAGAATTGTCATAGTTTTTTTTTACCAGTCTGTAGCCCTAACCCATTCCCTAATATGCTTCTGTGAGTTAGTTTTAATCCAAGCCACTGCAGCTCAGGGTTGGTCTCGTGCTGTGAATTAATGGCGCTGTGGGCAGTTCTGGTTTATCTCAAGCTTGGTCATGCATGGCTTTCATGGCGGCGTACACCACAGCTTGTTTGATTTCCACAGATCCCTCTATTGCCCTCCTGTCTGCTGTTCTCATCATTAGAATAGCATTCCAGGAGGCTTGGTCCACATATCATTTATGTTTATGTGTGCGTGTGCATGGCATGTTGAAGTGACAAAAGCTTGTGTGTCTCATTATTAGGGTGGGCACACTCTTCCATACAGTAATGAGAATGTTTGGGGCATTATCATTCATCGCTGTGCCCGCGTTGGCAATTACACAAGAGCAGTGTGCATAATGAGGGTTGATTAATTAATTTAGGCCAAACAGGAGGGCCGGCTCTCAGCTAATTAGCATGGAGCAAGAGCAAGAGACAAGAGGTTACGGCAGATAGTCCCACCTGTAGACAACACTACACCAGGTACATGTCCTCAAGGGGAGTTAAGAGCAGTACTTCTCTAAATGCTCTTTATCAATAGGTTGCACTGACCTCACATGTCAACATTAATGAATGCCTATCCCTCGGTTTTAGAATGATCATTGCCGTGTTGATTAACAATTTCTGACAATATCTTTTGAAAGGACAAAAGTTCTCTAAATATTGCATAGAACAGGAAGATGAAACCCATGAGTAGTTTAAGCAGTAAATAGTTTGAGCTGTAAGAATTCAGAATCCTATGCTGGAATTTTATGTTTAACTGTCACATTGCAAGAGTAGTAGTTGTTGTAATCTTCATAGTTAATATCTCTGTAATTACTGGGCCTGTCCACATGAAACACAAACAGGCATAAAGTTTAATGTCTTCTCTGGCAGTACAAATTAAAGAACTTGAAGCCACAAGATTAATATGACATGTTTTTGAATCCAATCCATAACAAATAATAAGGTTCAGTGTTTGTGGATATCAAAAATGGTTACAAAAATGGTTTCCTTCCCTCCCTCTACAACCTGTCCAACTCAACATGCCAGTGATCAACTTTTCATTTTCGGTTCTATGAGTAGGTGTATAATCCCTGCAGTTTAGGTCACCCTGAGCTCTCTGCCCAGTTATGTTAATATTAATATAAATATAATAATTATTAATATAATTAATATATTAATATTAATATTTTATTATTTTTATTTTTATTATTATTTATTTTTATTTATTTATTTATTTTTTTTGTAAGGGGAGATTGCAACATCTTCAATGTTGTCAGGATACAAAGTCGTCAATGTCGATGTGCCTGAGAAATTTGCCCTCTCATTCAGTCAGTATGTGGGATTCGTATACCTATATTATAATGTGATAAAACCTTGCACATATAATATTTGCTGCAGATTAAACACAAAACTGTCTTTTGCCAGAACACTAATGACTCCGCATAGAGAATACTTTGATTTTCTTGCTTGGTTTGAGCAATAGACAAAGCTGCACCAAACCCATGTTCTCAGGCTAAGTTATAAATTCACACCGCATTTAGTCATCCACTAAGTGCTTTTCCACAATTCCACACAGCAAGGAACCTTGGGGTAAAACTGTTAGTCAGTTATGAACTTTTACTACGATCAGACTGGTTGTATAGAGCCCCCAACTGGAGACTCTGAGTACTGCATGCACTTTTATTCAGGTGTCAATGGAAGATGGAATGCTTTCTCGATGAAAACAATTCTTCAATCAGTGTAACAATACAAATGTCAAATATGAGTATGAAAAAATGGCATATGTGCTGCTGACAGGCACAGGAACTTTCATTGTGTAAGAGTTAATGGGATTTTACTGTTTTTCTCCAGATTTGACTTGACAGGTCAGTTAAGGTGACAAAATGCCTTGAGGCTTGTACATAACGCAGCTGTCAGCCACCACATCAGCGGGAGTGAGCTGGCACTATTGGTATGCTGAAGACATGCGAGCAGAAAGTACAGTTTCAAACAGACCTTGAAACTTAGTGCACTCTGAAACTGGGAGAATTGACAAAAGGTATGCTCTTCTGGAAGCTTCTGTGCAGTATATGTCTATAGTGATCAAGGTTAACAAGAACAGGGATTAAAAAATAAGCTCTCACAATCATTTAACAGAAAGTCATCACAAGTAGAACTCCAGCAATGAATCAGAATAGTAATAATTACTAGTGGACTATTAAAATGATTGCAGTTACATTTTAATTATTTTCAGGGTTCAAAAGGATTTTTTGGATGTTTGTATTTTAATTGGTCTGTGGACTGTATGTACTCTAAAAGACTTTAAAAAGACAGATGCATCATTAAATAAAAATGTCAGTTTCAGATTTTTTCAATTTACAAATTTTTCAAAATACGATTTAATAATAATTCAGTAATTCATGGTTTAATTATTGGGGTTATTATCTTGAAGCTCTCAGTCTGTATATTTAACCTTTTACTTAGTTTACTTGGTGGACTACTAAAAAAATCATTGGTTGCAGCCCTAATCACCTACTGAACCTCAGTGTGTGTCATTTTGTACTACATGTGAATTACATATAATAGCAATAGCCTTAGAATCATTTTGTTGCAATAGTACTGGTAGTGTTGCATTAGTAGTTCAAATCTTTTGTAAAGGTTGCACAGATTTGTCAGATACAGGCTGGTTGTCTGCCTGAGTCCTTGGCTCTGGCAGGTGGGGTAACAGTTGGTTGAAGTTGGGCCCATATTGGTGCAGTGGGAGCAGCTGAGTGGCCTGTGGAGTGGCACTGGAGCAGGCGTTAAGTCCACACTGAGGCGCTGCAGAGCTGGCACATGTCTGTGTTGTCACTAGGTTTAGATTTGGACTCAAACCAGTGAAGAAATGCAGGCCAATGCATACATGAAATTTTCACATCACCTTAGCTGTGACTGTGTTTTTTTTGTCTTTTTTTTGGATAATTTCAGCATACCAATGATGCTCTTGAAAGAATTGTTCATTCATTTAAAAGATTTAACAATGTATATAGGCACATGTACTTTATAGCTCTCATTATTTTCATACTTCAATTAAACCCTTTTTGGTTTTAATTTAGCTAAAGATTAAAACTTTATTATGACTCACCCATTGCAAATCATCTATGAGCTTTGAGTAGACATAGTGTCAGACTCTCAGCAAGAACCCTTTGAATATAGTTATAAAAGCCCTATAGGAACCAACAAGGTCAAATATGGTTAAGCTGTGGTGAATAAAAAGCTGCATATTACACAGCAATAAAATTATATTTTATATGAGGCTTTTCAAAACTTCCCTTGAACATTTCTTTCATCAGTGACTCACAAATATTCTGGTCCACAGGATTCTATTCTTGTGATTTGGTCCAAACCATTATTACCATTGTGCCTGCCTCATGTACAGCTACTGATTGTGGGCCGAATGTGGAGGTCTAAATGATCCCTATAGCCGTCCAGCTAACACGAGGGGGCCGCTCCCTGGTCGCTACCTCATTTCACTGCCATTCATTCAGCTGGCATCTGCTATTTGTGTTCTTCAAGAGGCTGAAATTTAGCTCTGGAACCATTTCCTCCACCATTATGAGCCAACAACCAAATCCCCCATTTTTCAGTCAGATCAGGCTTTAACAATATGAACATAAGGGGGGTTCAGTACAAATTCTTACTTGACTGTGAAATAGTGTAATAGTGTAATTTCAAATGATATCTGTGTTAAGGGTGACCATCACAGGAATGGACTCAGGAAAATTAAGGTCATAGATAAAAACTACTAGATGATTGTTAGTTTTAAGAGATTGGAATAGCAATAGACAACTATGAATGTCAGTACACCCTGAAAAAATATATATCAGCATGTTTCTCTGTAAATCTCATGTTTTTGTTAATAATGCATGTGGCATCAGTGAAGTGAAACATTCTCCAAATAAGTGGGACGAGAGCTATAATATAATAATAAAAATCTGCATTTTAACAATATTCATTTTACCCCCATCTGTATTGATTATTGCTGGTCTATATTAATTAATGCAAGAAGTTGTTATTTAAAGGTCTTATATTACACAATATTAACTCTTAGCTTTAAACCGTGATAATTAACAATGCTGTTACTTCATCGAAAATCCACATGACATCACAAGATGGAACCTAGTGTTTTCAATTTGAGAGAAGAACTCTGCCTAAATATGCTGGAGTTGTGTGTCAAATGTTGTGTGAATTAAACAAAACACAACTCCATGTATGTTTGTGATGAGGAAACAACATAATAATAGATCAGAAAATAGCATAATATGGGCCCTTTAATTTTGGTTTGATGAAACTGTGAGACAAAACAAAAGCTAGTTGCTGTTTAATTTACCTTTGAGAGAAAATTTGGCCATCCATTCATCTTAACTGCAGCTTGTTTTTACTCAGAGCCCTCAGATAGATGGAGGTGAGAGGCTGTGTAAGGAGTTATGAATAACAAATTGAGCATAGGTCATTTTGTTTCACTCTATCATCATCAAGTCGTGTCACTTTTAAGACGGCTCCCCCTCCCGCTGCTTTGTCTGCTGGAACGCCGTGTGATTCATTTTGTCACAAGCACTTTCAGTTGTACAGAACAGACTTCAAAGTAAAACACTGAATATGGAAAGGAAGAGGCTCACGGGTCTCGCCTTCAAACACGTCTCACCGCTGAAAGGAAGATTCAAATAATTGGAGCCATTAATCAAAACAAGAATGGCAGTGTGTTTTTGTGTTGTCAACTGAGTGCTATTAACTATGCTTATGTCATATTGTCACTAAAAATAAAAACACATTACACGGGCAAAGCCAAAACAAGCTGTTGGACCACAGAAACTTCCATAAAGGAGTAAGGCTGTTTCTCACGCTGTTAAAGCTGCATTATGTCACTTTTCTGGTGAAGAGTCCACTAGAATGTACCAGAATATGGCACTCAATGTATATGTCGTGCATTAATTCTAACAAAGGTGTTTTTATTGAAGAAAGCATGCAACTCCACAGATCTGACTTGTAACTTGGCCTGGAGGTGTTATTCTTTCTAATTGTATTATTCTTCTTGTACACTGATATTTTACCCTGATTCATCAGCCGGTTTCACTTTGTAGAAACCGTCTCACCTCACAGTGTTAGAATTCGTTCTCTGGAAGTGAGGTACTTTTTTTCATTTAATCAATCACTGCTATTTGGTCGTGATTAAGCTTTTCCCAAATTCCGTAGGAAGAAGGGCAATAACGTCTTTCCCTTTGATGAAATTCACTGAACATTCTCTTTGCTCCGGCTTCAAATCCTCGATCTTGAGAATCGTTGCCAGCACAGAACGTATGGGTCTTCGCTGATTGGCTGGTGCCTGAACTTGCACTGCCGGGCTTCTTGCAAACCGTCTAGTGTATTCTGATTCCTGACCTAGTCGCTGCAGAGAAATGAAATTGAGTGGAGGCACTAGGTGGCGCCAACCTGGCTACTGAAATTTACCCATTGTGGGATGATTAAACCGTGTTTGTTCCATTAATATTGGTACTGTGGAAAATTCCTGGCAAAGCAATAGCATCGCAACAGAGAAACAAGTGGCAGACCCTCCACCAAAAAAGTTACATCATATACCTTTTTTGCCTCGCTAAAGTTTTTAAGTGTGAATCTCCTGGTTTCAAATGTAAATACTCTGACGCTACACCAATAATAAGCAGATTGTAGTAAATGGCTGTAGATTTTACTGCTCCAAAATTTTTGAAATGTTTTCTGTGTTCTGTATACATATTATGATTGCTATTTATATTTTAAATTTCCGCATACAGGGGCAAAAAGGCAATTAGTGGGCAGAGTTCTGGTAGAGTTCTTTCATGTTTCGGTTTAAATCAATTTAAACTGACATTATTTTCACCGTAGCTAAGCAAAGATTCCATATTGTGTCTTTTTATAACATCAAACCCCATGATGATTTAGCACAAATGCAACCTCTGGAGCCTCTTCAAATGGCATGCATGTAAATTATGAGACCCCACCTGAAATGATGCTGCTAAATATGAACATATCTCATTATAATGGCCATCTTGACATTTAAGGGGGTACTTTCTCCCAATGCAGCAGAGCAATACTACTTTTCTCTCACCATTTTCCTTGGCTAGTGCACGAATAAATGTCAAGCTATACTAACACTGCATAAAGAGGGCAAGAACATATGAATTTCTAAATGGAAAAGGTTAATGCATTCTTTAAGTTAATCATGCGCTGTGGACATCCTGTCTAACTGTGTCTCCACGGAAATATATTCAATTTAACAATGTGGCAATTTACCACTTCCCGGCTTGTGTATGTTTGTAACCTTGAGGTAATTTAAAAAGTGGTATTCTATCGGAATGAATAATGTTTTTCTTACATATTTATGAAATCAATGTGGTGGTGAAAAAGCATACATCTTGAATTATTTAGTGTTTATTTTTCACATCAGATCCATCCAATATAAACTGCATACAAATGTAGCCAGAAGTGTTGACGTGGCGTTATCTGTATTCTGCTGCTGTCAGCTGAATAACGCAGTGCTTGTCCGCTTACATGTAATACATTCAACCTACACTCAGGTCATTTTTAATCATAAGCTGATGTTAATTCCCTTGTTTTTGTTTACGCTTTAGACTTCATCTTGGTAAGAATGACCTTTTGACCTTCTACGACGGCGATGACCTGACTGCTAACATCCTGGGACAGTACAGTGGGACCCGGCCGCACTTCAAGCTCTACACTTCTATGGCGGATGTGACTATTCAGTTTCAGTCAGACCCAGCCACAAATATCTACGGTTACAACAATGGATTTGTGGTCCACTTCTTTGGTATGTACTCATAAGTAAATTGTGCATGGAAATAAGTTGGTCTTTTTTGCCTGGTCTTTTTTCATAGTTTGGTACTTGGTTATACTTTTGTTGTTTAGTCGCATTTCCTCAGCTTCAAGTTCGTAACCTGGTTCTACTGTTCAGGGATAATGGAGAACTATAAAGCTGTACTATGTAACTTTTCTGGTGAGGGGTTTGCCACCTGTTTGTCCCCATTGTTACATGGCTGGAATATCTCATAGTATTGCATATAATAATCTATTTTTAATCAATTAAATGTCAAAAATATAGTGAAAAACATGTATTCTTACTGTCAGTAGGGGCCTCCTCACCACTGACCTGACATGTAACTTAGCTCTGTGTCATCACCTGCTTGTCTTCATGTTAAGTTAAATTTAATGCCATACTGTGGAGCATTCCAGACAAAGCAATGACATCTCTTTGGAGACAAACAGACCCTGCGGACCCCCGACCATAAAAGTTACATAATAATTTTCACATTTGCTCTTACATAATGTGGGCCATGTACATGTACACAGTTAACTCAGCATTAATAGACTCGTTATAATAAATAATGGACTACACATTGGATAAAATTGGTCTATTTAGAGGCATCCTGTTGAGCCTCTTTTCTCTGACTGTACCACTGTCTGTCTGTGTCTTCCTCCCTGGGATCGGGCCAATGCCAGGTGCACCGGATTAGACAAACAAAGCCATGCAATAATAGGGTGCACTTCAACATCAGCTGGTTTTGTCCAAAGCTTTGTGCAGTTGGCAATGTCTGCAGTGGTTATTGAAGCACAGATTGACTGGTGCCAAGCCACATGCTGCTTTTCCTCCCTTGCAAAAAATAGACCTATATTTATACTCCCCGCTAGCATTACGCCCGTCGAAGTCAAGAAAATGGCTGGTAATAATAACATTTCTGAGCACTAACTGTCTTGTTTTTGTGGTGACTTACAGAAGTGGCCAGGAATGACACTTGCTCTGAGCTTCCGGAAATTAGCAATGGCTGGAAGAGCACATCACACCCTGACCTTATTCACGGGACCGTCGTCACCTACCAGTGTTACCCCGGATACGAGCTGGTGGGCTCTGAGATACTCATGTGCCAATGGGATCTCACGTGGAGCGGGGACGTGCCAAAGTGTGAGGAAGGTGAGAGGAGTCAAAGGAATGTCAGGATTATATATGACAATGGTTCTCAAAATGTGGTTTGTGGGCTTATTTTGTACCTCATGTGTTGGTTTTATTTACCTGTATTCATGTTTTTATCCTGCTTTTGTTGAGACAAGTTAGCAAATGTTTAGTTCTACTTCCAGTAACAGTAAGGTCTGGATTAGATCTCTCATCAAAATGCTAAACCTCATGACAACAAAATTACAGGTTAAATTCCACTATTATGATGTTTGTTTCTCTAAATATGCAAAATATGCTCAAGTAGTCCCACTGCAGCAGTGAGGTTAACCCAGTAACACTGAACGATAGGTCGAATGAAGAGGTCAAGTGTTCCTACAATAAAGTACAAGTTACTTTGATTATTACTATGCCTGGAAAGCTCCTTGGTTAGATCTAGTCTGGAGCTAGTTTAATGAAACCTGTTTCAGTCTTTGAAGAACAAAGACATTTCTAAAGTTGTATTATTAAGAATCACTCTATGCCACTCTTCAGTTTCTTTTGTTATATTTCCTTATGGATATACCTCCATGTGTTGTGTTCAGTGATGACATGCCAAGACCCGGGGAATGTGGAGCACAGTCGTAAGGTGATCACAGGAAGCCGGTTTGCAGTGGGCTCCACAGTACAGTTCTTCTGTAATAAAGGCTACATCATCTCTGGGAATGGCCTCCTCACCTGCTACAACAGAGATTCAGCCAAGCCCAAGTGGAGTGAAAGGCTTCCCAAATGTGTTCGTAAGTCAACTTTATTCACATACATATAGATATAATTATAAAGTTAAATAAAGTTATAAGTTATAAATATCACTACGTAAACCACAGCACCTGCAGCCAGTCATTGAGCTAGTGCAGCCTCTGTAGCTCATTGAGTGAATTCTGCAGGTTCTGAGCATGAGTTATTGCTTGCTTTTGAACATGTTCTTGATTTCTTTGTACTGCATGTCACAAACTACCTGACCTTTACTGCATCTGAACAGGATCGTGTCTGGCCGGTAGACCACACTCAGGGTCACTGCTGAAGTGATGTTTAGTCCCTCTTTTCTGTGTAGTCTCTGCTGCAGAAAGGGACTGTGGTCCCAAAGGAGACAGTGTCGTGTGTGGACAGTGAATGGTCCAAACTGGATGTCATACACTGGCTGTGCAGGAGCAGGAAACATTTTGTTTTCAAATATTCTTCAAAGGAGAAATGAAAATGTCAGGACGAATGCACTATGCTGTTCACTGCTTTCAGGACAAAGTTGTCTTTGTGTTGTTCTAATGCCAAATTTACTCGGCCTCATTATCATATTATGTGGTTGCCATAGAAATGAACCACAAACTGTGACCTCAGATTTTTGACTCTGATTTGAATTATTGCTTAAATCGGTGTTGTTTTTGGAAAATGTGCCCTGCAGAATCCTCATATTATAGTATGTATATTATATATATATTAATATGAAAGTGTGAAATGTCTTCAAAATTAAGTATTGAAGTATGCCATAAATGTATCCAAATTAGCATCTAGTCTACAATCTAAAATAAATTCTGGATTTTATTTTAATTAAATGTTTACAGAGACTGGTCTCTGCTACAACCAGGATACTAAAACGTTTTACTTTCATCATTATGAAGTTTTCTCCTTAATGATTTTTCCCTAATGACTCTATTGTAAAACACTTCATTAACGATCACTAATTGTGTGCACACACCAATGATGAGCTCCTGGTAATAAATGGCATTGTAATTTAGAGTCTTATACATAACAGTGGGGTCTTAGCTGAAAACATCACTTTAGCAGGGAAATACAGTGCACCAAATGTCACCATTTATAATGTTAAACCTCCAAATTAAACGTCATTTTCAATTGCAGTTTGCATTGCATTTGATTGGTAGTTTTGTAATCATTTTAACTTAATGTGTGCTATGCAACTTTGGGTCCACCTGTTTTTGCCTATGGATATGTTATTGCTTTGAGTGGAATATTTGACAGTATGGCATTAGACCTGTCTGTCTCAATGGGAAAAAGAACCATTACAACACCAGGCCAAGTTACAGGTCAGATCAGTAATGAGACCGCTCACGGTGAGAATGCATCATTTTTACCAATAAATCTACATGTAACTGAATAACTACAAGATTGATGTGTCTAATGCCATACTGTAGAACACAAAGTAGTAACATTTCTATGGAGAAGAGCAGGTGCCAGATTCTCCCCCAGAAAAGTCAGCTGTTACCATAGCGATTAACAATTTAAAACAAAATATATTTTAAAAGGAAAAAAGTCCTCAAAATGTAATATGTAGCATGCTGAAACCCAGGAATAGTTCAAGCAACAATTGGAAAGTTATAGTATTTATTATTGTGTATAGATGGCGGAAGCTAACCAGCATTCTTGTTATTCCCTGGGGATCAATAAAGTATCTTGCTCTCTCTCTCTTATTGCTTACAGTATGAATTAAATAAACTAGTTACATCCATCCTCTTTGTGTTTGATAGCTGAGAAATATGAGCCATGTAGGAACCCTGGTGCCCCCTCCACCAGTGTGCAGAGCTTGGAGAAGGCCTTCTATCAGGCAGGAGAGACCCTCACCTTCTCCTGCCACTCAGGCTATGAGATGCAGGGCCATGCCACCATCTACTGTATCCCTGGGCATCCTTCACAATGGAACAGCACGCCCCCTGCCTGCAAAGGTTGGCTATTACTTCTATAAAGCACCATCATAATTGAAGTATGCTTATTGCTTTCTAAATTACTTTCCTATTTTGAAGCTTTAACACAGCAGTACATTGATGAACGAAGATTAGATGGTGAGTTAATTTTACAGTGACAATTTTGCTTATATGGTGCGATTCGATAAAGATAAGATAAATTGCTTAATTGTTTTTTTCCATTACAGTTTCCAAAGTAGATTATGAGCTAGAGGGGACCAACATAGCTCTGATTGTTTTCATTCCCACTGCAGTCATCCTAGTGGCTGTGCTAGCGATTTATGTCTACTTTGTAAAGTAAGTAAAAATCTCTATCCATTTCATTAGCTGTGAAATGAGCCTTAAATTATGTACTCCTTTTTCTCAGGCTCCAAGGAAAGACCATTCGAATGCCATCATCATCATCATCGCCTCCATATGACAACATGACAGAGGAGTCGGCATTTGAAAACCCCATATATGACAGTGGAGTAAGTACGGATATAATGAACTTGCAGGACGTGGACTCTCACAACACCAGCGTCTTGTCCTGATTCCATCTCATCTGGCTGTCGTCGTACTTTCATGTCACCACCAGAGGGCGACATTCATTCATCTCTCATCTGCATGTCATGACCAAATCAGGAAAGTTAATGTTCTAATATAAAGGTTTATGCCGGTGTTATCATGTTTTTTTGGGGTTTTTTTTTTTTACATTTTTAATTATTTTACATAATAAATAAAATGTTATTCTCCGTTGTAAACTGAACATCCTCTTTGGTCTCTTCTTGTCCTTCCAGCGCTGGCAGACCCGATCTAGATACTAAATCAGATGACTTTAGAGGGCCTATGAGGTAAGACCTTCATGTGAAGCTGACAGCATCATTCAATCACTGTCAGCAAGGTCATGTCCTCTACATGTGTCAGATATATGTTATTTTGGGCCACTCCAGTTTCTATTAAATCTGTCTTTCACCTTATGTTAGAAAAAGTCTGGAATAGACTGGCTATAGCCATCTTACTCTTTTTCAGTAAAATATGGGGGAAGACTGTAACCTTCAAGACCCAGATTGTTTTTTAAATTTAAAAAACAATATTTAGGGAAAAAAAAAGAATATTATTCTTTGATTACACCTACAATTTCTGGCTATTATTTATTTCTAACATGTGTTTTGCAGGGTTGAATAAAATAAGTGAGTAAACTGAGAGCATACAAAAGAAGAACTGCTCAAGCTTTGCCTTTGGAACCCTCACTGCACTTTTTCATCCTCCTGTTTTTTTTCCAAAACATTTCTTTGAATTTTCTTTATTTGTGCAATTTACTGTAAATAATGTCTTCGCTGTCAAATATGTAAACCTGTGGATCACCATGGTGATATTTTTATAATGTAAATTACTGAGGACCTTTGGTGATTGGATGTTTTTTTCAGTACTTTTTACCGCCCAGAGCTTGGAGCAAGTAGAGATGGACAAAACGGTGCTTTGACTGAAACATGATAGATAAGCCTGTCCCAATGGTATTTTTATGTTTTATGTAAGGGTCTGCTCTTTGTAAATAAACTGCCTGTCCAATATGAGTGCCTCACGACTTATTATATCCCAATGAAATCACTTAATTGTAATTGAATGTTTCTTTTATCTTTTTTGGTAGGTGTCATTATCTTCTCCACACTTGTTTTGTCTCATTTATCAGTTTGTCTTGAATAAATAAATAAATAAATAATATTTCCTACAGAAACTTCAGTTTACTGTGTGAATGTAAAAAGTAATACATGATGAAATTGTGGTGTCTTATGTGTGCAACCCTAACCCAATTAGAAGCAACAACATAAGCTTCTCTCAAAGAATTTACCTACCTAATATTGGCTTGCTATAGTGATATTAGTAATATTAGATTCCATTGTTTCTTTTAGAAATTATGGATGATAACAATTCTGCATGACAAAAGTATAAATAAGCTATAAGTTGTAAATATTCTTTTTTTTTTTTTTTTTTAATTCAACCAAGATTTTTAGATTATTGCGTCGCTTGATCACGTGACAAACCCTGCACGTTGCTGCTGTTGACTGAATCAGTGGAATCCATATTTTACGATCTGACAAAGTTTCCATTTACAAGCAACGATTTGAAAGGTAATATACAACTGTGAGCTCTATCTAAACTGTTCATCATTGATCAAAAAGAAAACATGTTGCTTATTATTAGTAGTATTATTATTAGGTTTTTTGGGGTTTTTTTCGCGTTGTGTACATGGGCGTTGTAAAAATCAACGGTAAGGCACAAAAAATGAAAATCTTGCAAAAAGTATTTCTTTTACAAATTCACTAATATCGTTGTGCTCCTTTTAGGTTGAATTAAATGAAAATATGCACTTCACTGGAATTTTAAGGTCTGCTGTAAAAACCTTGTCATCCCCTTTTTAACCACTAGATGCCAGTAGATCCACTCTTACCTTTACTGGCCAGGTTAAAGGGCCTATGTGAGATTTTGATAGAATTCAATTTCATAAACATGACCTGTGTGTGATCTGTGTCTCTAGATCCGAGGTAGACATGTCCAAATCAAATATGGATTTTGTTGATAATTTGATGGCCACGTTGTTGAGGTATCATTTGTTTTTTGTTGTTGTATGAGCTTCACATGAGTGTCTCATTTGGGTTATCCAGTTGGTTTTGGGCTCTCTCTGATCTGAATTACCTCTACCTAAACTTCTGTGCAGGTTAAAACGATGGCAACCTAAGCTCAGTTGTCAAAGCAAAGGCTACATATTATATTTCACCATTAGGTCCCAGTTTGACCGGTAGTCTTACTTTAAGCTTGACTTGATTTGTTGTGATTTTACCAGCAGATGGCACTACACTCTTGTCTATTAGTAACAGGTATTGAAAGCATATGCACCCCATTATTATTACCTCCAGTAATTCCACCAGAGTAAACCTACAACTCTGCCCATGCTGTAGCCATCTTAAAGGTCCACAATGAAAGTAAAACACAGCTCTAAATCCAGTGGGGAGAGGACATGGCAATTAAGCAGTAATACAGAGGACCATTACAAGTCCCACTCTGCACCAGTAGCCCCCAGCCAGGCGCTTACCACCGAGCTGTGGGAGACATATTAGCACACAGTTAATGTAATGACCCATTCACTCTGTGTTTGTATGTGCACTAGGTGGTTAGTGACGAAAAATCATTGCAAGTTAATGTTTTTTTTTTCTCCATTAGATTCTCACTGTAGGTGTTATTGCCGGACTGTAGAGGAGAAATGCAAAACCGGCCTTCTTTTTTGAAATTGAAATGGGATTTATCAGGCTTTAGTTCACCCCGAGGCTCCTTTCATTTTCTATTACAGTGTTTTTAGTCGAGATTGACAGAGGCGCTCTTCCTCCCCAAAGCACAGTCCTATTAATCTGATGAATATGTTGTTCAGAGAGAATGGAAAAAGGGGGAAAACACAGCAGCTCGGGAGACAAGCCAAGAAAGGTGTGTCATTTGCAGCCAGTGGAGCCAGGTGGAGGAGGTGGTGAAGGTAGTGGAGGAGGTGGAGGAGGTAACGGAGGTGGAGGAGGTGGAGGAGGAGGCGGAGGAGGTGGAGGCGGTGGAGAGGCACAGGCACAAGGTTAGTGCGCGCTGGGTCATGGCTGGTCACTTGGAGGCAGTGACCCCAGCAGGCTTGGCCTTTGCTCACACGAATCTAGAATGAAATGGAGCTTTTTCAGAACGTGTCTGAAGAACATAAATCCACTTTCATGTTTTGCAGTGCAGCCCTAGTTCTCAGCTTGTCTTGTAAATCTGCAGCATACATCCAGACCTCTACTAAGGTATTTTAATAAGAGGTGCCTTTAATTCTGTGGTTGGTAACTTGCTTTAAGATCATAGTAGCTTAGCTTTTATGGTTTTTCATTGTACTGGTCTGACATTTAGATGGTTACAAACCATACTAAAACACACAAATTCTCTCTCGCCCTTGCGCAATTAAGATTTATTTGCTTGCAATTATTTATCATGCCTGTACCATTTTTGCTGATTGTATTATGTACAATCATATTGTACATAATATTTATTTAGTTGGAGGATAAAACCATCATTAGCCTCTTTTGATGTGCAGTGCACAGAAATGTAAAAATCTTTTTAATCCTTTACTCTCATTAAACAGTTTTAGTCCCAGAGGGGCTGTTTTAATCACTCCAAGCTGACTGTGTGTTGTTTTTAACTGAAAACTATAGCTTCACAAATTTAACACTAAACAGAGGTGAGAGAACAGCCATGTGCCATTGGTGTGACTGAACCTGTCATGTGTGAAAAGTCTTCCGTCAATTTATGATTCATCAAATAAGAGAGATCTGAACATCATGGGTACATGTAATGCATTGTGTTGTTGTAATTGTACAATTACTAAATTAATTTCAATATTATACAATGCATATTTTGAGATAACCCTTATACTTCAACTGTTTAGATTGTACAATGTGTGTTTGTTTATGAAAATACAGGAATATCTGCTGTGCAGTCCTTCTCCCACATGGGTTGTCAAAAAAAACCAAAAACTTATTAGTTCCTCATCAAAGACATTATGTGAAAACATGTTTTGATTAGATTTAATTCTTTCCCAGCAGGCGGACCAAACTAGTGCAAAAACAGTCACCCCAAAATGAAAGACATTAGCACAGTATCGCTGGTGGTGTTTGCTGTGGTCCTGGTCGCTTGTCACATGGAGGGGACAAAGCCATGAAGCCGGGGGCCAGAGGGGAGTGGATGAACCGCGCCGATGATAATGCAGCATGACACCTCTGAAATGAATCCCTGGTTACCATGGAGAAGAAGCAACTTGGGACAGTCTCTTGGGTACTTCAAATAAAGCCAGCTGTAAGTGATGTTTGATTAGTATTTAGATCATGTTCGCGCTCAGTGGAGACATGTTGTGAGCTGCTTGTGCGTCTATGTTACACACATGTGCCCATGCAAGTGTGATAAATGTGATAGCATTTCACAGCTCCATGTTCTATACTGTACACTTAGAGTTTGTTTTTTTTTCCCATGAAGGCACTGTTTATACAATCCCAATCAATCATGTAAATTTGCAGTAGTCAATTTGCAATTAACACAGAATGTAATTAGCACTTGTCAAATATTAAAAAGGGGGACATCAGAGAGCAAACACATCTATTTACATTGCAACGAAGGACTCATCAAATCTGGATTTTATTTCCAATTCAGTCCAATGTCCAGTCTTTTTTAATTGCACTTGTTAGTCAGACTTAAACATTGGCTATAATGTTGTTTTACATTTGCTGGATTTTGATCTTTAGAAAACATTTGTAATGAGTTCTTTGGCATACAAATTCAGAAACCTCCAAACCAGAAAGACACTGAGAGATACAACCAGATACCTAACAGTCAACAAACACAAGGCCTTGAACACAGCAAAGTGCTTTTAAGATAACCAGCAGAAATGTCAAATGTCAAAAACACTTGTCAGTTAAATAGTGGATTAACAAGTTGTGGGAAACAAAGTAAAATCATTTTTTACCTCCGCCAAGGAGGTTATGTTTTTGCCGGCGTTTGTCTGTTTGTTTGTTTGTTTGTTTATTTATTTGTTTGTCTGTTAGCAACATAACTCAAAAAGTTATGGACCGATTTTGATGAAATTTTCAGGATTTGTTGGAAATGTGAAAAGGAAGAACTGATTTCATTTTGGGGGTGATCCGGAAGAAATCCTGGATTCTGGATCACTTTGAAATTTTAGTTAACATTGTGGTAAATGGGGCCAAAAATTTTGTTTCTCAATATCTCGGTTAATTATTGACCAAACCCCATGAAATTTGACTCAGGGATGGACAATGGGATCCTCTTTCATATTCCAAAGGCTGATCCGGATCTGATCCAGAAGACTGATTTTATCGCAATTTATATAAAAAATGGGGGTAGTCCTTGGCGGAGGTCTGCGCTCTCTGAGTGCTTTTCTAGTAAAATTTCTTTTTGTCTTTTTGTCAGATTGTTGGTATCCAATATAACTAGTGCGTGGCTATACTAGATTATTCTCAGCCACAACTGCTTTATGGTGCAGTTGATTAAACATCTAAAGATGAAATCCCAGAGCCCCATCTTCTGCCCTTTGCTGCCTGTGCATCTTTCTTTAAAAGTGTCAGCCATGTTACAGATGGACTGCTTACTAAGATGGAACTAATCACTTCTGACTGCTATCTGTCTGTGTCAATTACACAGTCGTCACATAGCAGGTCCCTTCACCATCACACAAGTCAATAAATACAAGAACATACAAAATACACACTTGTTGTTAGAAAAGTATTTTGAGGTACTATCATCTTTAACTTTTAATAGATGGCAACAGAGCTTTGCCCCAACCAACCAATAAATAAATAATGACACCCTTTAGCTGTTAAAATAATTGTCCTCACAAAGATATGAACATATTTCTGAATAGATTTTAAGTATGGTATAGTGTAACACGCAGCATCTTGACTACTACAAAATGTAAGTCTTTGTTCATGTTTTAAGGCTTATTAAAGTTCCTATATTACGCAAAACTGACTCTTGTGAGCTTTTAGCCATATTAAATTGTTGTTACCTCATCAAAAACATACCCGGAGGTGTGTTTTGTTTCATTCACACACGTTTGAGTCTGTCTACATCTCTAAAGCTTAAAATGCTCCATTCTACCTTGTGATGTCATGAAGTGGTAGTTTTCATGTTAACAGCTTACAGTCTTTTACCTTTTGTTCAATAGAGATTGGAAATTCCAAGGATGAAATCCAAATGATTGTAGTGAAGGTGCATGGTGTTTAAAAACACCATGGAGCACTATATTACCACATGACATCACAAGGTGGAGTGTTTTCAGGGTTTTCAGTGTGAGAGAAGAAAACAGCATTATAACATAAATCAGTAAATAGTGTAATGTAGGCCCTTTAAAGTGTAGCTATTGCAAAGTGTTACCCAAATATTTCATACTACAGACAGACTTCAGTTGTACTAATTGTAAGAGAAAATACCATCTTTAAAGTGCTTGCTCTGTTGTTTTTCAGACATTTCTTTCTCCTGGTCTGCTGTCCGTCCCTTGTTGCTTGTTGCTGAGACTTTGACAGAGACAGATTGCCTCAGCGCTGCTTAAAGGTGACTGCTTCGCACCCTGCTCCCTCAAGTGTTGCATCATTGTGGTCCATCATGACAACCTGGGCACAAGACATCACTATGGCCCATATGGTAATACAAGAATATGTTGATATAAAGAAGAAGGGAAATTGTAATAAATAAATACAGTGAAGGAGCATTTGCGGCCAGAGAAGCCCATACTGGGGGCTGGGTGGCTGAACTGAAGGGGATATTTATCATTATTGGTTCTTCTCGCGTCCCTTGGTCAAGCTGACATCCAGCCTAACATTGACATAAATCATCATTTCTTCATAATGGATCCCAGAACTACCACAAGGAGAAAAATGAGCCCACATTATGGATTTGTCCTTTTCTGTGCTTTAATATATATTTTCATTTTTTACTCCCTACAGTGAAATAAAACCAAGGCATGCTTTTATGTTTGTAATGTTTTTCTTCTCCCCTTCTTTCTGTCAGATGCCTGCAGCAGGCTCTAGTGCCACTGTGTCCCGGTCAGATAGATGAAGGTCCATCATGGGCTGTGGATCGCTTCAGAGGAAAGTAAGTAACACGATAATCTGATACACAGTGACATCATTTGATTTTATTTGCAAAGGTCTATTTTGCACAGTGTCACTGAGACTGTTTGTAAAGCACGGTTTTGTGTGTTAGTGTGATTGTTCTAGAGTAAAGCTACATTTGTTCATATCTCACTCTGCACTGTAGCCTTTACAAATGTAATGGTGACATTTAGATAAATTATTAGTTTAAGTGATTATTTAGTCATGTTACCATGAAGACTTTAGAAAAACTTTTACACTTAAGTATATATATAGCATTGTCGGCCCACACATAAAAAAGCGTTATAATAAAGTGTAATACTTGTTTTTTAAGGAGAGTCAGGAGAAAACATGCCCC
The DNA here is from genome assembly GCF_026225935.1 of Boleophthalmus pectinirostris. NCBI lineage: Eukaryota > Metazoa > Chordata > Actinopteri > Gobiiformes > Gobiidae > Boleophthalmus > Boleophthalmus pectinirostris. The sequence continues at coordinate 21,691,259 of NW_026571018.1, read as the reverse complement.
CAAAATTAACTCCTACCTGAATCATTAAATGCCATGAATATTGCATTTGTTATAATTAAACATTAAAAATGGATGGTTTCTGTAATAAGTTAACCAGCAGCCACAGGACCTTACATTGTAAGTGTCTTGATTAATCACTTAGCAGCAAATGTATTTTCAAATTATAATATAATTATTCATCTTATGTTTCAGTTGTGGATGGTGATAAATGGACCAGACTGAAGGGACATTACTGAAAGACCGGGCTTCTTTTAAAGCCATAGACCAACTGTACATAGAGTAAAGGCACATATGTGTACACTATGTAGTTTTATGTTATGTGTTGATGAACGCTCTCTGTGGTATCACTTGTTAACTTTACTGTTAGTGTCAACAGTTTACTCCTCTCCAAGGTTTTTTTTTTACAATTATTTTAAGCAACGTACAGTCTATGGTTGTTCTAACAAAACATTTTAAAATCATCTGCTGCTTATCTTGACCCCTGTTGTTTTATTTCCTGGGTGCTGAAAGTAAGAATTTATCCCATCTTATTTGAAGATTGATGGCCAATATTAGGCTTAATGTAACTTAAAGATGTGTCTAGTATCTGTGAGTATGTCATTTCAGACGATCAGAGCTCCAGACCGTTCATCAGGGGTCATGACCTTTACAGACTGTCCACTTCACTTCCATTAATGCTGTGCTGAGCAGTCGGCCATCATGCTGTGAGTACCTCTCTCCCACTGTCTAATTGTTGTAATTAGACCAGTCTGACATTAAATGAAGTGTGCTCCTCTTACAAATGATCTGACATGACACCTCTTATTAAAGGTGCACTATGAAACTTTTCCAGTGGAGGATCAGCCACCTGCTCTTCTCCATGAAAATGTTAGTTTTGCCCTGAATGTTTCATGGTAATAAACTTATCTATCTCCACGGAGGCAAGCATTTGGCACCACCAGGTCAGATCTATGGATAGGCAAGCCCACTCAAAATATGAATTAAAGGTTTATTTTCACAATAAAAAAACGGACTGTAATTAAAATAACGCCCCTACAGTAGAATATACCTGGCAGAGCAATAGCATTTCCTTTGAGACAAACAAAAGAGCACACACTCTTGTGTAAAAGTTACACAGTGCACGCACAAAATCTTTGAAATGACCACAAAAGTTAGGTTAAGTCACTGCATTAACAATTTAAGTGAAAACTAAAACCTTAAAATATCTGCAAATTCACATTATTCACTTTAATGAACAACAGCTTAACAATGCGAGTGCAGCACAAGAAAGTGTTTGGTAACACAATTTCCAAAAGGAAAACAGATAGGAAGATAAGTGGACCTTTTAAATGAAAATGTCAGAGTCACCAAAGAATGGGAGATGGGCGTAATGGTCGGGGGTTATTACGGGAGATTGTTGTGTCTGAGGTCCTCCTTTGTGCACTTTTAGTCGGTACACAGAAAGCCTCTTCACGTCTAATGGCAGTTTACCCACAAGTGACATAATTTGCTCTAAGTGCCACAATCACACCGCTTATTTGTAGAGTTTATTAAAAGGGAGCTCTTCTATTTCTCATTAGAAACTGTGTTAGAGCTGTATGCGCAATATACAACCATACAACTGCTTATGGGATTCTAAAATAATGTGAATAAACAGTTACATTTAAAGCTAATGGCGCTGGTGAGTCAAAAAATAGTTTTCATTGAGCAGGCATACGTGGTTGGTTTGTTTGTGTCTGTAACAGGTGAATGTAGAAAAAAGAAAATACTACTCAGAAAATACTGCACATAATTTGGGGTGAAAAGGAATTTATTGATCGAAAACAACTCAACTTCAGAAAAACATTTTTATAGTGTGGGATTTTTGTGATGTTAGGATACCCATGAAATAATCACAAAAGCCTGTAAATTTTATGTATGTTCAAAAATACTGCTGTATTCATGGAGTATGTATACAACTTGTTAATCCTGCTTTCTAGACCTCAACAGATATGTAAAAAACATGTCTAGTTTTGCCGTTATTATTTAAGTCTCCTAAATGTTATTGCTCTGCTGCTGTAAAACATAGATTGTGAATACAAATCATTTACTCATACTTTTTAATAATAATAATAATAATTAAAAAAAGAGAGAGACATGTCACTAGAGGTTCACTTCCATATCTTCAAATTAAGTTGCCATTCTTTTTTATTTTTATACACATCTTTTTTTCACTACCATCTATTGTACACTTTTAACATAAAATAACATCTGCAAGCCAGGAGTAAATCTTTGTGCTGTAAATGTTTCTCTCTGCTGCCCAAAAGAAATTAACCGAGCAAAGCCAAACTTCCATTAATGTGAAATATATGTTTTTAATGGTTTATGGATAATGACCTATGTACAAATTCTGTGCATTGGCTCATTTGTGTTTCTGGGACCTGAGAAAAAAAAAGAAAAGATAAATTATAGCTGAGGAAATTTAAACAATTAGCCATTTTATTTGAGAGGTAATTGGATTTTAGATCCACAGGACATTTATTTTACACACATGCATACATTTCTCTGTCACAGAAAAGTCAACAAAGATGGTGCTTTTTTAACTCCATATAAAGAGTAAATGCTTAACTGATTTGATATAATTATCATCATGAATCTTTTTAATTCAACTTTTAAATTCAAAATAAGATCCTCAGAAATATACCTAAAACATGATTGCTATGCACAACTGAGTAGCTACTTCTTGATTGATTCTTGCTCAATAAACTTAACTTTCTTCACCAAGATCCTCAATAGCCTTCTATTTGTAAATATGTATTGATTTTCTGTGGACGTGTATATAACATTAAAGTGATATGATGTGAAATAAGGTTTGAAATTGATCCTTACCAGACTTGTGCAGGTGAGCGGATGTGGGCCACCATATGTGACTTTGTGTTGAAGTCTAAAGCGACAGAGGAGGATCAGCGCTCATGAGGAGCCTGTAACACCCATGAAGAGCAGGGGCCCTTTGTGCACCTCCTCCACCCCTCCTGCCCCTCCTCCCGCCATGACAGCATGATTAGCCATGAGCCCCCTGTCCCCCTCTCTCAGACCTGGACGTCCTAATGCGGATTAGTCCACAAGTTAACAATGAATGAAAACGTCCTCCAGGAGCTGCTAATTCTATTCTGCTCAGTGTCAGTCCATTCACAGGCCGTGTTTGAACACAACCCATAATCCTCTTACAAATCAAAGGTGGACAAATCATATTCATTTAAACATTGCCTTGGCAGCCAGAGGACATATTATGAGCTCAACACAAGGCTATGAATCTGCCATCTGCACACAGCTCACCTGCCACTGAGACACCAGTGCATGCCCAAATGTAAGTATAATACTATTTTGTCCATAACGTGTTTATTACAAAAAAAATGTATACAAAAGCAATAATATTGTTTCAAACACCATGAATTAGTGAACATTGCATAACTTTTGTCTGTCACAAACTTGAGGTGTAAATTTATGTTATATATTTTTTTCATCGTCATTATCTTGCTGGAAAATGTTACCACAGTCACTTTAATTTGTTGCACTTTTTCCAGAGGGCCCCTTGGCTTATTTTGGCATATTATACTGTTGCTTTTGGACATTGACTTTCACTGTCCATGTAGTAAATGAATAAATAACCTTTAAAATATTTAATAATCCAAAGATACAAATGAGTCCTTGGTTTTGGCCTCGTTCTTACGCTTTACTGTGTAACTCTGAGCCCACAGCAGCTCTTCTCAGTCTAATGGTGCTGGTGCTGGCCTCTGGAGCAGATAGCATACACAGTGTGACATGAATTAGCCTCAGATCGACTGATACCTCTGCCCTGGGGAACGCTCTGGCTCCACTCTGCTTCTGCGTGGCTGAATTTGTTCTCTATTCTCCCTCAGCTCGTCCTTGTCAGGGGAACGTCAGGCCTGCCTTTGTGTGATGGACAGGTGCTGGCCAAGTCTGATGGAGCCATTTCAACAGCTCTATACTGAAAAAAAGAAATGTCATCCAAGAACACGGGAGGTTGAGCGAAGACGTCTTTGAACACACAGGTACATTCACGTGAGATCGTTATGTGTAATGTTTTTGTTTGTTTGTAGCCACGTTTGAATTATCAAATTAGTAATAACCTGCAAATATACTGGTATATACCAAGTACTGATCGCAGTATATATTGGAGCACACACAAAACACAGACTTCTTGTTTTGGCCCTATTTCACAATACATTGTTACAGGTGCAATATGTAACTTTTTTGGAAATGGAGGTGGTGTAGGGGGGTTCCATGTGCCTTTCTCATGGAGATGTTATTGTTTTGCCTGGAATGTTCCTCAGTATAGCATTTAATTTATCTATGATCACTCATTATTTATGGAATTCAATCATTTATTCAATTTAATATTGCTACAATAAATACCTAAGATCCTCTCCACAGATCTGGCTTGTAACTTGGTCTGGTAGCATGGAACATTGTGAAGGAAACAGCAGGGGTCCTTCCACAAGACATTGCCATTTTAAGTGCGCACGCAATTTTGACCAAACTCACGTATTTTTCACGTATTCAATTTTTAAATTCTTTGCGTCAAAGGTAGAATGCCTGCCTTGCTTATCTGTTATTTTTGGTTGTTTCTCATGCGAACAAGTGTAGCTAAACAAATTCAAAAGTTAATCTCCAGCCTGTAAAATTATAGTCTAATAATTTTGTGTTTCTTTGTTATTACTTATTGTCAAACCATTTTAGCTGATTGTTCTGAATGTACGCTCTTGGCACATGTGTAAACTAAAGATAAGTCTGCGATGCCTGTCCCACCACAATTAATAGACACAAACTATTATTTAGGAGCTTCATTTGATTGGATGAATTAGAACAGAATGCACCAATAAGACAAAGGACCAGTGTAGTTACAAGTCGCTTGCACACATCTCCTGACAGCAAAGGGAACAGCCATGAAAGCAATGATTCAACTTGTTTTGTTCTGGCAATGAGAATTCAAAAGAAAACCGCGAAGAATAACAGAAATCAATAGGGAACAAAACACTTCAGATTCAGCACAGCAGTCTGCTCCGAAAGTCTGCCATGACCCTGGAATGACCATATTCCTTTATTGTTCCCTCATCTCCAGTGGATAGGACATGCATTGATTTTCTCTCACTTTGAAAACACTCCAAGCCTTTGTTTAGCTGCCGCATGCCTTTCTGTTAAGCACAACACATTTTCTTTGTGGAAGTGTTTCTTTTCTGCTTACCATACCAAGAGTGTCTAGTCAACATCTACAAGAGTGTCTAGTCAACACAGTATACTCCAGTGCCCTCGTGTATTTTCTAAGTTAAAGGTGCAAGTCGATAAAATGCAGTATGAGCAGAAATCAGTGAATTCTGACTCCTGGCACTCCTGACTTTTTCCAATCCTCAGAGGACCCCAGGAGAAGTCAGGGGTTAGCTCTGATCAATGGGCTGCAAATAGCTTTATTGACATGACAAACGTTACATCTGCATTGTCAGGGAACTCTGAACAAATAGAGGGATTGGCAGCAAGAACAACAAGTAGTGATAGTTGTATTAAGATTTCAACTGTGATTATTGAGGGCTGTTGTGTTGTATGGTGGCCATACACCTGGTCAATGTCTCATTTGAGGCAGTGTTAGGCTTGGCTAGTATGGGATGGAAATGTCAGTGACTCTAATATAGTGCATAATGTTGTGTTCTAAGGCAAGACACTCACCTTGCCAAGTATGTATGTGGTATGTGAGTTTTGGTGGTCGGAGATCAGCAGCCTCACTTCCATCAGTTTACCTTAAGGAAGCTGTGGCTTCTGTTTTACCTTATCATTACTTGGTTTGGGATGAATGAATATTGCAGTTCTAAGGCTCTTTGAGTCTTAAAAAAATACTTAATATAAATTGAATGCATTATTATAATTATTATAGCATTATAACATCAATAGTATAGGCAAAACTATGGTACTGGTGGTCACCAGTGTAACAAATATGTGCCTCAGTCAGAGTCAGAAGCCCCTGTATGTGTTGGGCCAAACACTCATTAATAATTACATTAAGCCAATGTTTCCATTACTCATTTGCATCAGAACATTATCATGATACACTTAAATATCAAATATTACAATATCTCTCAATAAGGAAATTATAATCAGTAATTATCACATTTCATCCATGGTCATCATATCAAAGGTTACAGAGCTCTGTTGTTTACATCTCCCTTTTCACTGCCTTATCTGTTTCCAGTAGCTCTAGAGGCTATAAGAGCTGCACTGGTGTCTCCAGCCTTCTGTCAGTGTATGAAGTGGTGGAGGGGAGGCTGGAGCCTGCAGGAGGGTTGGAGGATGCAGAGTGGGTGCTGTACAAGTGTTTTGTTATGAGCATATGTCTAAGTCAAGAGCCACTGAGAGCGGGGCCTGGCGCTCTCAGGGCTGTGATCAGCTGTTCACTGTGTCAGTCCATTAACACTTTCCCTTTAACATTCTTCTGACTGTCACCACCCACTGTTCCACATCGCACAAAGGAGCCCCCAATGTGACTGGATTTACCTATCAGCCATACCATCTCACAAGGATTGGTGTCTTTATTATGACACACACAACCAATTTATTTTTTGAAATGTAACTTACCTTACATTATTCCACCAAATTAGGCCTGAACAGTGTGATGAAAAATAAGTTGTTTTTCTCATATTGATTGATCAAAATGTTTTATTATTTTATTTTTTTTACATTTTTACTTTGTCCTTTTAAAATCTAACAACAAAATATTTCCTTATTAATCTCCTGAACATAAACAATACAGATTTTTAATCATTGTCAGTCAACACAAATTGCCATTGTCAAATTTCTTATGCCAAAGTCCAAAGCATATGCTTTTACTGACAGAGGATTGGCTGTAGACCTCAAATCACTGATGATTATACTAGTACATGACTGAATCTCAGCCTTCATCACAATTTGATTACCTCCACAGCCCTACACCAAATGAATATTAATTCATGTTGTGTATTGTTTCAAAACCCCACAGAAATTAAGGAGCACAGACACACACAAAACACGCACCGTAAACAAATCACACTATTTTTGTCAACATCATGATTTTGCCCTGCATTTAATGCATTCACCACAGCAAAAATGCAACATATTTTCTTTTGAAATTAGAATCCACTATTCCCTTTATTTATTTATTTATTTTTTTTGTTTTTGCATATTTTTAAATAGACAAATATCATAATACACATTGTTATTTATAAAACTCCTTTATAAAACTATGGTACAAGCAGCACCATAGTCAACAAGCTGCTGACACTTTATGCTTATAGTTTTCTCATAAACATATTCAACTATATTGAATCTGTAATCTGTGTTTTTAATCAGACAATAGGGACATTTATATAGCCCAAATATGGATTGCTTGTGGAACTATATGGGAAATACTGCTGTTGCCTTCACCCTGAGCACCAGTGTCTCGGGGGACGCATGCTGCCAGTCCTGTCCTGCCTGACTGCACAGCGCGGACACGTCACATTGTCACAGGAAATATATATACGATCCTTGTGTAGAACCCAGGTGTGCCGAGGCAAACTGTTAAATTTGGTCATTACTCTTGTAATAGTGCTTTTATGGTTCGTTCACACAGGGTCATGTGTGTGAATGCCACAGTGCTAGGGTGAAGTCTCAGGCGCTGTCAAGTTCATAGAAAAAATCAGTTTAACCAAAGATAATTCTCAAATTTTAAACACAAGGAGAAAATATAAAAGAAGAATAAAAGACTGGAAAAGTGTTAAAAGAATTTAGAGGCATGTCAGAAAAAGTTCCAGCAAAAATTTGTCATGCAGCAACATATGCTCAAACGAGTGGTGACGCATGTGTGAGGAGAGGACTGGTGTGGGGGCGGGGCCAGGGGACGGGACACGCCTCCTAACGGCTTTTTGATGCAGATAAATGGCTTACAGATGGCCCACTCAGTGCGTTCAAAAAAGACATAAATATAGGAAAGGGAGAGTCAATATGGGACTGTCAGGGTGGCACTCTCCATGACACAATAAACAGTTAGGCATTCAAATGCCAGGTGAAAATACAGTTTAATATCCCCATTATAATACGCACCTGATGCATTTTTATTTGAGTAAATGTAAAATGTATGTCAGTTATTCTTTAAATATTGACAGTTTACACTGATTGACATTAAAAACATTTTAGTCTTCAAGCAATTATATGTATTGATATGTTATTGATATAATTACCTATTTTAATGTAACTGATGACATGTTTTTGTTTTTTGTTTTTTTTAATCAAAACTGGATACAGCCAAAGAAAGATATTGCTTGTTTTCCTCTGGCTCCACAGCTTAAACCATGTCAACCAAAACTGACACCAATATATATTTTTTTAATTGTTTATCCATTAGGCAACTTAATAGAGTGCCAGTGTTTGCTCTGTGCTGATTTATGTCATTTGTATGTGCATTTTTATGTGTATATTTATTTCTGTGTATTTTACAGAATTTTATTATTGGCAGTTTGTGAAGTACTTTTTGATTTGAATATCTCCAGACTGTGTCCTGAAGCCAATAGCTGCTGGCACGTCTCGTCGGCAGAGTTGCTATTTACCCATGATTCACCTTTAACACAGAGCAAGGTAAGAGGAGCCAAAATGTGATTATGCACATGAAGGATTAATCCGCAGATGAGTGCGGGCTAATGTATGCTAATGATCTGACAGGATATTCTTACGGAGGCATTAGCATATCTGGGAGGCCAGACAGAGACGGCAGGCCAGTCTGAGAGGAAGCAAAGGACACAGCTGCTGATAAGAAGATCCGCTGTGTGCGTTTCTGATGGAAAATGTGGATAGTCTAGCTACAGGCATGTACCAAACCCCCATCTCTGTCTGTCCTTACCCCCTACTATCTTATTTACACATCCACACACTCATCTGAATGGACAGAGAGCAAGCATATGCACACTGAATGAATAGAAGGACAAGATAAGGACTAACTGGGATAATAGTGCACAATTTAACTACAGTACAGTAGCTGTGCTTTAGTAGGATCTAGTTTAGATTAGAATTCTCATAAACTCCTTAAAATTATTGGTGAACAAATTTAAAATGGGGTTCAGTGATTTTTTTTCTTATCTGTTTTATCCCTTCACAAAAGCGGAAAATAAAGTGACCATATTCAGGGTTTGGTTCTCTTGTAATTCTTTCCTGCACACTTTGTAAGACTCCCAAATTTATTCAGATTATGGCAAATACACCCAAAAAAGTATATTACAACTGTACAATAGTTGTAATAGTTATGGAAACTCTCACATTCTTTAAAAATTCTATTTAAATGCTTCATGATTTTGCCATCATCTTGCCAGTGGTCCCAAGGCTGGGTGCGGGAGTGAAGAGAGTGTTGAATCAAAACTGAATTTTAAAATGCAGTGAAAAAAATTGACTGATATATGAAATGTCCACACTCAAACTTTATAATTTGTGACTTTCTTGTTATAGTTATTTATAGCTTTGACTAATGAATTGTTGCAATCACAGTTAGACTTTTGTCCTTTCTATTCTGACATATACCTAATACTGACCTACTGAAGCATTGTCTTCAAGTAGAGCTGTCTTTCATATTGTGCGTGCCCTGTAGCCTTCACTGATCACGAGTCACTGTATCAATCTCAGCTTGGGTATTTGGAAGCATTGGGCCATGCAGGACACCGGAGCAGGAGGGCCTTTGTGACTCCCATCTGTTTGGTGCATGTGGGACTGTCCCCTGCCACAGAGAAGGCCCAGCTGAGAGGGTGTCCATGTGGGACCGTCCCTGTGTCCCAGATAAGGCCCAGCTGAGAGAGGGCGTTATGTGGGTCTGTCTTTTATTGTGATGTAGGACTCATGGCTGCATGCGACTGGGAGATCAGACACTGACAGATGCTGCAAAGAGAGAATCAGTTTGAGTTTGTCTGTTAAGCTCTTGGGCTAATATTTTCCTATTGACTGGCCAGTGTACACAGCCTTGTGACCCTCGGCAGGACGGATGTGCCAGTGCAGATCGATTCATAGTGTGCAGGACGGCCCGTGTGGGAGCAGGTGATAAGCTGCTATAAGCCAGTCAGGGCAGTCCAGCAGGAATGGTGGTCCCAATGTAGGAGGCCTTGTATAACTGCTTTATTGCAAGCAGAATAATAAGCATCTATGACATATAAAAGCATATAAAAGATCTCAAATCTAAATTGTTCCTTTACAGAGTGCTATAGTTCCGCATTTATATATTATTTAGGTTTAAATTTTTATGGTTTCACAGTCATCAGGTGCCAACAACTGTGCCAACTTTGTATCCAACATTTCTGTAATTTATTAGAGCTTATAATAATAAATCTATAGTTTGCTCTCTAAAACTTTCTTTAATTATTAAATCAGTATTGAAAAGCTTTACATTTTTAACTACTCAACACATAAATCACTTGCTGCAGTCATCATGTTTGTAGTAAAGTAAAGTAAATTGTTAAAGATGAACTGTGTAACATTTGTAGAGGAGGGTCTGCCATGTGATGTCTCCATGGAAATGTTATTGTTTTGTCTAGATTGTTCCACACTGTATAAGATTAAATCTATTTATCACAAGGGATACATTCTGATACAGATTACAGTTTAGATCTGTGGAGAGTTGCCTCTGTTCACAGAAAGAATAATTGTATTTTTGTGCAATAGAAACACCCATAATAACCAGGAATACATGCTAAATGGAACATTCCAGGCAAAGCAATACAATCTCTGACCCTCCACCAGAAAAGTTGCACAGTGCATCTTTAAATGGTTATTATACAATTCAGTGTGCCCATTGATTAGATGTTATCCTTGATGTCTTTAAGAATTGCAGGGGTTATCAGTGGTTTAGCGTGTTCCCTGAGCGGGTGGGCAGAGTGAGGCAGGTGATCCACTGGTGAGAGACTGTGCATGTGTTGAGTGAAGGGCCTGTGCCATATGTCCAGATCTGCACAGTCTCTCGCTCAGTCGATGGGAGCACACACAAGCACACTCCACCACGGCAACAAAAGCCCCCCGAACCCCCTCCTCCCCATCACCCCTCCGCCCCCTCCTCACCCTCTCCGCACATACATCGAATCGGGGTGAGTGACAGCAGCTGCATTGATGAGCACAATGGCGAGATGGGTCCGCTCAGCTGGCCTCACTCCCCACTTGACACAGGGCTGACCTCTGGCATGTGCCTTGTGCTCCCTGCAGGCCTTGCCCTCCTCCTGCAGACCGTGGCGCTGTGGCCCTATCACACACACCACACACACCGCTCCCAGGCACGCACGCTGGGAGGGAGCATCCTCGGGTCAGCTGGGTCAATTATATTCAAATTGAGGATAAATGATTTGTAAATCATGTACAGGGAAACAAGTGCACATACAAGAGAAGGAGACAGCTCTCTTTCTCACAGATAAATGAGAGGTACACAGACATTTGGTAAACTTCATTTTTACTTCATTTTCTTTTTATCAATTTTTAGCACAGTTTTGTTAAAGCTGACAGTAACATTTCATCTTTTGTTCCATATAGTGACTTTAAAATGAAACACTCTTTACCTATGTCCTGCATTTAAACTTTTCTTTTTTTTTCTTCTTAGTTGGTTACTTTTTGTTGGGAAAATAAATGTTATGGTTAACTCTTAAATATTAGGTATAGGCCTGTGTTAAGAAAGCCTTGTATGATTTTGGTTATGATAGTTGTCTGTTATAATTTATCTTTTTTAGTGTTGGCTAACCTGCAGAATAATATAGCTATTGCAACTTCATGAAGGTATCACAAAATACATTATGATTATATATTTATTTATTATTGAATAGTATGAAGTGGTAAGTATATAACCATATTTTAACCCCTTTAAGCATACAGTCATGGTGCCATAGATAGCCCACGTGCACGTTTATATGAATAGTCTTTGTACGACTTTCCTTTGGGGATCAGTGACACCAACAAAAAGCTGTAAACAGAAACTGTGCATGCAGAGGAGGGGGTCTTCCCTGCCCAGTGCCCCCCCACGTGCCGTTCTGCTCCTTTACAACTCCACTACAAAATGGCCTTTTAATTTGCTGCGGCGTCTGCTCTGTCTGAATTCTGCCCGCATCAATCACCATCATCACCTCTGCTGCAGTCCCGGGGGTCCTCTCACTTAACGGCCCCCCAGTCACATCACTCTCTCTGTCTTTTCCCCTATACACACTCTTTCTAACCTTCTCCATATAAACAATGTGACAGAGCTTCAGCAATACTCTGCATTTTACTGTCATTTTATCGTCTTTGTACCAAGCTAGGGGACTCGTGTAACTTTAACTAACCCTAAGTGATTTTTAATAGTGTTCCCTATTCAAATATATAGCCTTTTAATCACTGAGATTGATTACTGTTTTATTACTCACAGTAGACTTTCTGTTCACTTCATGCTGTGCGTGTGTACCTACAGGCAGGTTTGAAAGATAAGGATGGGCAGTTTGCTAAAGATGTGGTCAATATGGATTGGACTTCACCATCAGTGCTCTCACCTACTAAAGTTCACATGCAAAAGTTCATATTTAAATGTTGTTACTGATAATAAGGCAGTTATTTGGTTAATCACAGTACAGAATAAAATGTTTTCGGCACTACTGGTACAGGAACAAAAACTGGAACCAAGAACAGAATAAGAAAAATAATAAATTTTCTTTTAATAACAGGTTTGATGCTGCGTGGGTCTTGGGAGAGCACAATAGAATAGAAGACAGTGTCACTATAAATTAACAATAAAAACATAATTCCCCCCCCCCCCCAAATTCTGTTTAATGGGATTTACGGAATATTTTACTGTTTGTCATTTTAGATGATGATTAGGTACTGAAAGGTATCATTCAAGTAGGAATCTAAAAAGGGGGTGTTTGTGTACATTTAATAAGGTGTATCTAAAACAATCTAACCAAAATAATGGTTTTAGGCTATATTTGCTGAATTCATTAGAAAGTAACATTCATATTTTCTTGAACGATAAAAGTTCAGACAAACATGGCTACATTTTTCCAAGTGTGGAAAGCTGATATGGGAGTTGTTGGTGACTTTAAAAATACAATAAAATAGCCTTACGTTTCACAAAGTGGATTAAGTCACCTAATTGTTTATTAGTCCTTTTGAGCACTGTAATGGATCATCTAAATTTGGAGCAGCAGTGAAGACTTGGCCACCTCGGATGCGTCCTTCATATGAACAACATGTAAACAGATTAGTACATGTGTGAAGACATGCCAGGTATTTTCAGCCTAAAACTTTCTCATCCTCCTCTCTAATCAGCTTTAATTGACAATAATTAGCATCTAGTAATTAATTTTGTTTTGCACAAATTGTATGTATGAATAGTCCCAGTGGGTAGCTTGTTCATCTTGTTAGGGCCAATTAGCTGCAATTAACAAACACTAATCACTTGCATTTTTTTTCTTTCCCAAAACAAACAGTGCGGTGCGTGCCAGACTCCTACACTGCACTGCGGAGAGCTCTTGTGTGTCGGGGTGCTGCTGGGGGCCGCGCGCCGGGCCACTGTGCTAATCAACACCTCTCATGTAGAAAGGCAAACCCAAGAGGAGACGCTTTCCACACGAGTCATACGGGGCGCACAGACAATTACGTCCCTCTCTGCTCCCTCCATTCACAACTGCTAAATTGATAGGCTGAATGTGGGTTATTGGCTTTATTAGATGGAGTCAAGCTACAGACCGTGACATATTCAAGTCAATAATGATGATGCGATTTGGACATTTTTACTCGGGGATAGGTTAAGGGATACACAGGGATTCTGCATGAAGTGAGTCCTCCTCATTTTAGTGTAGGCCTGTTTTATTGTATTGTTAAAACTCCTGTTTTCGTTACAAGAAAACTGTTAAAATAACAGCAACAAGCAACATGATAAATATGATACAGCAACTTAGACAGGAAGACCCCTCACGGCACTCATTCATTTTTACGCAATTCCAATCGTAAAACAAACACGCACTTAGCCTTTTTGCTTTTGATAAAAAGGCCAAGTTATTTTAAATAAAATATGTTTATTTCTCCTCATGTTGTGATGTTGTATGGGTGCAAGTTAGACTGAAAAATATACAATATGTTATCGCTGAAACGACGATTATGGGTTATACTTTCCCAGCGCGGTCCGGTAAAATGAGCTCGTGCCCATAGGTCCCCCTGTTTGTGACGTCATAGCCAGTGTTAATAACCAATGGGCTGCGCTTTCAGAGGTGAAGCTCATTAGGGTGCGCGCTGTTTTCACTCTCAGAATCCAGTGGAGGGAATAGCACACCAAATACGAACCTGAGCGCGCACTGGCTTCATTTTCTACAGAAAACTCTTCGTTTTGGAACCACTCAGGATTTTCCACGCGACTTTGTACATGCCGTCTCATGGTCCCACTGTTTTCTCCACGCCTCCAGACGGATCTCGGTGATGGAGCTGCGGGGTTTATCCCGTTATAATTTCCCTCCTAAAGGCTGCCCGCTTATTTCTGTTTGCGCATAGGCTGCTATTCAGACGAGGATTGTTGCCGTGGAGCACAGCAGTATATGTTTTGTTTCCAGCTGAGATTAATCAGCGCGCGTCCAACTGGATACAGTGGAACACTTGGAGTCAGGAGCTTCATCTATCCGGGCCAAAGCCACAGAAAATAACAGGCCCGTCCTGTATACACTGGGCCGAGCATCATGCTGCATTGTGCCAGCTGCGAGAAGCCCATTGTGGACAGATTTCTTCTTAAAGTTTTGGACAGACCGTGGCACGTTAAGTGCGTCCAGTGCTGTGAATGTAAATGCAGTCTCTCTGAGAAGTGTTTCTCAAGAGAGGGAAGACTGTACTGTAAAAATGATTTCTTCAGGTAAGGACGGACGAATTCTGAGACCTTAGGCTACACGTTTTGATGTGATGGTTACTTTTAATTGTTCTAGGCTATTTATTTTTAGCCTGCGCTATTGTGAATTCCACGGTGGTGTCGTCATTTAAGGAGTTGAATAAATAGATAAGATTATATTAAAAATATATAGCAAAAGATATGCTTAAAATATTACCAAAATCAAATTGTGTCATGTCATATTTTTTCCATGGGTATCCTTTACGTGCCTCTATTATATAGCCTACATGCTCGACAACACAGCAACAATATCATGGCTCATATTTAATCTGTTTTAAATTTTTTTGTAATTTATGTCTGAATCACAAAGACTAAAGCTTTTTGTCCCCTCTAACTACAGGAGATTTGGGACCAAATGCGGAGGCTGCGCGCAGGGCATCTTACCCAGCGACCTGGTGCGCAGAGCCAAGAGTAAAGTGTTCCACCTGAACTGCTTCACCTGCGTCATGTGCAACAGACAGTTGTCCACCGGTGAGGAGCTCTACGTCCTGGACGAGTTCAAGTTCGTCTGTAAAGAGGACTACGTCAACAGCAATGGCAAAGACACCATACTTCTCTCAGGTATTCAGGATTCACCAAATAGACATGTGCGTGGGCCTGTATGCTCTATTGGCCCTATTTTTTTATTATTTTTTTTCTCCTTATGTGTTTATTTTTCTGGTATTTTACTTTTGTTATTATTTTATAGAATATTAAACGTAAAATCTGACCTTTAAGGCGGTTTACTCTCTAGGATTTGCTAAATGTTTTGGCTTTAATTCAGAGTGGACTACTTAGACTTGTGTCCTATTGGTTATTTTGTAATGCCATGCACAGCTAATAAAACGTAGTCTTGGTCAGCTCATTTTATTTTAAAAAGCTTATCTCTTTCAACATGCCCCACTATTTGTCTATTCCCGCGATAGTGACGACGTGCAGCGACCCAAGTTTATCTCCAGACTCGCAGGACCCGCAGGACGACGGCAAGGACTCGGAGACGGGACATTTATCAGATAAGGACGTGTGCAACAACGAGAACGACGAGCAGAGCGCCTCCGGGAAAAGACGCGGCCCTCGTACGACCATCAAAGCGAAGCAGCTGGAGACGCTGAAAGCAGCTTTCGCCGCCACACCGAAGCCCACCAGACACATCCGGGAGCAGCTGTCGAGAGAGACGGGCCTCAACATGAGAGTCATACAGGTACAGTCCAGCAAGGCCCGTGCCTTTCTCTTGGAGCATTTATTAGTCTTTCTCCTGTGGTGGGATCAAACATAACATTGAAATGATAAAATTGTAAAGGTCCAGTCTGTTGGCCATCTTATTAGTGACTATTTAGAGCTTTGTTTTTATTTGTGTATTTATTTAGGGTTTAAATTTTTTAGTAAAAAAAAATCACATTTATTTGTCAGGCTGTACAGGCGTAGGCCTACAGTTTATTATTAAGCATTTCAAAATAAACCAGGGCCAAAACAAACACACAAGTGGGAAGGCAATTTGTGTGAAGCACATAAAAAATAAATAAATAAATAATAATAATAATAATAAAATGGACCTGAGACCTACTACCACAAGAATTTTAATATTTGTTACTCTGCAAATACATAATAATATAAAAACTCACTGGTGTGTGCTTACAGGTGTGGTTCCAGAACCGCAGGTCAAAGGAGCGGCGAATGAAGCAGCTGAGCGCCCTGAGTGCGCGCAGACACGTCTTCTTCAGAGGCACACGCAGGATGAGGGCTCTGGGGGAGAGGCTGGAGCCCGGGGAGCTCGGACACTTCGCCTATTATGGAGGTGACTAATGTTAAACTGTGTGGACACCGTGACGATAATGGTCTTGTAATGATACAGAAGGCTAACATTGTGATTTGTTTAATGAACATATGTCTCTTTTTCATGACAGATTATCCAGGTGAATACTACGGCGCAGGAGGAAATTATGAATACTTCCAAGGACCTCCACCCACACAGGCTCAGACTCCATCAGATTTGGGTTTTGTTCCATCATCTGTGCCGGCAGGAACGCCTTTAGGTGCAATAGACCACCCCCATCACCCTGCACACCACTGCCCCCCAGACGTACAGTGTTACTCGGACCGCCACCCCACGGACTCACCCAGCCCAGAGCCAAACGGACCTGGCTCCATGCACAGCATGTCCAGTGACATGTGTGGACCAAGCACGCCCTACACCTCTGTATCCCTCGACAACGGCTACACAAACCAGCTTTCCCAACCATCGTCAGACATGAGTGAAGGGACTGTGTGGTAACAAAAAAACCACAAATCATCTGTAAAGGCAGTTTGCCATAAAAACAAACATAATTTTTGTTCACATATTTATTTTATATTTATTTATTTATTTATTTATTTTTTCAATTATATATGTGTTTATTTATATATTCATTTGTTTATTTATGGGAAGCACAATATTTGAGTTAGTATCCATAATTGTTGAATTCTATAATGTTATGAATAATCTGGTCATGTCTTGGTGAGATTAATTTTTTTATTTAAAAACAGACCCATGGTTCTGGAATTGCACTTGTCTGAAATACAGTAAAATAAAAACTGACACTGAGGATGTAGCAGGACTAAAATAAATTCAGAAAAGTATTTGATACTGTTAGCTGGAGACAATACTACTGCATTGTGTAACCTTGCCTCTATATTAACACTGGCCATGTCTCTGTTGCCCATAAAAATTGCACAACTGAATATTTTGCAACCTTGATTGTGATTTATTTGTTTATTTTATTTATTTTATCGCCTGTTCTCATTGATTACTGTCCCGCCAACCAATAGATTGTTTAAAGTAATCCATAGCAATGTGACAATTGAACAACAATATATAGAGCAATAAGGGAAAACATTATGTCTGCTTAAGATAATGCTTTAGTTTACACAGGCTACAAAATTGATTGATTTCTTATTATCACTAAAACTGTCAATATTAAGTGACATTTTTATCATCTTCACTCCTAAAGCTGAACCACCACCTACAGTATCCACAATTCATGATTGTCATGTAATTTACCAAAAATCCTCTCAGGACTCATACCAGACTGACAAAGTGTTCTGTTTGATTTTATTTAATTCAGTTATTTATTGCCTTCAAATGGGAGCCCTGAACAAAACGGACTATTCCTGTGACCTACCTTTAATGAAGTAATTGTACAGACAGTCGCGTGTTTACGTACTCAGTATTCAGGGGTTTGGATCTCAGTATTGTTTGACACCTCTTGGTACACATGGACAGATGCAAATGAACCAAAATTTTGTAGCTGTCTCAATGTCCTCTCAGTGTGCTAGTTTATATAATGTCCTGAATAAAAGAGAAGTCTAATAAAACATTGCAGCAAATTTCATTGTGGTCTTTTAAATCACTTATTACTTACTACTACACTTATTTTACTTAATCATTAAAAACAGTCATACAAACAAGTCAGTGATTTAGTGTACAATAAAAAAAAAATCATTTATGAACTTAAAGGTAAACATGGCCTGGAATGTAATTTGGAAAAGGATTTTGTTAGTTTGGTCTTAAAAAGGCCTCTTTGGTGCAGGTTCAGTGTGAATAAAGTGTAAAGTGATATTAACAATTTATTCTAATTTGTCTAAATAATGATAATATGTGTAGTTTCCTGCACATTATGCACAGAGAAAATTATAGGCATTAGAATTGATCATATCACAATATTGATGCATAATGCAGTTAAACAGCTGACAGCTTAAATTTATACATCATTACATATGGTCCCTTTTCAGTTTAATAGTAAAATAATAATACACAATAGTGTAAAAAATGTGCATTCAATATTCGATTATGAATCTATTGTAACAGGAAAATGTAATGCAAAGTTGTCTATATTGCTTGGACTTAATCCTTATTGTAAGGCTGATACATATTACTTTCACTAAGCAGCCATCAGAGGTGTACGCAAACACATTAAAACAGCATATTAAATGTGTTTGTGTTTTGTCCTGTAGTCCTTTGTCATATGAAAATGGATGCCTAAGCTCTGGATGTTAAATATTTTCAGTTCAGCTATAGCAGCGTGCTGCTGCTAATCAAACTAATCCATGTTTATCAGGACAAAATGCCCCGATTAGGGGAGATTTGCATGTCAAACACTCGGCCAGTAAATCTATTCAAATCTGGAGGCTGATGGGGATCAGAATAGACAGTCATGCTCCAAACACCTTTGTTTCACTCCATACAAAAAGTTCTTCCCATTATATTAGAATCATAAAGTTACATTTGCTATTCAGTAATAAACAAAATATTGATCATTCAATTTGTTTAGCCTATTGTAAGATATAATGATCAAAATTAAAATGTAAATTTGTGAAATACTGTATTTCTGAAATCTAATAATAATAATAATAATAATAATAATAATAATAATAATAATAATAATAATAATAATAATAATATAATAACCATAAGCAGTCTAGTAGTAAATCACAATTCTTAAGTCAGACTTCAAGATTAGATGTGTTAAGATTTCTAAATAAATGCAAACTTGCTCATTCACGGTCACAAATGTTGTGTTTTAAAATTAATATTGTAGTCATTGTCTAATCTGAATTGCATTTGAACTTGAATTTTGTCCTTTCTTCGCTGTTGCATATGTCACTTTGAATATCTCACCCAAGTCACTCATTTGCGTCTTGCTCCTCTGCTGGTCCACTTTCTGCATGAAAATCATTCACACATACAATTTTATAATCAATGGCCACAGTAATAGGATTCCTCTGGCCATGGGCAATTAATACAGCCCCCCTCCCCTTTTTTCTCTCTCTTTTTTTCTTCCTCACGCTGATCTCAAAGCTACGAGACATTGGCTTCTCCTCATTTACATATTTATTGCATTGGACTCAAATCTGCCGAGTGATTGATGTGGAGCCTGCCTCCTGAATTTTCAGCGGGCCATTATTATGAGAGAGAGGAAGAGAAAGGGAGGGGGTGGGCAAGCGAGCGGGCATCAGTGTACTTTTGATTAAAGTTGAAGAGGACACAAGCACAGGAGTTTCCCACCTACCTCTGCAACTGTGGACCAGTGTGCAAAAAACAGTACTCTAAGAAACTGTTGCATCCCCAAAACAGAAGATACAGTTAAAGATTGTGTTCAAGAGTACAGCACTGGAACTTCAAGGAACAGTCCATTATGGGCCCTTGAAGACATTTGACATGTTTCACAGCATCTGGATCTGGATCACTAGGATATCTTTGTTGATTTTCACTGTGAGATAGGGTCAAACATTGTGATTATTATAGATAGTTTGCACAATGTAAGACATTGCTTATAGTGTTGTGGATGAAAGTTCTTTTAGATTCACAAAGAGCTCTGAATTAAAAAAAAAAAAAAATGTATATACAAATAAAAAACAAATATTTGAAAGTCCATCTGAAACATGCAAAAACCTGATTTTTCTCTGCATCAACTCAACACAACAAAGGAAATACACTTGCTCAGTCACTTAAAATCAAATAGAACACTGGGTCCCAAGAAAACTATGGACAAATTATATACTATGAAATTTCCTAGTCATCCAAATTTCCCCTATAGCCTTTCAGATCTGACTGAGAATTAATTTTTTTAAAATTAAAATTTCCTGCACACTATAGACTTCTATATTGTATTTGCAGTGTGAGTATTTCTTTTGAGCCAGCGTGTTGTACTGCTTTGAACAGGGACACAAGACAAAGACATGACACTTTAAAGGTTGATGGTTCTCCCATTGGCAATCATGCATGTAATGTTGCAGAGCAGGGAAAAGCTCCAGTCTGCAGAATATGTTGTGTGTGCATGTGTGTGTAATAGGGTGCATGCGTAGAAGGGGGGGGGGTCACCCGCTGCACCCCCAATGCACCCCCACACCTCTCGGGCCTCACATCTCTATGACAGATGGAACTATATTCAGCGTGTCAAGAAAATATAAAGTACAATATTGTCTTGCTGCCTGTACATTTGTTAAACAACTTCATACTCAAACAGCAAGAATGTAGTTTGGTTAATAATTGTTTTCTATTATTCAAAAAAGGACAGACCGTTTATAAACTTTATGAAATGATTTCCTTGTGCGAGTCTCAAGACTGAGCAAAATTAGAGTTTTTTTTTTTTTCTTTTAAAGCAGATTTTAAAAAAAAATACAGTTTAAAAGTGCACTTATTCCATTACAGATGTTTTTATTGATTCAAAAATACCATGACAAACAGGCATTTTTACAATACTGTGAGACACCTCTCCATAGAACTGATATGTATCCTCATCTAGTTTAACTTTTGCTTATTTTCATGGAGACAAACATGAGAAAAGTTACACAGTGCACCTTTAAATACAGAAGATATTTAGCAATTTTATAAAAGCCATAATGAGCTTATTATCTCACTAGAATAGGTCAACATGGCAACTATTTTTCAGTTTCTTATATGATTAGGCTGAGTTATTTCTTGGTTGTTTTAAGTGATCTATACACCACCTACCTGTACACTGATCTTCTCTAGCTAATGTCTGTGAAACATCCATGGCTTATAACATCTGCATTATTCAGTTTAAACAATGTATTAAGGTCTTCTTAAGCCAGGCAGCCATCAGTTATCAGCCTTTAAAATCACCCCACATCCTACAGAATATTCAAATTCCAAATCCCATGTCCTATCTACAGTATGTGCATATATTTGTCTTTCCCTTCATATCTCCCAGGCCTTATCTACTTAACTTGGGGTGGCGAGGCTGCTTTTTTGACAACTCCACGACATCTTTATCAGCGTTATATAGATGACGAACGTCCAGATTGCGTGATGATATTGTTCGGGGATGTGAAGCACGATTTCTCCGCTTGATCGGGTTTGTCCTTCAGCGGCGGCGGAGGAGAGGACGACGCCGGTCACAAATCTGATGCTCGCTCGGCCCTGGGAGAAGCAGTAAACCAACATTTCCATAGGGACTTCTAGGCTCTCCACGCTCCACTGATATGCCTGTAATCTATGCATTTTAATGTGGGGCCTGGCTGCTGGACTGTTGTGTTTACTTAGCAAAAACCTTCTTTGTCAGCAACTCAATGTGCCATCAATGTTAATAAGAGCATAGTGAATATGCATTATGTGGTACAGGGGACAATGTGAGGCAAGAATAATGTTGCTATTTAGGATTAAATGGAATCATAAAGCTTAGTCTAAACCCCAAAAGGCCATTATTGAGAAGGTCCAAAGCCTGGATAAATGTGTAATTCAAATAAAACATAATCATTGACTGTAAGATTTTTGCACCTGTTTACATCAATGGAAGTAGTAACCCACAGAGAAAAAGTTTACACACATGTTAGGCCTATTATATAACACAACTCCAGCAACCTCCTGTTGTATACAAGTACAAACTCCACGATGTCATTAGGAAGGGCTTCACGTTGTATTGCAATTACAGCTAAAGCAGTATTTACAAGATACAAAATATGCAATGGTTACAGTTTTGAATGAGCTGTGATTTGTAATTTCAGATTTTATTTATACATATATATTATATATATATATATATATATATATATATATATATATATATATATATATATATATATATATATACACAACAATTTTTTTTTTGCCTCAATTCAGTCCTGGTTTTGTCCTCATGTTTTTGTAATGAAGAATAAATCAGCATTATCATTGTTGTTTTTGAAGTCCTTTAGTCGTCCACGTAGGATCCATAGCAAAGGAGAAATTCAGTTCTGTCAACTGGATAAAATATATATATTTTTTTATCAAATAAATTTTGCAGCTGAAGAATTGAACTGAAGAAAGGTAAAATATTCAATCAAAAAAAAACTTTTGTCCAGTTGACAAATTGAATTTCTCCTTTGCCATTGTCATTGTTAACAGTAAAAGATACAACATGGGGACAGAGATAAGTAACATTTATGAAATTTTAAATCTTTCATACAGTGCATGAAGAGGTGGACTAAGGGAGTGTCATGCCACCCACAGCGCTCAGCCAAATGAACACTATGGGTGACATAATACTGTTTTGAGAAGAGGAGTGTGCTAAACAATGCTGTCAATCAAACCTGTTGCAAATGCTAGCTGGAGCAACTTTGGGGAGAGAAGGAAAAAGATTTGTTTGTTATTAATGTAGAGATCTTGATTTACGGGCAATAGCAAAATAGGTTTAATATGAACATTTTAAGACCAAAATGATGAGTCTGACAGCAGCTGTTACGAAGAGAGGGGCCATGGGTTTTCAATAGAAAGTGAACTGGAGTTGATGAATCCGGAAACATGCCCATGCTCACTTCCTATTTGGAATGTAGTGGCTAGTGTGTTAGCTATGTCCATTTATATATATACAGCCCCTTTAACCTTTGATATTGACACATGGTTTTTACATAATCTTGTATAATATATTGCAGAATATATTTGTCTGAAGTTATACATAATATAAATATTGCATTCTTTCTTTATTGCACAGCTGTAGTAAATGCTTAGCTATGGGTTTGAGCGTACACTTTTCATTTAGCTCTAAAAGACATAGTGGACACCATAACAAGCTGTGTGCAGCGACTCTTCGCCTTGCCCACTCTCTCTCCTGTGAACTTGTCAGCGACGCTCATCTCCATACCAGCCGCTGACCTACCGTAATAACCCTGATGTATGGCCACAGTATCTGACCTTTCCCACAATCCCACAGTGGGACAACCTTCACCACCTCTGATTTTCCTCCTGCACCCCTCTCGCCCTCCTCGCCCCCCTCCCCCATGCACCTCTCTATTCTGTGCACCTCGTCTGGCTGTACGCGCCACACTCCACTGCCCCTATGAATGTTAATGTGCTGATGGGAGAGGGAGGGGGAGCGGGTGGGATTCACCTGGAATATACATTAGCTCTATAGATGGTGTTTTTGCATGTTATTGTACACACTGAGCTAATGGTTTCTCCTGTCAATACAAGTGAAAGATCTGGCCACAAGAAGCGACATTATTAAGAGTATTTATTGCTTAAACAGCCAGAGTGTTGTATTGATTTCCTATAACGCAGAAATAACTTGCCAACTGAACAATCACACAAATGTTTTGAGACAGATAGTCAAAATTTCTGGCTTCTTGAAAACAGATGATGCCCACGTTTAAACAAGTAAAACCTAGATGTGCCAGTGATGATGACAGTGTTACTTAATCTTTGACCTTTATGGAACCTTTCAAATGGAGATGGCAGATTAAGTCTCTATGACACCCACTGACAAGGTGCAGACGTCTCCCTGGAGACACTCTTTACCACAACTGTGGGCTGTACTAGAATGTTCCACAATATGGCATTAAGTAGATCTAGTTTTTATGTGTTCAATTACAGCATATTTTTATTGCTAAAGAAAAAACATGGATTCTTACTGTGATCAGGGTCACCTCTCCACAGACTGGTTAGTGCTGATACTTGCTATAGATGCAGCTGAAAATGTGAGTACTGTGAAACATTCTCAGTAAAGCAAAATGATTTTATGATTCCAATTTATGTACGTTTTAATAAAGTCTAGTTCAAATATAAGAAACTTGCATAAATGTCAATGACAAAGGATGCTGTACACAAAGGAACTAAAAGGCTATAATTAATAATGAATATTTGTGACATATGAAGGCTAGGGGCTTTAAGGACTAATAGGTTTTCTGATAGCAGGCTTGGGCAGTATATTTTAGCATTGCAACATAGACCCAATGCCTTACTGGAGATGTGTGCTTCAATAATGTGTTTTAGGCAGTTAATATGAGACGTCTGCTGGATATTCTTTCGCCCATTCATGGTGTGAGGACAAAAGACATGTAGTTCTGAAGAATCCTCATGTGCCACTGAAGTAATGACCTCCTCCACAGGCCCATGTGAGAAGTAGCCTATCTCACTGTGAAATAGACTCCTCAATATGAGGCCAATGCAGAGGGCCAGGCGAGATGAGATGATCTCTTCAGTGTCTTGAATGCAGAGCTCAGAGGAGCAGCTGCGCCTGGTACAGTGTCTCCTCTTTGTCACTCCCAAAAGGCTCTTGTTTTCAGGCGATAATCAGACAGACAGGGGCTTCGAGAGGATCTGGATCTGCTCTCATTTCAACTGTTGCACACACACTCATGAACACACACACTCATGAACACACACACACCCACGAACACACACACACACACTTAAATTGGGATCTGCCAACTGGGTCAGGTCTTTGTCTCTCAAGTGCTGTCAAGTCACAGAGAGTGTGAATATGGAATTATGGGCCGCCTCAGAAGCATGATTGGGTCTGCGCTCTGCTCTGTCTTAATTCCTCCATCTCAAACTCACAAAATGATCCTTATTCCCCAGTATCAGTCTGGGCACAAGCATGGAACCAATGTAAACTGGGGAAATGCAAGACGTATTATTGGAAGACAAGGAAAGTTGAGGAATTACACTGACACTGAAATTGCAATACTGCAATTCCTGGTTCTATTTATTAACTCAACTAGTCTCAAAGGGGAGGGTCCCAAAGCACATATATGCTGCTAAGGACAACTTGTCAATCTCCAGTTCTTTCCAGGAGTTGTCTATAGGTCTAGAATACATCCTAATGCAATGATTCTGTTTTATGGGAATGACTGATGGTCCAAGCTTCTTCATTAAAAACAAATATTCTTTTAAATAAAGTGAGGACATGAGCTGGATGTTTAAAACATTTTTAATCGGTATTCCAATGTTTTAGGAGTTCAAGGAGAAAGTATATTAGTAAGTGGAAGTTTAGCCATTATATTGTAGCACAATGATAAAAAATTGCCTATTCAAAAGTTGTTTGCTTGCAGAAAAGTTAGATGTACTGTTTAGCTTTAATGATTACCTTGTTCTGTACATAATATTTTATTTATGTAGGTTATTTTCAAAGAAGGGCACTATAAAGTAACTAGGAATGTCTTTGGTCTTCATGATGAGACTTGGGCGTCTTGAACCATAGACAAATTGTTAGTATGTTCCACAAGGATTTAGTTTTCCAATTTTTCCCCGATATGAAGTGTCTAAATGACAGACTTCCATGCAGAGAGGAAGAACATTATTGTGCAGTTTGTCAGTGATTAAAAGAAGAATTAGCCGACCTAGTGCGCTACCTCAAATGAGCGAAAACCCTTTGGGACAGCACACAGAGCAGGAGGCACACTTCCAATTATAGCGCCAAATGACTCCTTCTCATTCTGGGCGCCGTATAATTGTGGTGGGTATTGGGTGCATGCAACTCAATTTGTCTTACATATTTGTTGGTAGGACGGTAATAGAGTTGACAAAGCCATGGGAATTAAATGAAAGAATTAGAACAAAATAAAAAAGAAAGAAAATGAGACAGATTCTTCAATATTTGTTTGATCTGCCTCAGACGTGCTAAGACGGTTTAAGTTTAGAAGTCAGGAAATAATAGAGCTTTAATCATCGGTGCTTGAGGAATGGGAAGACTATCACTTTCGAATAATCAGGAAACGCATCCCCTGAGTATAAAAGACTTTGTACTAAAATTAATGAGTCTCCCAGTTATGTGAATATCTGTCCCAAAGATCATCAGTACATGGAAATCATGGGTTGAATAAGGCCAGTGTTTTGGAGAGGACACAGGAGGCACATCTGGGGGCAGGAGAGCTGAAGATGCTGGAGTGACAATACTGGAAAGGATTAAGATTGAGAACAGGGATCATTATTTTAGATTGTGATGATTTGAGCAATTATTGAAAACTAAACAGAATATCAACAACAACAAAAAAACAAAAAAAAACAACAACAACTTGTGCCTACCAGTTTCATGTCTATCAGTTTGGCTTGATGATAGAAAAATAAGCAATCTTTTTTAATGGGTAATGTATAATTGACTTTTATGAGCCATTAATGTTTATACTGGTGTTCCCTCGCTATTAGCTTACATCAAAATTGTATTTTCACTGATTCATGCATGTTTAGGTAATCCGTTATTGTTCTGTGTTCATGGCTTGAGTGGTTTGAAAATTGTTTTCACCTACCTCCTATCCCCACCCACTGCCCTGCAATTGCAATTATTCTAAATCCGTCTTTGAAATACATGTCTTCTTTAAAAGTCCTATATTACACAAAATTGACTCTTATGAGCTTAAGACATGTTAGAATGCTGTTATCTCATCTAAAACATACCCAGAGTTGTGTTTTGTTCATTGACACGTTTGAGTAACCCTTTATTATTAGTCTGTCTATATCTCCAAAGCTCAAAATGCTCTACTCCACCTTGGTAGTTTTCAAGTTAACAGCTACTTTTTACATTTTGTTCAGTAGAGATGGTCAAATTCAGGGCTGAAATTTTCCAAATGTTCCTAGTGAATGTGTATGGATTTTAAAAACACAGTGGAGCACTTGCTGTATTACCACAGAAATCACAAGGTGGAGCAGAGTGTTTTCTGTTCGAGGAAAGAACTCAGCCTAAATGTGCAGGGTTTGTGTGTTAAACATGAGTGAACGAAACAAAACATAACTTCAGGTATATTTTTGATGAGGAAACATGTTAACAGGTCAGAAAATGAATAGTTGTTAGAATGAATTATCAAGAACCCGTTAAATTACATAGGATTTATTTTCTGAAACACATTTAGAGGTCACTGTTGAGGTTACGGTTGATAACTCTCATTCTACACAAGAAAAGTCCAGTCAAATACAAAGCAACTGGACTCAATACAAGAAATTAAAGGCACAGCACTATAGGAAGCATTCACATGGTTTGTGCACTCTCACCATTATGTACCCTAAAAAGCCTGAAAATTACAACAATTATTAACTTGCCTTTTCAGTTAGTCAAACAGGGGAAGGAATTTGCAATTAGAAAAGTTATCATAAAAATAAGTAACATTGCATATACATTAAATAGATCATTCATATGTTACATTTAAATTTGTTAAATTTTAAGACAAGTAACGCTGAATAAGAAGTAACTTTTGTTCTTTCACACAAACCTTTACACTCAAACCCAAAACAATTACCCTAAAACATCCAAAGAAACTAACAGAGGTAAATAAATCTTTTAAAAACTTAAATCGTAAATTCAGAGACTGGAAACTACAGATAATGTTATCAAAATATGAGGTACTACTTAAAGAGGCATTGTGTAACTTTTCTGGTGGACAGTCCGTCAAATGCTTTTCTCCATGGTAATGGATTGTTTCACAGTATGGTAACTTTCTGTCTTCATGAAGACCAAACCAGACCAAGTTACAGGTCAGATCTGTGGAGAGGCAATGCCACTTACAGTCCAAATGCTTGTTTTTCTAAGTATTTTTGAGCCATAAACCCACCTGTAATTTAATAAATGTAAGGTAGAGCGGTTGAATGTCATACTGTGGAGCATTCCAGGCAGAGCAATGACATATCTATAGAAACAAGCAGGTGGAGGACCCCCAACCAAAAAGTTACATAGTGCACTTTTAACTACACCTTAATTGCCTTAATAATGCATGAACAAATTTAGAATGAACAAATAGTTTATTAAGAGTGATTCTGGGTAAGCAACTACTTCATTATGGGCTTAGTAGTTAGAGTAGTAGTTGCTTAATAATGTCTTTGTTCATTGTGAATTTTGTTTTTACTCATGCTTTTTAAGGCTATTAAAAGTGTAGATATTATAAAGTGTTACCTAATATTAACATTTTTTGAATTATTATCAATACCAATACATTTTGACACATCGTATCACGTAACTTTCTGGAGGGGGCATGCCACCTTGATTTAAATCCAAAGAAAAGTTGATTTATAACTGTAAACTTATAAATCTTCATGGAGACTTGCAAGCCAAATTACAGGTTAGATTTGTGGAGAGTTAACTCCACTCACAGTAAGAATGGATGTTTTTTCAAATATTTTAGAGCAAAGAATAACACCTGTAGTTGAATAAATGCACGAGAGATTTGTTTAATACCATACTGTGGACAATTTAAACCAAAGCATTAACATCTCCATGGAGACCCTGTCCAGAGAAGTTACACATTGCACCTTTAACGATGACAAGTCTATAATATAAATTAAGTTAAAATACCCTATAGAGTCAGGTGTTTACCAAGAGCGTGGCCTCACTTTGCACCTTCCTTGTTACAACTATGACTTTGTGCGTGTAATTCTATTCATCAGATGCGTGAGTGAGGCGTAGTGTGCGGAAACATGACGGTAAAGTGCAGCATATGTGAACTGTTTGAGTGTGAACAGAAGGGGCAGCTGTGGTTTTGTTGTGTGGCGTGCTGCCCATGGCTCACTGCAGGGAAACCTCCACAAGCCCCTGGTCTAAAAAGAGACGCTTCCCTACTCCCTGCTGGGCTGTCCTGTCCAACTCCATTATAGTGTTCCTCGTCTTTCTTCAGTAACTAAGTGCTCCCTGCTTGATTGTTAAAATTCCCTTTTTTCTCGCCAACGCCCTCAGGAAAATGTGTTGCCTTTTGTCGATTCGTCGGTCATCAAAGCGCTTGCCAGTCTAGAGCAAGCGTATGTCAAAAACCAAAGTAGTGCCGAAGTCATTATCTGAACTGCATATTTAAAAAAACAAGGCAGCTGATTATCAAATCCAAAAAATATCCTAGGCTATAATCTTTCTAGACACTGACAGTTATTGGTAGCTCTTACATGTACAAAATACACTAATCAGACATAGACATAGATACATTTGTAGAAGTCATAGGGATGGGCGATATGCCAAAAAATATGATCACAATTTTCTTAATGCCAGATCATAATTTCATTTTAATAATGTCATCCTGCTCTTGAGAGTTAACTCTTCGCTGTTATTCTTTAAATCCTGTCAGTCACTCAAACCAATACAGAAGCTGACCAGTACGAGGAGTGGGTAGGAAAATGTGAGTTATTGAATCAAAACATGACAACATCTTCAAAATTGCACATTGACAAAAGGAATAGTTCATGATTCGATTTCATTGCCATATCGCCCAGCCTAAAATAGTCACTTGTCCAATATTCAGCTCCATAAGCATCAAGTGTGATGTACTTTGCATTGTATCATTGGATGCATTGGATCCAGCCTTTTTCTTTACAAGAATTTAGCTACAGCACATTTATCAGAAAAATGCGGATCACCCTTTATTCCTGCTCATGAGCATTACCAGTGCACTGCCCTGCACTGTACTTTTATCAATCTCTATTCTCTACAATAGATTTCAGAACTTTTGTTCAAGTGAATTTAAGATATTTGGGGATCACAGCCAACAGTTCATTAGTAACCAGAAAACTGCTCAGGACTTCATGTTGGCTCCTCCATACTCAGAAACAGAATTTAGTCCAGGGGGGAACGATAAGGGGACAGAGATTCGCTCCTGTTAGGATGAGGCTGATTCCATCGTGGACAGGATCCGCACCACCTCGGCTCTTTGGGTCGGGGAGATGTGCTGAGTCATGTGAACGATGGAATCCATGGCAACTTCAGGATTGGCTTGGACAAGGCTAAGAAGGAAGAAGAGTGATAACATGTAAAATAAATAGAAAAAGCAACACCAGTTTGGGAAGTGATTTGTGTTTTCAGAAATGTTAATTGAGGAGTAAAACGAGAAGACTATTCTAATCTATATGACTACTACTACTACTACTACTTTTATATTTCTCTACTTTAGTATTCTTTGAATATTGAACACTCGCCTTGCAATCACAGTTCCAGGTTTGTCTACATTGTCTGTAGTAGTAGTTAAAGTTGTGGCAGTAGTAATAGTAGTGTTAGTAGTACAAGAAGAATTTCTGAAATTACAGAAGCACTAAAGTAATAGTGTTCTGAAATAAAGTTACACTGTAAAAAATTGAAATATATATTTATTATGAATATATAATTATATGCAGCATTTTTTCATCCACTGCAGTGGTTAAAATATAAAATGCAAATTACCTGCGGATCTGTTTGAGAATATGGTCTCGGCGGATGTATTTGATGTTCTCATCGATGACAGAGCGGGCCCCCTCTTCCTCAGTCAGCTGTTTCTCCAGCCAGATCACTACCTCCTCATTGTTGTCCCATAGATAGGCCTATTAAAGCAGAAGAAAAATATTATTAATAAAATGTATATTTCAGAGAATTAATGAATTATACTAAGTAATTTGAAACACTATTTTGCATAAAATAACTAATTTAATTACTAATTTTATACTTGCAAACTTGCAATCAAATGCTTAAATCAAAGTTACATTATGGAGCTCTGCTGTTTTTCATACAATACAAGTGATAGGAGATGTTTTGTTTGTTTGTGAAGTTAACATCAACCACACCATGGAGATGGACCTTTGCAGTTCAGTGGCCTTGTGGACCGGGCCTTGTGGTAGAATTAGTATTCATGAGTGCTGGCATCTCTGATCCCAAACAAAGCGCGGCTTGAGGGCTTAGCAAAGATTTGGGGGCGGAGGGTTTAATGGGCTCTTGGCTTTTTTATGAACAGTCCTGCTTGAGGTCCACAAGAACATTTAATGCCCTTATTAATCATTTTTAATCTGTTTGCATTTAATTAAGAAACAGCGTGTTGCTCTCCTATCAGCACGTGCCAGGGCTGTGATTAATTGTGGCTTAAGACAGCGGCTCCTGATTGGGGTAATGTATGAGCTAACAAGAAGGCCAGTTCTGAGGAGACGTGAAAATGGCGGCTGGCGTATGTCAACCCCGTAGCTGCTCCACTGAGCCTCCGATGGAGCCTGAAGGTACTGAAGGGAATTTCTCAGAGGGATGTTTGTTTCATTTACCTACACTTATCGCTTCATCTGGACTTAATCCTGATGCTTTCATAGGGATGTGCGCCTCAGATCAGGCTTTGAGGATAAATAATTTCAAGAAAAATGAGGAATCTTTTGTTGGTATTAAGAAAATGTGCTTTTAGTATTTTTCTTGGGAAAAAACATACCTTCACAGCCCCTTCAGCCTCCACAAACCAGCGCCGCAGCATGGCCTGGATTTGTCCGTCCGTCAGCTCTGTGTTGGCCAGATGGATCTTTCTTTTCACTGTGTCCTCCAGCAACAGCCGACGCAGACGCCAATAGAAGAACTGACGAGAGGTCTGCCATTCAAGTATGTCCTGAAGATAACAAACATCTTTATTTTAATTTTCTGACATAAATACAACATGTAATTAAACATATACTTTCGAGGTGATGTTTGCCATTTCGGGTAAATGTTACTTTAGCCCTTGTCCAGGTCAAAGTACAGGGTTTTAAGTCAGATATTTGGTAAAAAAAACAAAAACAAATATGCATATCTTACAATATAGAGTAGAAGTAGAGTCTTCTCACATATCTGGCAATATATCATAATCTGAGTGTGTTCCCTAAATCTTTCAGGCTACTACATTTAAATTCAGCCTTTAAGCCATTAGCGAACATGCATTTAAAAGCACTCTTTACAGTTCATCCTGACTGCCATCCATCTGGTGGTGTGAGTGTGTGTTTGTGTGTGAAAGATGGTGGTGGGTCGTGGGCCTGCCTCAGGCGCCGCTGTGGTTGCTAAGGTGACTGACCAGGGTCATCAGAAGATAATTATGAGGACGAATGTCATAGCCCGCTGAGACAAAACATTATTCACCGCGCAGGTGCAGTCGCTGCTAGACTAATGCTGCCCTGTGGCTTTTTAGGACACTCATGTGTCGCTCTATTGTACCACTGTATATGGACAAGAGACAGACTTTAACTCCTAAAATATAACAGATACTGCATACAATTTATATACTGAAATAAATGAATGAAATATTCTCACCGTAATAACACCTTTTTCTTGCATGCGTCCGGGAGTATCATGAAGATCTGCAAACTGCACAGCCACTTGGTGATAGATGGGCAACAGAAACTCCTCACGCTCCTTCAACTTGGTCTCCAGTTCTTTACGATCAGGAGGGCTCAGCTCTGGAGTTCCTGAAAAAATAATTACATTTATTTTGTAAATATGTATATTCTGACTTGCTTAATGTTGTAGAAGTTTTCAGCTTGTTCAAGAAAGGGTGGAAGTAAAAGGCTGGAAACCAACTGGATGTCTTAAGCAGGAGACGTTTATTTACCATCAGTAATATGGGCCTGGGGGGGACTTGAAAAGTCAACATGGTATGATTTGAAAAGTGAACATAGTATGATCTTTGAGTGTTCAAGTCCCTTGACTCTGCTTCTAAAGTAGGAGGTTTATAATGCAAGTATGGTGGGCACTGGTTACACAGCAATATGCCACAATTTAAATAATAGTATGCCAATGGTATGCCAAGGGAAGATGTTATGTCATTATAGCTCCTGTGAGTCGAGTCAGTGTTAAACTGAGAGATGTGTGTGGAGGATAAATTACTTACATTCTCTTACACTTAAGCAACATTGGTGTCAATCTGTTATAGACTATAGTTAGTTTCTTGCTCTAAGACAGTATGTTTCTCCCTGTGCCATTCTTATCTGGGTCGGTTTTGATACTGTGATCTTTTGCTTCATCACTACTGAGGCCCATTACCACCCGTATGACTCATATTTAGCTGTGCAGCTCTGAATTAGTTCCTGTTTGCTGTATTTTGTTTGTTGCTGAGACCCCCTCGGCAGCTGTCACTATAGACTGATTTCTATCAATT
Organism: Boleophthalmus pectinirostris; assembly: GCF_026225935.1. Classification (NCBI taxonomy): domain Eukaryota; kingdom Metazoa; phylum Chordata; class Actinopteri; order Gobiiformes; family Gobiidae; genus Boleophthalmus; species Boleophthalmus pectinirostris. Next base: position 21,657,823 of record NW_026571018.1, on the reverse strand, counting down.
CCAGTCAGTAAACCCTCCAAACTCCTGAGACGGCGCTGCAGCACAGTTCCATGGAGCCTGGAGGAAAATCAATATGCTGTACAGGAGAGATGTGATTGATCTGAGCAGCCTGTGATTGACACTTGTCCCGCGGGAGCACAGTCAAGATGATACAATCAGCCATACACAACAGCAGCACACATGCGCCCACTTGATATATGGCAGCGTCTTAAGGCAAAAAGGGCAGGAGACAGCACTGGAGATGAGACACCACAGAGATACTTGTAAAGAGCTATAATTACAAATTGAGTGGAGGGCTCACCTAGTCGTTCAGCCAGGCTCATATAAATAGGGTCTACTCGTCTCATGGTCTTCACAAGATCTTTCCTCCTAAACTTGATCTCCACTGTTCCCTCAGGCTCCAGCACTCCTCCACTAAAAAAACAAACAAAAAACAAAAAAAACAAAAACATCTTGCATTAGTTTAGTGAGTATTACCTGAATGAATGCTGCAAACTTGGTCATTCAAATCTGCTAACTATATTATATATATTATTATTTTCAACAAGGGCTTTTACATACAACATACCGACTATCCTTGTCTGCATACATCTCCATGTGGCGAGGGTTGATGGTGGGGTCAATGACCACCCATGAGCCCCCCCTCAGTTCTGCCTGTGGAGGGATGTACACCAGCACCGGCTGCATGTATTCTCTAAGGCCATCCACAATGTAAGCTCCAAACTTCAGCACCTGGTCGTACATGTCTAAAAGAAAGCATGTTGGAATATAGAGGTAATGAGGGGTGTAGTTTTGATCATAGTTGGTGTATACAATGGAAAAAAACATCAACATCAAGACAAGATAAACACCAAAATAAAAATGTATGAAGAAAAAAAATCTGATGAATGCACCTTTCATTCCTCCAGAAAATCCCCTCCAGTTAGCAAATACGATTAGAGGTAGGCCCTCCCTGTTGAAGTCCTTGATGGCCTGGGCTGTTTTAAAGGCAGAATCAGGGAACCACACTTGTCCCGCCTGCTGAATTATCTGCACACAAGAGAAAAACTGCATCAGTGCATGGCGGCGCATAAATGTCTACAAACATGTTGCGCACACACAGACTATGCCCTACCTTGGCTTCGGAGTCCAGGTTGGCTGGATCAGCAGGGATGGACAATTCCACTGATCTAGTTTCAACTGCTACCACTCCAGTTGGTATTCCTCCTAGTCTGTAAAATTATGCGAAATTATGCGTACTGTTAATTTGATATATTTTTAAACAAAACAATAATACAATAATTTGAACGTACCTTGCTCTGCCCACCACAACACTCTGTGCCCAAGGTTGCATGACTTCCATAAAGGAGCCGTGATCGAAAAAGCCATTTTGCCAGGAGCCCTTTGGTGCTTTACAAAACAAGGTAGATGTAAACAAATGATCTAATATATATAATGAAATGTTGAGTTGCATTATTTTAAAACTGTACACGTTTCCTTTTGAATGTGTAACCCGCCAGCCACCATGATGGATGACTGTGAATGGGCTTGCTCAGCTCTTTTTCTGCTTGCACACTCCGACAAACACAGCCCGCCTTGGAGGTTACCATTCAATTAAGCCATTTTACTCATCTCTACTGGAAATGTTGACTAGCTTCCCATGTGGTCCTAAATCTCACTCTTGTCTGTAATTACACTGATTAAGATATAGCTGGACTTAAGCTGGAAAACTGGAGTGCTAGTGTTTGGGTAAATTGTCCTTTTTTCAACACCAAAAAAAAAAAAAAATGGACCAATGCCGAGATACTTACACTGGCTAGGACGCCCTGCCAACATCCAGCGAGGGTCATAGGGAGCTTTAGTAGGAACAAAATCCACTGGGCGATCTATAGGGTCTTTGGCAGCGATGACAGGTACTGGGCTTGTTTTACACTGCAATCAAATCACAATATTGGTTTGGTAATGACACTCAAAATGCACAAAGTTGTGAAAAGAAACTTTTAAAAATTTAAAATCATACCATTGGCATATAGGACAACCATTGTAGAAGGGTGAAGACTCCCTCAAAGTCGTCACATACTGTGCAGTGAGTCACGCCATTGTTATGCATGATCTGAATTCCACCAAGCTGGTTGTTGGATGTGTACACTTCTCTGCCCAGCACCTGTAAAAAAAAAAAGTTAAGGTTAAGGTTACTGTAACTTTTCTGTTTTAGTAACCACTGTCTGCTCTTCTCCAAGGAAATGTCATTGCTTTGCTTGCAATGTTCCACAGTACGCCATTAAAAATATCTATCTCCATGGAGACAAACAAGGGACTCTAGGAAGGGATATTTACATGTCATTAGAGACGAGTCCGCTCACATACAGGTTTTCATTTTTGAGCAATAAAAGAACCTGTAATTTAATTAATGCAAGACATACATAAAATGGCATATGGTGGACCTTTCAGACAAGTAACAATAACAGTGCACAATAACAAATATAACTATATAGACCTCTTTCACAGTTAGCTATTAAATTTTAATGGGCATTTTCTTTTGGTTTATTTCCACCAAGGTTCATTCAGAGTTTAATCGTAGTTTTGAATAGATGGTGTACAAGTCACCAACCCTCTGGTCAGAAAAACGGTAATCTAAAGCACACTATGTTTCTTCTAGCTGCGTCAATACAGACAATCAGTGGTTTGAACCCTCTCCATCCTTGATAGCCACAAGCATCTCTGGCCACCAGCAGTGGATTTATACTGATTCATTCGACCGACCTAAATGATCTTAATATTAATCTTAATAATATTTTACTTTTAAATATGGTTAAAATAATAATAAATAAAAAGCTCTTGTAAATTTTTATTTTTCTGTAACAATGACATATAAAGTGCAGAATTTCTTGTGCCCTAAAAGCTGCCTCTGTGCCAACCTCTGGCCATAAAACCTTCCCACCCTATTTTCATAAGAACAGGTGGCAAGACCCTGACACGCTCGCCATAAAAATCAGACAGGAGCTCAATCCCTAGCCTCAGCTCTCACCTTTCCAGCCATCATTTACTTTCTTTATTACCATTAATGGTTATGTATCTGGCTGCAAATCTAGGGCGCTCTCCTAAAGCTGTCAAGAAAGCCAGCGGCCCCGAGAAACATTGCAGTCACCTTGACATACACAAAACCCCTCGTGCCTCTGGCCATTGGCTGCCTTCATTAGGATTCCACAGCAGAGAGAGGGTGAAAAAAATCGGACATGGCTGGGGGGCGGAGAGGGGGAGCACTAACTGTAGGTAACTCACTGGGGTATTTGTACTCATAGTTACTATCCACTCGCCATGAAAATAGGAGATTTTCCAGCAGTTAATGAAATGATGAGCTCCGGGTGGCAGGCACCCAGCCCTTCATTAAGTGTAAGTTAATAGCATTGGACTCTAAAAATGACCTTTGAATAAATATTTATTTCTGCTTAAATTAGGGCAGAATTTGTGATAAACAGATAATGTCACTACAATTTGTTATGCAGGTATTTTCATTCTGCCTTATTCCAGCAAATGCATGAATGTAGTTAAATCTGTTTATGTGTCCTGTATGTACAGTAGATTTTGAATAAATTCATAGCTATGACACATTACTATATTTAATTATTTGAATTAGGTAAAAATATTTTCTCAATACCTAAAAATAATGTAATTGAAAAAAAAGTTGAGTCACACCTTTACTTTAATTTATAACATTTGGTACAATTGGTATATGAAAATATAACTCTGTAAAATAGCAAAAATAATCATTGTTCCCATTGCAAATTTGCTTTCCACTCTGAGCTGGACACTTCATAATAATGTCATTTAATTGCAAATAGGATTAATTGTCCCCTAGTTTTAATCCCATTCCCCATGAACATCATTTGTGGACAGTTGTCAGTATCCGTTAGTGTAGATAACCAGTCAACCATTGGAGCTACACAAAAACAATGGGGTTCCCGGCGAATAGGCATGTCATCACTTGAGCTATCTGCATGATTTTTTCCATCTCCCAATATGTCATCTAATTTGGAATAAATTTGTCGACACTGACAAGGAGTGAGAATGGAGAGCGTAGTGGAGCGTGGAGGAGGCATACAGTACAGAAACAGGCAGACACAAAAACAATCTGCCTAAGCAAAACTTCTCATTTTGATTAAAAACAAATGATATGGATGTCCTGCACCGTAGCCTCTGGCATGTCATTCCATTTCTATGTAAATACAACTTCATGCTTTGCTTTCAATTATTTCTCTATAAGTGGCAGTGGGGTGTGGGGGATGCAGTAGACCACAACAAGGCATACTTTGGATTATAGTATATCCATTCATTCATGTAATAATTCTACCAATATACAAAATACCCATCTCCCATCGTGTGTACTAATTTGGCAAATGGTTATTTATATCAGGCAAGAATGAAAGGACAGGTGGGCAAAACAAAGAGGGCAGAAAATATGGTATGGTGACTAAAATACGAGACAGAGCTGAAGATGCTTAGGATAGGCTGAGCATCAATAGAAGATAAAATAGTATATAAGGCAAGATAGAGAATACAAGAGCTGGTGCCCTGTCAGTAGACAAGTCGTTTAAAAGGGTCACTATGGGTCCACCATCTTCCACAGTTTGGCATTAAACATATCCATCTTGCAAGTCACCTCTCCAGACATGATCTGTAACTTGGCCTGGTGGTGTCACCTGCTTGTCTCAGTGTAGGTAATCATGTTTAATACCGCATTCCACTTATTCCACACAAGGCAATAACATTTCCATGAAGACAAGCAGGTGGCAGACCCTCCACTAGAAAAATTACTTTAAAAGGTGCACTACGTAACTTAACACTCAAAGGGAAAATGAGTTTTGCATTTGTGAATTTACATATGTCTGATATATTCTTTACCTTGTTGAGTGCCCCGGCTCCAGTTAAGATAATATGTGAATTGTCCACTTGAATAGTTCTCTGCCCAAGCCTCACCAGATAGGCCCCAATCCCTATGGCCCGACACGTGACCTATAAGACAGCAAAACAATAATAATCATAAGCAAGTGGCTACACTGAAATCAGATTAAGCATGTAGAGGGAGCATTACTGCATGGACAATGTTGTGACTGTCGTCTTACCAGGTTCATAGTAATAACCTCTTCATAGGCTAGAGACGACTCTCCAGCAATCATCCCTGAGCCTTTGAGATTCTCCACACCGAGCCCCTCATCCTTCCCAATGATGTCTGTGATCTTGTACCTGCATAACAACGCATTTTCAGTCACACACATGAATATTCATCTGAACAGAAGATTCTAATATACTTTTATAACCATAACATTGAACATGGCATACCTGGATTCTCCCTCATCTTCCACATGTTCACAGTGCACCGAGTTTAGAGCGGAAACCTTTTTGTAATCTTGTGGTGTTAGGTACAGATACTTGAAACCCTGCAGAAGAATTTCAAATAAAATCACTTAAGGTAGATTTGGTAAAGAAGGAGGCACAGTGGCTTGGGGTCGATGGTGGCTGAATGCAAACAAATATTTTTTTTATATTTAAAATGTTTTCAGGATTCTAATCAAACTTTGACTTAAAATTTGTGAGTCAAAACAATTTCAGTAGGCTAGTTTCCCACCTTTTATATTCTAGCTTAATGTTGCGTTGTAAAAGAAAACTACACAGAGGAAAGAATAACATAATTGGGTGCATCTGACAGACACTGGGTTAGGCCTTTCATGATAACAAAACTGAACGATATATTGTAATAAATTGTAATATTTGATATATTTAATAAATGATAATATTAAGAATAAAATAAATAAATAACTGAATGTACCAATAATTAGCCACTTATTCAAACACTATTACAACTTCTTTCTATTACCACAAAAATACCCCAAATCTCCCTGTTTTTGCAAAGAAATTGTCCACAAGATAGGTATTAAGCCCCAAAATATAGAGTACTAGCATAACGCAATAATGAATTATTGTGACAGGAGTACACTGGTCATGTAATAATGCAAGTGGGCAGTCATTTGTGTAGCTCACCTTATATGGGTCATCAGGATCTTGCCAGGCTACGTGGAACATGTGCCGTATCTCCTCTGCCAGGCCGATCCGAGCTCCGCTGTTGGCGGCGATGTAGATGCGCGGAATGCCACTCTCTCGTGCCATTTCCGATGCTCTCAGAAACAGCATGTCCTCCTGGGGTCCGAAAGAGCCAATCTTGTGTGTGATGTCATTACTTATGACAATAATCTCACGGCCTCCAGGGTACTCTGGAGTACGCAGGGTCATCCTCCAGGCAACCATTCCAATCTGAAGAAACAGGACAAATATATACAAATATAATTTTAGCCTCATTATGACATCAAATATCATCCACAAACATTGGCTCTTGTGAATGTATGTTTTAGCATATTTCATACTTAAAGTAAATTAAAAGCAAACTCAACTGTTAAATGCATGGAAAGACACTATTGCACTGTGACTGATTTATGAGGATTCCCAGACCCCCGGAATAAAATATAAGTTTCACTCTGTGCTATGGAACAACAGTCTAATGCAAGCCTTTTAGACAATTTGCTATATAAAGAGAGCCACCTACAGAGGAAAAGGAAAACTGCACTTAACAAAAGGAGGGTGACAATGGCGCTGTACCCGGCAAAGTTGAAATAATTTAATTTAATCACGTCAGGCAATCTCACTAACCTCATTGCCTCCTGGAAGTCTGTTCATCTGCACCAGCTGGCCCTGTGGATCCAGCACTAGCTCTGTGAACGTCAACATCTCAGACGGTAGAGGGGGTTTGGGTAAATTGGCAAAATTCTGGGTTTGCTGCCACAACTTTTTTAAAGCCTAGAAAAACAACAGAAAATACATATTGTCACATAAATAAATAACATTATAGTCCTTCAGATTATAAAAATTATATACTTACCTGTCGGAACATTTCAGGGAAATCATAGACGTAGGTGGTGCCCAGAGACTGTGCCTGGAACCTCTTGGACTGCAGCAGATCTTTGGTCACATACGGCGTGTTGATCAGCATCCCATGCAGCGGACCTTGTTTATCTCCATATGCTTGAAACATAATCTAGATTTAAAAAATATATAGAAAAGTTACTTTTAAAAATTACAATTCTGAAATTCCCCAGAAGTTGAAAAGGGAAAAGAGGGATTGCTGCACATGTAATATTACAAAATTATACAATGAACAGTATGTCAAAATAACTCAATTAATGCCTACTGGGATAGTGTTAAGACCTTACATTATTATGTGTTGTGCTATTTTTACCCCAAGAACTGAGAATTGACCGACATTATAGATGATTTGATGGCTTGATAACCAAGATGAACATGTTAAAGCTATGACTTTCCTTGTCAAGTAAACTCCCTATACCATAGATTTCCACCTTTCAAAATACAAAAATGGATGAATACTGAATTTGCCCCACCTGACCATCTTTGGGCCCCACCTGTCCCGTCCTAGAGTCAGTGACCTCCTTATAGAGGCTGATGTCCAGGTAATAGCCCGATTCATTGGTCAGAAACAGCCGAATGGGGATCTGTTTTCCAGTTGGCGTCAGGCGGATGTTTATTTTCAGCTCGGCTTGAAGGACACGCAGCTTCCACAGTCGACTGCCATATCGCATCACCATAGAGCGAACAGACTCTTCAATCTGGAAATAAAAAAGTGATGCAAGAGTGATAAAACAGCCATAGACCATAACGTTATGTCTAATTGGGGTAATAAAATGTTTGATTTTCTAACTTTCTGCTGGTTAAATCAAAAATTGTGTTAAGCCCAGCAAGGTGAATGTTTTTGTAATTTTAGGCACTACAAAAAATAAACTGAAATGACTAAAGTTACAAAATAGTACTTGTCCATTTGATTAACCAACCTTTGAGGGGTCCATAATGACAGTGGGCACAAAATTGAGAAAGATATGGTTGCAGTCCGTTCGCACAGTTGTGTTGTTAAATGCTACTTCAAGTTCATCCATGGCTTCAAGTAGCAGCCGCTCTGCCTCATTGTGGAGGTACTCAAAAGAGGCCTCCTAATGAAGAAACAAGGGTGATCAAACACAATTCAAACCTTTATAATTCACCTGACTCCATTGGTTTACTAACCTTTGTGACCAAATCAGAATGTCGAATGATAGCTCGCACAAAGAAGCGGTAATCTGTGACCTCTGCACCCACTTCTACCCGGGCTGCACCCAGGTACAAATGCATCTTATGATTGGCACATGGGATAGCGGTCAGTGCAAAATTACGCATGCGATTAAGCTCCAACTGGAAGGCAAGAGCTGGCTCCAAGTGACGATAAATCCTGTCCTCTTCAAACTGAAAACAGAAAAAAAGTTAACATTTTAGAATTACATATCTAATTCTCCTTTCTTCTCCCTTTAGATTACAAAGTTGGTCTAAGACTAGAAAGATGCCTTGAGCTTGTATTAAGTAAATGAAATCATGGCAAATCTTAATCTGGGAAAGCCGCTAATGGGTGTCATTTCTCTTAAATGGGAGACATAATTACAGAGTTCATTACTTTAATGAGTTTCTGTGGTGTCAGTGCAGGAAACTATCAGGGGTAACGGAGGGGAAGAACAGTTAGTGGCACTGATAACAATGAAATTCAACACCCGGGGGGCGTGAAAAAGTTGTTTTGAATTGAGAAGGCCAGGTTTTGATTAGCTTGCAGGTTCTATGCATTATTCAGGCTTTTTAGACTATGTTTTTACATCTTGGCATTGTCTTTTATTATGTATGTGTAACTTGAAATCATTTAATATGTGGGAGGGGGCAGAATAACTCCAATAAAATAAATGTATTATGTCTTAAAATAGTAACCGCTAACATTTACATAGTTAATTAGTTCAGAGTGAAGTTAAAATGTGAGCTCTACGGACATGACCCTGATGCATGATTAAAAGCAAACAACATTTGCTTTATAAAATATAATATATATATATAATATAAATAAAAGCATTCAAACGTTTGATCACCTTGTCTCTGGCACGGAATGTGAAGAACTTTGGGAATTCTCTCTGAATTAATAAAAAAGAAAAGAGTTAAAAACAAGTTATATTTAGTATACAAAGTATTCATTTTACAAGCAGTTCAAGAACTTATAGGATCAGAACATTGTGATTTGACACTATTCTGCAAGGAAAAATAAACTCTTCTTGCTTTTGGAGAATGGAGCAGTCTTTTGCAATATATATGCTCAGTAAAATCAATGTCTATTCAGTCAGACATACATAATTGCAGCAACAGCTTCTCATGTTGCACTGCTGAATTAAACATGTCTTTTTAAGAGCCATTTGATCACGTGAAAAGAGCAGAGTCTGTGAGACAAGATATCACACTTGCTGAGACAATGTCTGAGTGATTGCCAACCACCCTCATCATCAAACTCAAAGAAACATAGTCTAGTGCACAAAACTGTTCAAGTCTATAGCTGTGATTCAACAACTTGATCTTCGCAATGTATGAAGAAATATTTGGGGTGAGCAGAAAATATAACAAAAAGTCAAGCTATATTAGGAGTGCCATTGGGTTAGCATGATTAGCTCTTACTGAGAACTCTGGTCCTATCAAAAGGTAGAAATCAAAGGCTATTGTCAAGATGAAGGCAACAGGACAACGGCATTTATCAAAATCTAATCCTCGTCTAAATTACCTGCCATTATCATTTTCATTTCAATGCAAGTGGGTGTTTTGTGGATAATGGGTCAGACCTGGGGAGATACAATGAGGTCCTGCGTGCTCAAAAAGGCACAGCGTGGAGCAAAAACAGCATGTTTGTGGGTTCAATTTCGGTCATTCTTACTCAACGTGTTTGCTAATAAAACCAAAAGGCACAAATAAACCGCCATTTTGTGACCACTAGAACTAAATGCGTTTAGAAATTTTTATTGTGATGAGGTTTAAAGTAACATCTATTTTAATAAACTGTTATTTCCAAATTTATCTAGGCCTGTCACAATAACAAAATTAGAAGTTTGATATATTGCTGATAAATGTGAAGAATCCCTCAGTTATCCAGGCAGAATCCATGAGGAGAAAATTCAGTTCTGAACTGAAGAAGCAGCTTGGATGAGCTGCGAAACGTCTTCAACCAAATTTTTGTAAAGTCGACAAACTGAATTTTCTCCTCGTAGATGATAAACGATAATATTGCAACTAATGTATGCCAATGACCAGATTTAAACCACAGAAACTATTCTAAATCTACAACACTGTGTAAAAAATCATGAGCTGCAATAAATGAACAGCAAAATTAAACACTTTAATACCCGGTTTACATCTGTAATGAGTCATAGAAATGATTAATTCACCTTTTATGACTCAAATTGTATCATATAGCCAACCTCAAATTTTCCAGTAGTGTAAAGGCAAAGTATCTATGATAAATATTGATCCCCAAAATATATTGTTACAACTTTCATATATTGAACAATAAGTCAAAATAGCAATTATCATGACAGGCCTAACTGTATCCCCTACTTACATGAAATCTTTGGTCCACCTCATAGTTGATTTGCTTCCTGAAATCCTGTCAGCAAAAGTGTGCCAAAAGCAAGGCATGCAGGAAGAGATACAGAGACAACGAGCAATTAAGCAAAATTTTAAGTCACACAATACAACTACTGTTTTCACAGCATTGAGATGTGTTATGAATTAGTAAATACACCATTTCTGGAAAGGCAATTTAACATGCTGCTGCTGTAACGAACATGCAAGACAGTACTGAAAAAGAAAAATCCAAACACTTATCAGAAGGCTTACTTTCTGGGCAACAAGGAACGTCAGTCTGCGGATGCCATGTTCAAACAGCACGGATTTCTAAAATAGAAGTTAACAATTGTTGTTTACACTTGAATACTGAAGTAAAACTAATAATAAATGTATTGCTATAACTGTAATAACTATAACGGTATTGTACCCTGGACTGAGTGAACTCCCGGAACATGGCTGCCAGACCATCATCGTCAATGTCACTGTCCGTCTTTATGGCAACATTCAGAATGTGGATTGGCTCATCTTGAATGCTCTGAAAACAAATACATTTTAAGTGCACGTGAAATCTAAAATCTAAAATAATTTTGTCATAAAAACACTTATAACATTAGTGATTATAATGAAATCATGTTTATCAAATGATCTTTTTACCTTGTTGTCTTCTTCACCATATAGCACTGGATTACCTCCCTCTGGAAATGTTGGACTTGGTGGTGGAGAGTCAGAAAAACAGCTCAACACATCTGTAATGTTCCTGATAAATATTTCATTTTAGTTTTTGGGCATTAGTAAAACACAAAGTATAAAGTTGTAGAGATATTTTTTACTTTGTGAACTCCTGGAAGCTGCGGAAGGACACCATTGCTCCCATCCGTTGACATGGAGGAGTAAAGGATGAGTCTAGCAGAACGTCACTGACACTGGCCACATGTACCATGCCGTAGTGGTTGAGATTGGACGAGAATGACATCCTATGAATTAAGTGAAAACCTTTATTAATTAATTGAACAAAAAAAAAGCATGGCTGGCTGAAAAGACTGAAAACACCTTCTCGAGAACCTCAGAGCAGTTTTACGTCCACAGCTTTTATTTCTTTTTTTCTGCACTGAACAATAGGGATTTTTAAACTGATTGAGGTTCAGATGTCCACCATTAATAGTGATCAGAGTGAATGAGTGATATGTAACAATGTGAACAATTTGTTAGTATAGACATAATAAAGAGCAATACACCAGCTCCCCAGCAGATATTTCCACACAGTAATTAATTTGTTGTGTTAGTCCCAATCGTGGAAATCCCCAAGAGATTTCTTAAAATAAAACCTTTGGTCATCAAACCTTTCCAAAGAATCCAATACTGGGCCATCAATCCTTTCAGAATTCTCATCCTTAGCCTTATTATTCTGTTCATTAAAGTCCTGTGATCTAGATTCCTCTATCCTTAACTCCAAGGCTCTTATAAAATCCCGGACCGGAGCAGAAGGTTTCCTGGTAAGGCATTGATCACACATTTCTAGTCAGATACCTGAGTATTCAGTTACCTTACACCACAACATGTATACAGGTATTATAAGAATCACATACATTCTCAAAGGCACACACACAAGACACAATCATTGACTCTAAGCTAAAGGCTGTGACATTATATCAGTTGTTAAAAATTAAGTAATAACATGAGCAAGTTTTTCAAAACAATTTTTTTTTGGTTTGGCATATTCAAAATCCATGTTTTGGCCATGCAGGCAACTAGCCTAAATTTGCTAGTAAACTATGCAATAAAAAGAATGAGTACAATACCTGTTTAGAGTGGGGATGTTCCCTCTGCAATCAAACAACATCAGTTACTACGTGGTTAGTAGCAAGCAACATGAGGGAGACAGTCAGTTTAAAGAAATGTGTGTTACTTGTGTTTATGCTACTAGGTTGTGTTGTTATTACTAGGTGTTGATGTAGCAGTGAATGTGGCTGTGAAAGAATGAAAGTGAATCGTAAACACACATTTTGCTTTTGGATTGTTCCCTTCCAACATGCATAAGATAATGACACTACCTCATGCTGTTATTAGTTCACAATAGAGAAATGCAAGTGTTAATTCAAGTAAACACAAAAATGAACATGCATTCGTATGAGTTACATGTGGCTTTGTGAAACCAACCTGCTACTGCCCATAGCTACTATATAGAACCACATACTAGTACAAGAAGAAACTACGATAAGGGCAAAGCAAAAATGTATAGGAACATGTCACACTCACACATAAAGATACAAAACCCTGGCACAAAATAATTATTAAATCATACTAAAGAAAAATCCAAGTCTGATCTTGCCTTTTTTCTATGTCTCTGTAAACAGTTTCAGGATATTTAATTTCACAGACAAGTCACATCAAAAAAACAATGTAAGCAAGAGCTTAATAATATATATGCTACAAAGTTTTTATACCAGTATATTAGAAAGTACTTTGGATTATTTTAAGTAATTCACAAAGTGTCAAAATGTGGATTAGATTGTTGTTGTTGTTGTAGTATGCATTTCAAATACATACTGCTATAGTAAAACAAAGACAAACTGCTGTAAATGTCTGTCATGACATTATTTACACAGTATTTTGTAATTAATAAAGACAAACATATTTTCAGAGTGCTAAATGTCAAATAACAGTACATAGTTATTCTTATTAAGAAGGTGTATAAGTGCTGAAGATGTGCTTTGTGATACCTGTTTGGATGGGAGGTGGGGAGCATGAACTGGAACTCTACTACACATGTGTTATCCTTCAGTTGTCTGTGCTGGACACTGTTGAGCTCATAAGCAATATAGGCTCTTCGCACATAAACCTGCCGTTTGAAAGGTTTTTATTATGAACTTCAATAAATTAATAAAGTCAAAAGAAATAACTAAAAATGATTGTATTACCTCTAGAGCAGCCATCCTTACCACCTGATTACTGTGGTAGAAAAAGTTAGGCAGAACATCAAAGATGGAGGTCTCTGACAAGATCAGTTTCTAGAGATGAAAACAAGTATTAATACAGAAACACTTTCAAATATTTCTACCAATTCAACTTTCATACCTGAAGGTTCTCTATGCAGAACTGGTGTCCATACATGTCGATGGCAGACAGGAAAATGGACTCCACTTGGTTGTGTCGAAGCTCATATGATGGTAGATGTGAAGCTATGAGGACCTGTAAAATAATATAAAAAAGTGTTATTCACAATAACTGTTACAACAAGTTTAATTTCTATGTTTTACTGACACCTGGTGGATAATCTTGGTAAAGTGCTATACTAAAACCATTTGAATGAGATATTTTCTTAAATTATTTAATCATTTAATTATTTACTTAAAAAAAAATAATAATAATGGAAGAGTAACAGCACCTGGCGAGCACGCAGTGCCACTTTGGCATTGGTAGTTTTGCTAAGTTGTGTTAGTTCCGTCAATATCGTCATCAGCTCATCCGTCAGTGTGGGATCAGGGCCACACTGCTGGTCCTGTAGATGGGGCAGAAAATGATTTTATTTACTCAGGCTGAATATGAACAATATACATTGTAAGATCTTGTATGTTTGCTGGCCTTGTTATGAGCAGTACAAATGAAGCACACTTACTATGAGCATAGTGACCAGTAGGTTCTTTTTGGTGACTTGTGCATGAGAGAAGATGTAGTTGAGCACATTGGCCATGTCACCTTTGTTTTCCTCCCTCAAAGCAAACACACACTTGTCATAATGTCCTGTTAGTATGTCAAAAAAACACGCTTTTAATACTAGAGTTGCTGCAGTCAATATCACCATACAGAGAAAGAGCTCCCTCAAGTGGTCAGAAAAATGTACTGCATGCAAAGCTAAGCATCAACAATAGAATAAATCACATGAATGAATGAACTCGTACCGTTTTGAAACTGGATTTCTACTTTTAAATATTGTCTGAGCAAATCCATCACCACTGCCTTCATATGACCTCGGATTCCACTGCGATACCTACCACAAAACACACAAAAGATGGTGACTATACAAACAAACAAAGGCATCACTGCATGTATCATAATTCCAAAAACAACTTTTGTAGAGAAGGTTTCATCAGTGGTCATCTGGACCACCAATTAACCTTCTCTACATTGAGCCACTCCTGGATGAATGAAGGATTACACTGTCACAACTTAAGACACTAACTTTTGAACCAACTGGACAATGCTCTGGGTGTTCATGAAGAAGACTTCTCTCTCTGATTTTTTGTTGAGGGTGGCAGCGTGGCTGTCAAGAATATTTGCAATCTGCAAGGGGCAGAAATAAAAATTCTAATTTTGACAACTGACTGGTGTACTGTTGTTAAGTCTTGGTAAACCTCATGCCCATGCACCTGTTGACTGGGAAACTGGCAGAGCACAGATGTTATGTTGCTGGCATACTGAGCCATCTCCTTCTTGATGGCCTTCTCCACAGCAGGAGGAATGCGCCCTGACACACTGGTCATGATGTCCTGGAGCTCCAACAACGGCAAAGATGGATCACGCATTGTTTTCATTAGCCGTTCAACCCACTCTTTCAACTAAGACAGTACAAGACAAAAAAAGTCAATTATGAAGTACTTACAGCTATACCATTGTGCAGGAGTGTTTAAAAGTCTACCTTGGTGCCAAAGAAAGGCTCAGGGAGACAAAAACCATTCATAATGTGAACCAGGTGATCCAGTGTGTTGTGGAAGACTCTGTGGAGCTTTTCTCCTCTTAAAGCCACTGCCTGGATTGAAGGTAATGTCCCAGTATACAGCTCAGCCTATGAAATAAACAAGCCAAATATGTAAAGCATGAGCAAACTTATTCAACAGAAAATAAAAATAAAAAACTTAAATATCCAGGATTTTAAGCTACTTACAATAGACAAGAAGTAGTAATACACAAAATTATCAACTATACAAAATTAATTCACTAACAATAGGCCAGTAACAACATATAAAGACAAAAAATATTTAGTCCTGTTTTAGCCCTGGTCTAGTCCAGATTGAGTTCTGAGCTTAGTTCTGATGTAATGTATGACGCGAACCTTGCTGTATTATGAGTCATTTACATATAAGTAGGAAAACAAAAATGGTGAGATTATGTGTTTGTTATAATGTGGAAAAAAGTTCAAATGAGTATGGTCCTGCCCTGTGTAGATTAACAAAACTCCATACCTGGAAATAACATGCAAATGCCTAAATGTAAATGACCTGCATTACCTGTTGAACTCTGCTTGGGTCATCCAACTGTAGTTTGGCAATGACACAGCCTGGCTCCAGTGCTGCTCCAGCCCTTTTTACGTAGTGTATACAGCCAGACTCTGAAGCAGTAAGGGTCATCACCATCTTCATAACCTGCAAACAACAAAGGTAGTAGATACGTTATTTAAACCATGAATAAGCTTCATGAAAAAGCCAAAAACAAATATAATTGAAGGTAACTTTTTATAGCTTTTATCATCATATTTTATCAAGGCTTTTATTATATTGCCCTTTATTTTGTTTACATTGTCTACACGTATTTCCTATTTTGGTGACTGTCTGCACTTCAGTCCTTATACAAGTCTTTGTTAATAACATTGCAGGCATCCATACCTCTATTTCTGCATAGCACTGCCCAGAGAAAACATGGCCACCATCTTCAACAGTGTATTGAATGAGTTTTCCAGCAGAAGGAGATCGCAACAGTGAAGGATCATTCTCTTTCTCAAAAACACAAGTCTTGTTTCCGATAGTAATTCGATACCTTTGGGGGAAAAAACACAACAACATGAAAAACATGTGCGTGTTGTGAACATCTTTGGCTTATATTCTGAATTACCTATCCACTTCTTCTTTCATGTAGGTGGTGTAACTGCTGCCATCATAGGACAACAGCAGCCCTCCATCACTGAGCCTGTGAACGTCCACCTCAACACAGGAGTTGTTCATAATCACCACATAGGAGTTTGGAGACTGACGCGTCACTGTCAGAACGTATTTAATGCCCTCGTAGATGAGTTCTACATCCACAGTGTTGAGCAGCGTGTGGGCAGGTAACACTTGACCCCTAGTGGCAAATAAGAGGTAATTATATAACATAAACTCAAATAAAATTTAGATAAGAGGCAGTAAAAAGGCCATTTTCTACCTCTCAAGTGAATGCAGAAAGTTGGACACACTATTTCTCAAGTTAACATCCGCTACATGAAGTGCACCACTCACAATTCCAAGCATGGTGTCAGGTCGTTCTGCCTGCACCAGAGCACAAAGTACAGTTACACTGGGTGTATTAGCAGAAACCCGTAAATTATGCAGTCATCCTTCTGTATTGCTCTAGCTAATCCAAGGGCAATTATTTTACATAAATTAGTATATAAATTATAATATTTCAATGCATTCTGTATCAGACATAGTTGGGGATCTCTGCATACCTGCATCTTCTCTGAAATGAGCCGGTCAAGCCAGCCTGTGTCAATACTGTTCTGTTGAAAACTTTCAGTCTCTAGTAACTTGATGAGGTATTCTACGGTTGTTCTGAAGTCTCCTCTGATGGACAATTCCTTTAGAGCCACCACCATGTTACTGAAACACAAAGACACTGTGAGTGAACTGGGACCCTGCGAGAATTACAAAAGCAAATGTTGTCTTTTTAAGGATGTGTTTAAATAATATAAAAGTACTAACGAGATGGCCTCTTCACGATTCTCTCCCCATGAGAAACAATGTCCGAACTGAGAATCAGCAAACTCATGTAGCCCACCAGCAGCTGCCACACTGAAGTAGCCCCACACATTTTTGTTACTACGGAAATTGAGTTCTTGTACTGTTCCAGAGCTAGGCTTGAATCCCTAAAGCCAAATAGAAATACATTTCACGGAAAACATGACTTATAAAGAACCAAGAATAAAGCGTCTTATGCAATTTTGATAAGCAAGGATTACCTCATCTGGGTTTTCACTGGTGATACGTGCAGCAATGACATGTCCCCTTGGTGAAGGGGCAGTGGACAGACCCTCAAAGTCAATCAGACAATCTCCCCATGGATGGACCCCATAAAGCATCCGGATGTCTTTGATTCGGTGAAGAGGAATTCCCATGGCAATCTGAAGGAGGGCGAGAATTTCAATATATGGAAACTTTTTTGTAGATTTAGTTTGAAAAATAAAGACATAGACTAGAATTACATATTACATTTAGCAATATTAACACACTGTAACTTTTATTAGACAAAAAATGATATTGAACTGATACTTTGCAGCTTATGTCATCAACATTATCTGGGGGTGTGATGCTACTTGTAGACACTGCTCTCTTTGAAGCTCAAGTTAGACTTTAATCTGAGATTTGTTTTACTACCATCTGGCCATAAAAAACTGAATCAGCCAAAACTACAACAGGTAAGCTGATTTGTACTGTTAAACAAGTCCCTCTCAAATAACATTAGTTACACGCTAGATAGCATTAGCATTAGCCAACAGTTTTTCATTTAGTCAGTTTCACCTTTTTGTTGAAAGAACATACCTGGTATTGATCACATGCTCACAGTTGTTTTTTTTAAATCTATTTTGTATTTTTCTGGACTTTTCAGACTAACTTGAAACTTTTTTGGCAGATGAACATGTAGAACACCCAGCATGCTGTCATTGCAAAGTATATACATACAAAGGCAAATCTAAACTTCAAAATTAATTAAGAGGTTAAGCCAGTCATACTGAGTAGCAGAAATACATAAACCAAACTAAATTAAGAAGTAATTATTCAATTAAAAAATATGATTAAATAGGAAATACAGTAAATAAGTGACATTTATTGTATTATTGTATTGTATTGTATGACATAAAATTATTAATGTAAAAATTATTAGTGCCATCATAGTCTGAATAGAATCTAATGGAAACCATGTACAAACCTGAAATCTACTGATGCACAGTGCACATTGCACACACAGTGAACATTGTACAGTGAACATTGCACAGTGAACATTGAATATTCAGCATATCAGGCAAGGATATTCCTGTTGTTCCCCGGCACAGTGCCCTTCAGCTTGGTGGCCACTGACCTACATACACACAATCCCAAACACTGCAGAACAGATCACATGACCAGCTGTTGGTATAACCCTGAATCTACAGTGGCGCATCTACTCCTTTTATTGTGGGTTACCATGGAGACAGGGGCACATGCTGCTTTGTAGTAAGGGCACTGAAGCGCAATAACTTTTAGGTTACTGGACAGCGAGGTTAGGGAGCCACAGAGGACACTGACCTGGAGTTGTGCTGCAGGGAGATTTACATCCGCCACCATCTCCGTACAGGGATGTTCCACCTGAAGACGAGGGTTGAGCTCAAGGAAGTAAAAGCTGCCATCTTGACTGTAGAGATATTCCACTGTACCCGCACTCACATACCCCACCATTTTAGCCAGCTTTACAGCACACTAGAAAATAAACATGAGTTTAGCATACTTGATAAACTTTAAGCACCAACAAAGTAAAACCCTTTAACCCTCTACCTTTTCCATATCTTCAAAGACATCTGGGGTTGCAATAGTAGCAGGAGCTTCTTCTATGATTTTTTGGTGCCGCCGCTGCACTGAACAGTCTCTACCAAACAGAGAAATTGCATTGCCGTATTGATCTGCAAGGATCTGGACTTCCAAATGTCTGGCGTGCTTAGCAAGCTGCATGACAAATATAGGTGACCCTGGAACTTCGGCTTGTACCTGAAAGGAATCAAAGTTATAGTTAAATCCCTGAACTAAACATGTCATAAGATATTATGTGACATTTACAAACCTGTCTGAAGAGATTAGGGAAATCATCCTCTATGTTGACTTTACGAATGCCTTTTCCTCCACCTCCTTCAGAGGCTTTGATCATCAAAGGGTACCCAATTTTATCTGCAGCCTGACAATAAAAAAAAAGCATTGTATTAAATGTTATTATATAGTTGCTGTAGCTGTAGCAATAACAATAAAAAAATAATAATAAAATAAGATGGTGTGTCCAAACTTTTGACAGGTAGTATATACTAGTATATAAAATTTATCTGTTAAGTAGCTGAGTAAATAGTACAACAATTGTTTGCAATTCCACCTTTAGTCCACCCTCTACATCCTGAATGCAGCCAAGTTCATACAGTTCATGCGGGACATTAATGAGCTTTTTCTTTTGGCAGTTCTCTGTCCACTCTACAGTAAGACCTAAAAATTAAGAGTAAAAATGTTAGTCTGGACATTTAAAAAACAATACCGTATTGTCTGAGAAACAATGGCCTACCTGTCCCACTCCAGGGCAGGGTTGGGATGCCAGCAGTCTGAGCTACAATGGAGGAAGCTATTTTGTCTCCTAGAGCCCACATTGCCTGACTTGGGGGACCTGAAAAAGACAGATGTGTGTAACCCTCCTGCTAGAGACACAAACAATTTGCCCATTTTTAAATTACCCATGAAAGCAATGCCATTCTTAGAAAGCAGCTCTGGAAGTTTGGGATTTTCTGAGGCATGACCCCAGCCAGCCCATACAGCCTATGTTGGGGAAAGAATATTACACATTCATGCTTGCATAATAATGCATTAATACAACCAGACAAATAATGCAGTACCTGAACAGGTATCCGCTTTGCAATGTCCAGAATGAGTTCAACGTTGGCATAGTTATTGTTGTTGGTCCCTCCAGGCACAGGCACATAATGATCTGCCATTTTGATATACTCTGTATATGACAGAAATATGGTAAATGATTATTATCACACAATGGTTTTAAAGCAATGAGCATTTGAGCAGCTTGGTGAACAACTTTCACCTGCATTAGCTTTGAGGTCCTCTGGGGTCACCATCACCACAAAACGAATAGCTCTTTCATTACGGAACATCTCATAGGCCCAGCGACGAATAGACCTCATGCACTTGACTGCTGCAATTCCATTATTAGCAATAAGCACCTGGTGAGGCATTTTCACACTAATTAGGTTGATTCAAAATATTTAAAGGATTTCATAAAACATTAATTAAAGTAGTATTTCTGATATGCAACAACGCACCTTTTCTATAACTTTGTTGCCACCAAAGCGAGTGACAAATTCAGCAGGAGAAGCAACGGTGAAGTCCCTTTGTAAATCAATGCGTCTACGATCTCTGCTGTGTTTCACCAGATGTAAGCCTGACATGCTCGGCCTGTTTCAGCAATACAAAGAAAGCAAATACTTACTTAGACTAGATTATATTTGAATATAATATCAAAAAGCCTTTTACAATCAGAATGGGAGAACATAATATAACTAATAAGACTGAAAACATTGATATTGGTCTGGATCATGTCTTATTTTAAAATGATAGCTAGCCAGAAGTTATTAAAATAAAAATCTGCTTGTACAAAAATAGACTGTTGTTAGAATAGAGGAATAGTCTCTTCGTTCTATTTGAATCACTGTAGTATTCATAGTATTTTGAAAAGTTTGAAATGACTTAAATTGAACAGACCTCCAGTGTTCTAGTTCTGTGCTTGTGTATGTGTTAGCACTTGAATTATGCTCCACCTCTATAGGCACCACAAGGGGGAGTGGATAAATGGTGCTCTAGTGGGTGGGTTGGAAGGTGTGTCAGGGAAAGGGGTTTCATGGCTGGCTGGACAGGATGGTCTGATACTGACATCATTTTTGGGGGCTTCTTGGCCTAAAAAAGACCCCTATATTTCAGGTAAGCTCCTCCTGAGCCATAACTAAAACATTGCAGAGGTGGCGTCTGTGGACACAACTGTCTAGTATAGCCGGTTTTGGAGTAGTTATACCCCACTGACATGGAGTCTGGTTGTGTAGCCTTTAAAGAATGAACATGGTATTCACATTGGTATGCAGACAAAAAAACAAACAAAAAACATTTATTATCATCACTACTTTTTAACCATTTCTTTGAGATAAAATATGCTGTTATAACTATGTATACATGCATGCAACAACATTATTGATGCATTTTGCAGCTTTCCTTATGGAGGGTCCACCAATCGCTTCTTTCCAATGAGAAGTTAATGTTTTGCCTGTTCCACACTATGGAATTAATCTTGTTCAGCTCCACAAATATAAGCAGGTGATGTCTCTAGGTCAGGTTACAGGTCAATCCCACTCACAACATTTATTTATTTATTTATTGATAAGATCCATGTTTTTCAAGGGATTCTTTTTAGCAATAAAAATGGTATGTGTCGTAGGAAAGCCATACAGTGCTTATATTGTTACCTTAGATTTTGAAGGTCCACTTGGTCAAAGCCCATTTCGTACGTGCTGTCTGAGCTCCCAGATGATGGTGAAATGGAACGAGCATCCTTGTCTTCCAGCTGTATGTCAGTCTTTCCCTCATCCTCTGAGTTGTCCTCTGACCCCACAGTGAAATGAGAGTTCAGAGTGGCCATCATGGGGTCCTTCTTGGCAGCTCTGTCCTGCTGTGCCATGGCCGGGGGACACAAGCAGGCCGTAATAACTGGCATAAAAAAGAAGATTATAACTCGTGAAACAGATGGGGTGATAAAAGAGTCCAAATATCAGGGTACAATGACATTAAGATCAAACAGCATCTCTGTCCAGATCTAATATCGCAACAGTCAGTTACATAAGTGTACTGATAGAACACAGACTATTGCATCATACTATGAACCACCTGAAGCCACAAAATATCATATTAGTACACTTTACCTACATCACATTACATACATACACATTAATACACAGTTTTGTCCATGACTCATGACAATTACATATCCCATGTTGAATAAAAGATAACAAAACCAAACAGAACATACACAACATACAGGCAGGCAGAAGCAAAGCTCCAATGCGGACAGTGGGACTACACATTAGTTTTAACTTTATTGCAGTGGGAAATGCAACCCTTTCCGTTTATTAGCAGCCCGTGCTGTCAGAGGAGGCACACCTTACAAACCATATCTGCTTGTGGGACCAGAAAAACAAGCCTAGCACAGGAGATAGATGCGCTACAAACGCGAACAAATAAATATAGGACAGTGTTGAGTGCACAATCGCTGCATTCACATCTATAAATAAGATGTCCCGACACTGTTCTATGATAGAAGGTTGTCCTGGTCCTGACAAACACAAGCTAGTTTTAAGTTCATCAAGGGCAGAAGCCCGCAGATAAGCCCCATGCAGATTAGAGTATTAAATGCTAGCTGTTAGCCATGACACAGTTACAGACCATCCTCAATGCCGAACAATGCAACAGTAATTACAAATGCATAGCTCGTGTCGAGTATCTCTGCAGCTCTGCGCCTCACCAGAGTTTGCGACACCGCATCTCGAGAGATGACAGACTAGCAGTTACTCACCGGTGGAAACGAGCCGACAAGTAATTCTGAAAAGTTGTTTCACAGATCACCAATGTGAACGGCGTCTAAATAGCATCCCCGGCCTCTGCGAGGTGGTAAAAGGCTATCATGATGAGCTCACATATACTCAGTAAACGCCTCAAACAGCAGAGAGTGGTGTGATGTGATGATGCGAGCTGGGTTACTGTTGGCCATCGGCCTCTGACCCGAGCTTCCGCTAAAGCAGCCAATCATAAGAGTGTAAGCGGCCCACAGACTGTGATGCAGTCTAGCACCACGGGACAGACATATTTATGATCATTTATATAAAACAAAAAACAAGACAAATGATATGTGACAGAAGGAGCAACGCGAAAATATTATCGTATTCCAGATATTGTTTGTGTAGAAGTAGTCCTTTGATGGGACCTGATTGGGCCTGATCCATAGACAGTCAATCACGTTTGAGTATTGCAGATGGGCCGTGTCTTGATTGGCTGACACAGGGGCGCGACGCGGAAGAGGACTCTCCTCTCAAGTACCTCAAGCGGGGCGCATGGGCGCGTGTGGCACATATTTGATTTTATAAGCTAGCAGTTTGAGAATACACGATTAATTTTATGATATAATCTAGTCAGAAACACGAACATCCCATGCTATTATTAACTGGAATGGTTTCATGTTTTATATGTTGCTTAATTTTGTATTATTATTTATTTATATATATTTTTTTACATGTAACTGTATTTTTAGGGAGAACTCGTCGTCATGATTGCATACGAGGTATATGCATATTTTGCAGGTATATGCAGTTTTGACTTGGGTGTCTACAAAAAGATTCAAGTCCCGGGGTTTGGTCCAAATGAGCTCAGATTTGTCATGTCACATCTACAGACATAAACTCACAAAATGCATCAGAAGGTTTTTTGATACTCCTTACGGTTTGCCCGTAGCACGCCGGCGAAAAACGCCTTCATTTCCTGTTTCTTCGGTGACCTGTCACGGCCACAGATATTGTCCTAGAGAACTCAAATTCAAATCACAATTATGTGATCCAGGCCTGAATGTAATGAAATATGAAATCTAATAAAAGTGAACTCTATAGCGCCCCCTAGCATAGACATGAAACGTCAAAATTATCGGATTTGTACCAAATTCGGGGATTAAATTGTATGGATGAATACAAGCAAAAACGTCCATTACGGACATGGTGCATTTTTCACGATTGGCCAGTAGGGGCGCAAAGACTCCCCCAAAAATAGTAAAATTTTTTTTACAAAAAGCCACTTACAAATTTTTTTTTACACACACAGACTTAGTGCGCACATGCTGAAATTTGAATCACTAATGCATAACTTTGGTCTGATTATAATACACTATAACGCATATGAAAAGTGAACTCTATAGCGCTACCTAGCATCGACATGAAATGTAAACATTATCAGATTTTTACAAAATTTGGGAATTAAATTCTATGTGTGATTAAAAGCAAAAAATCTATTAAGGACATGAGGCATTTTTCATGGTTGGCCAGCAGAGGCGCAAAGAATCCTCCAAAAAATATTTTAAAAATTGTAACACGGACATGTTTAGACCGATTGTGCTGAAATTTGAATGACTAATGCAGGATTTTGGCCTGAATATAATACACTATAAAGCATATGAAAAGTGAAGACTACAGCATCCCCAGCCAATGTTGTGCAAAAGAACGCGTTCATTGAACACGTCCATTTTTCAGTGAACTTTGAACTGAACGCAACTTGAACGTGAATTTGTTCAAATTATGTGTGATGAACGACGTACGTCACTGTTGGGGTTCAATTAAACGTCAGAATTTGTTTTCACCTGACGAGTGACGATCTGCTCGCATTTAATCTCGCGAAACCACAGCCGCGTGTCAACGTGAAGGCGGCTCCACCAGCAGCTGCCCAGGGAGCACGATGTGCGGATGGTAAATGCACAAATACAACAATAGATACATGCTCTCTGTGTATTTTGACGGGGATACGCGCCTACGCTCGCGTAGAGCGTCAAAAAATAGGATGGATCCTATTTTCTGAAATCTACACGCACAGGACGTGCTGCTCCGCGCGCGTAGCTCTATAGTGGTTATGGTTAATATCTTGTCAGTGCTGGGAAGTAATTAATTACTGTAATGCGGTGCTTTTTGTTGTAACGCAGTAATGTTCGGCATTATAGGGAAAAAAGTGGTAATATTTTACTCGGTACAAATGTCAGTAACGCGCGTCACAATGCTTTTTTAACATGGATTGAAGTAGTGGGTTTTTCATTTTTTTTCATACAAATTTGCTAAAATCACCGCGATATCAGCAGAGGTACGCCCGCGTAGACCGTGATCGTGAGCGAAAGGACCGGCGCAGAACTCCGCGCTCCACGGAGCTAAACGCAGCTGACGCCCGATCGCGCTTGAGGGTTCCCACATAGCCAAAAGTATCCGCGGCGGATCCGTTTCTCGCGGATCCGCCCGGGACCCGTTTTGGATCCGCTTTCAGAACCGGGTTATTTGCCGCGTATCTGCCGCGGAACTGTTTATTGTGTCGTTAGGAGCCTAAATATGCTTCAGATTTAATACTGATGTATTTATTACTGACCTAACTATACACAAGCAGCATTTGCATTGCAGTTACTGTACATAAAACACATTTTACAGCAAGTAGCATAACTTGTGTGGTTACATTTAAAAACACTCTCAGCAATAGAAGTTGGATCAGTGATATCCTAATATTAAATCTCAGCAAAAAAAGAAAAGAAAAAAAAAGCAGCAGCTTTTTTAAATGTAAACAATGTTTATTTAAATATAAATACATTTATAAATATATAAATAATGAACAATCTAAGAACATACCTCTATATGACATACCCTTAACCTTCCAGTATAACCAATGCAAAATAGTTTGCACAACCAACAACAAGAAATAAAACAATAATAAATAACAAATAAAATAATACACTCGAGTGCATTATATTATTATTATATTATATTCTGATCAGAAGATAACTTGAGTTTATCACCAGTATAAAATGGGTGGTTGTACGTAGTCAGTGTGGAGAGTGGGAGATTTGGAGTCATGTGCATGGTGAGGTGCTGAGCCTGCTGACTCCTTCTATGTCCTTCCCTTTTCCCCACAGCATCTGAAATGACACCACTCAGCGTTAATGCCGGTTTCAACAAACCAAATTTAAGTTTTTTTTATTGCCACGGTTCCATATTTTTAATGCCATGGGGAATAGAGAAAGAAAGGCATTTGTTTCTTTCATTTTGCCAAAGTACCGTTTTGTGGTTACACGCTGCCACTTAGACATAGCTTACCATCACTCCAATATTGACGTGTTATTGTCAGAGAAGCGGCATTTCCATTTTTTTATCAAACGTCCCTGCACTCCGACATTTTTTTTCCTTTGGTCTGAGTGGCGGCACTTAAGCCTTTTTTTCAACATTCCTTCATTCCGACACCTTGTTCTGTACACAGACTGTCTTTCTGTCCCGGTACGTTTCTAGAGCTGAATGCGGGTCGGTAGGCGCTGTTTTGTCGGTAGGAAGAGCTGCTCCCTGGTGCCATTAGAGCGCCTTTCGTGCTATTAGTTTTACGCACGCTACTGTGTTGGCACGAGGGGCCCGCATACGCCTGACCTCCCTGCAGGTGAGAGCGCGGTGGAGATGACCTGAGAGTTAACCTGGTTAACAAGTGCGTAAAAGTCCACATCTTTAAGTCCGCGCACGAGGAGAAGCAGCTCTGCAGCCGCCTTTTTATAAACTTTTATGAGTTTATAAGGGACCCACGCATTTTTGGGTCCCTGTATAAACCGCTCTGTCCTCCATGACCAGACATAATTCCAATCCTTTAGCCCTTATTCATGAAAATATCCAAATTCCTAAATCATTGATCCTTTTAGTGCTGTTGTCTGACTGCGAGTCAGGCACCGCTTCACTCTTGCAACACGCTGAGCTTCACAGCGCATTCTTGTGCGCCCTAGTCTTAGGCGACAGGTAATGAATGTCTACTGCTCCTGTCTATTCACAAAAATGTCCACATTGTCACACAATTCAGTTATTCGTAGTTTCTCGGTTTGGCCGTATCATTCCGCCTTAAGCCAAGTGCGTGTCACCGCTCGCCTTCATCTGCAGTGTCAGGTAACGCCCCGTAATCTCTCCATTCATAAAAGTTTCAAATTCTTACGCATCTGTCCCTTGTAGCCACGCTGCTCGGCTGCACTCGCAGTACCAGGACCTTTACGCACAGTGGTGCGCCTTCAACAACTGGATAAGATAAAAGCATTCTATATAACTCTGGCGCCTGAACCCAGGGTTGACGGCTGGCTAGAAGAACTTGCGCCGTCCTTGGTACAATGCCAACTATACAACCAGATTCATTGTTAGAGAACGCATGCTTGGAGTTGAAATTGTATTTAGAATGCTTTTATCTTATCCAGTTGTTGAAGCACTGCCCGGCTCGGAGCGCACTGTTTGCCCGGCTCGGAGCGCACTGTTTGCCCGGCTCGGAGCGCACTGTTTGCCCGGCTCGGAGCGCTGCCGCGCTCGCTCGAGCGCACTGTTTGCCCGGCTCGGAGCGAGCGCTCAGCCCGGCTCGGAGCGCAGCCCGGCTCGGAGCGCAGCCCGGCTCGGAGCGCAGCCCGGCTCGGAGCATACCTTCCCTGCACGGAGCACTCTGCCTGCCTGGCTTGAAGCGCTCAAATGACTGAGAACTCTGAGCTGGTTTAGGGAACATTAATTAAGCATTTTCAGGGAACAGTTTCTGTTTGTTAGTTCGGCCTATTGACTTGTGCAGGGTGTGGAGTCTAATTAGCATAACAATTCATGGCCATAATGGAGCTTCCACACCTCTGAACCTGACCTGGCCACACCTATTGTTCTCTTGTTTGTTTTGAATTAGGTTTGAGGATGGAGTTGTAAATAGGAGATAGATGGTGTCTGAGGCCTCCATTTCTGTTTAGAGAAGGATTCTCTTTCTTAACAAAAAGGGCTTCTTTCACTCCCCTCTCAAACCATTTTTTTTCTCTGGCTAAAATCTGTACCTCACTGTCCTCAAATGAGCGGCCTGTGGCTTTTAAGTGGAGATGTACGGCAGACTGAGGTCCACTGCTGCTCTCTCGTCTGTGTTGGTACATCCTCTTGTGAAGTAGCTGTTTAGTTTCTCCAATGTAGAGTTCACTGCAGTCTTCACTGCACTGAATGGAGTAGACCACATTGCTTTGTTTGTAGCTCAGTGTTTTTCCTTTGGTTGGACCAGTTTCTGTCTTAAAGTGTTCGTAGATAGACGAATAGACCGGGATCTCATTGTCTGAAGAGCCTCTGTAGTTTTTCCGAAACACCAGCCATGTAGGGAATAGTTACCCCCTTTCTCCTGGGTTCTGATTCCCTATTGTCCTGTTTTTTAGTTCTCTTAGTTTTGTTGAAGGCCCATTTTGGATATCCGCAAACAGAGAGGGATTTTTGCACATGTTGTTCTTCTTTCTCCTTTCCCTCTGTGCTTGTAGGCACCACTTGAGCCCTGTGATGTAGTGTCCGAATAACTCCAAGTTTGTGTTGCAGTGGGTGGTGAGAATCAAAAAGCAGAAACGATAGGAGAAGACCGGCGACTCCAAGTTGAGGTCTTCAGGAAGCCACACACATGGACCAGTACCTGCTTTTTGAAAGGACAGTATGACAGAATGGGCAGTACACACACACACACACACACACACACACAGGAAGAACAAAAAAGGAACCCTTTGACTGCCTAAATCGTCCTGAGTTTGCAGCGAACATTCTGTATGTGGAGCTCCATCAGTGGAAGGTGTTTCTTGGTGAACAGCTGGTGCCTTCCGCTTTGGCGTTGACTTTTTAAATTTGTAGCCAAGGTTGAGCGAGGAATTGGGATTTTGCTTTGATGGCGCTCCACATACAAAATGTTCCTGCAAACTCTGATGATTTCTTAGGCAGCCAAAGGTTACCAATACTGCCCATCGCCTTTGCCTTTCACTATTTTTCTATTCCGTTAAGAAGGGAAACAGTTTGAACGGATGGTTCAACTAGAGAAAACATGGCTGCCAGGAGCAACACACGCTGAGATTGCGTCCCAGTAGTCCCAGTGTATGTTCTAATCTAAAAAAAAAAAAAAAACCGCTCTGTTCTAAGGTCAGTTTAACCGAATGACATCCACATCGGTGGATTAGTGGACGTGAATTTAACTTTTCGCACACGCGTGTGTGTATTTTGAGAAGAGGAGACACCGAGGTGGTAACCATTGTTAGCCACCCTGCCAAAGGGGGGATCCAAACACTTTCGTGAGCAATTGTCTTCCTCCGACGTTGATGAACAAACTACCTTTACCCCTGCGGACCGAAAGATGTTGCAGATGATGGCTGAACAACTTAAAAAATTGGACATTTTGGACGAACTAAAAAATGAGGTCGTGGAGTTGAAAATGTCAGTGGAGTTCAACAACAAGCAAATACAGGACATGGAAAAGGAACAAGAGACATTAAAAAACAAGTGGCCGGTTTGACACTTACAACTACTAGCCTGACAAATGAAAACGAGCAGTTAAAGTCGGCACTGCAGGAGCATGCGGGACAATCTGCTCATCATGGGGATAGACGAGGCAAAAGGAGAGACTTACGGTGCGGCGGAGACCCTCGTCAGGACTTTCCTGACGAAACGGCAAGAAAGATCCAACTTGAGCGGGCACATAGACTAGGACAGCGAAAGGAGCAAGGTAAACCAAGACCTATGGTCGTAAAGTTCGCTAGCTCCAAGGGAAAAGATGAAGTGCTTGCCCTGTCTAAAAAGTTGAAAGGCACCCGGTTCTTCATGACAAGCCAATATCCCGCCGAGGTTGTTGAAAGGCGTCGTAAGTTAGTTCCAGTTATGAACTCCTTTAGGCAAAAAGGGCAGAAAGTCCGTCTCATAGTCGATAAACTGTATGTGAATGGTGAACTGTACAGGCATGATGAACAATAACAAAGTCGCATAGTGATTACGTCATCGCAATATTGCTATGGTAACGACTATACGGACTTGACAGGACTGACGATCGGAGCTACTCATTTTACTTTGGGACTGGACAATTGATAAAATGGGGAATGCTCTATTATTTTTCTTGCTTTGGGGGGTACATGTGTGTATGTCTATGTTGTATGTTTGTATGTCCTTGTATGTCTGTATGTCTTTGTTGTTTGTTTGTTTGTTTGCCCTGTTATATGTTTTTCTTATCAGGTGTAGGGGTGCAACAGAATTCAGTTATGGAAAACTTTATTTTAGGGGAAATGGAAATGAGAGACCTAATAAAATGTGTAATAAACATTTTGAGGCCTCATGGTTTATGGAATTACAATTGACAATGAAGTTGGGATAATTAGTTATAACTGCAATGGCCTTGCAGATAACAGAAAGAGAAAACTCATATTTATATGGCTAAAAAGTAAACCACAAGATATTTTTTGCCTTCAAGAAACTTAACAAATGTTGACGAAGAAAAATGGAAAAAAGAGTGGGATGGTCCTATTTTCTTTTCACATGGCAACAGTAATTCAAAAAGTGTTATGATATTGGTAAAGAAACATTTTAATTTCCAATTAGGATCAATAGAAAGGGATACGCAAGGATGTTGGCTCATTCTTAGTTTAACAATTCAGACACAAAGAATCTGTTTGGTGAATCTGTATGGGCCAAATGAAGATGAACCTTTGTTTTTTGATGAGATAGGTAACAGATTATTGGAACAACAGGGGGAAATGATTATAGTAGGGGATTTTAATGTTGCCTTAGACAAATCATTAGATAGAAAAGGAAATACTTCAATAAATTACCATCCTCAGTCTTTACAAAAGATCAATAACATTATGGATACTTTCGATTTAACTGATATCTGGAGATTAAAAAAACCCAAATTTACAAGATATACATGGAGAAGACAGAATCAAGCAAGCCGTATTGATTATTTTCTGATTTCATTCTCCCTGATAAATAAAGTTACAACATCATCAATAGAAGACAAATTACGTTCAGACCATAATTGTATAGGTTTAAATTTTGTAATAGAAGAAAGTATACGTGGATGTGGATATTAGAAATTCAATCAAATGCTATTCCAAGATGGTGAATTTATTGAAAAAATGAAAGTTTTCATTAATGATTTTGTTAAATATAATGAAGGATCTTCAAACCCCCTTATAGTGTGGGAAGTGCTTAAATGTAGTTTTAGGGGACATGCTATTGCCTATTCATCATGGAAAAGAAAAAAAATTAAAATAAAGGAATTAGAATTAAAGAAGGATATTGAAGAATTACAACAAAAAGTAGACCAAGATATAAATTCAACAAATGAGCATCTTAACACTCTAATGGCTAAGCAGGAGGAGTTGACTGATCCGGTAGAAAATAGTTTACTAAAAAGCTATGACCTTAAAAGAGCGATCTGGATGAAAAAAGGGGAAAAATGTTCTAAATTCTTTCTGAACCTTCAAATGAAAAATCATTCTAAAAAGAATATATGTAAGATAGTTACAAATAATGGAAGTATATTATCTACACAATGTACAGTATTAAAAGAAATTGAAAATTACTATAAAAATATTTTCTCACATCAGTTAACTCCTCTTGATACTGAAGATTTCTTCCCAAAAAAATTTGATGGAAAACTGAATGAATTAGAAAAACATCTATGTGAAGGCCTTATAAGTGAGGAAAAACTTTCTGAAGCTGTCATGCCCTTTCAACAAGGGAAAACCCCAGGAGTAGACGGAATACCTATTGAATTTTATCAAACATTCTTCAAAGAAATCAAGAAACCATTACTCTTGAGCTTTAATTACTCATATAGAATGGGGTATCTGACTGACTCCCAAAAAGAAGGTCTCATTTCATTGTTATTGAAACAAGAATCAAATGGTCAGTACAAAGACCCAGTATATTTAAAGAATTGGAGACGTATTACTCTCCAGTGTTATGATGCAAAAATACTGGCAAAATGTTTAGCTCCAAGACTTAAATCCATTTTGCCAAACATCATTCACCAGGATCAATCTGGCTTCTTATATGAAGATATGAGAAATATAGGTAATAACATTAGACAGCTGTTGGAAATAATTGAAAATTATAATACAGAGAATAAAAAGGACTAATTTTTGTTGCAGATCTAGAAAAGGCATTTGATTTGATAAATCTAGAGTTTATATGTAAAAGTCTTTCTTTTTTTTTACTTTGGTGACTCTCTAATAAATTGGGTTAAAACATTGTATAACAAAACAAACTGTAGAATTATCAACTAGAGAGCGCAGACCTCCGCCAAGGACTACCCCCATTTTTTATATAAATTGCGATAAAATCAGTCTTCTGGATCAGATCCGGATCAGCCTTTGGAATATGAAAGAGGATCCCATTGTCCATCCCTGAGTCAAATTTCATGGGGTTTGGTCAATAATTAACCGAGATATTGAGAAACAAAATTTTTGGCCCCATTTACCACAATGTTAACTAAAATTTCAAAGTGATCCAGAATCCAGGATTTCTTCCGGATCACCCCCAAAATGAAATCAGTTCTTCCTTTTCACATTTCCAACAAATTCTGAAAATTTCATCAAAATCGGTCCATAACTTTTTGGGTTATGTTGCCAACAAGCAAACAAACAAACAAACAAACAGACAAACGCCGGCAAAAACATAACCTCCTTGGCGGAGGTAATAATGGACACATCTCAGAGTCAGTACCCCTTTTAAGAGGCCTAAAACAAGGATGTCCATTGTTGCCATACTTATTTATTATAGCAATGGAAATATTAGCTATTAAAGTTAGATTGGATAAAAATATAAAAGGGTTAATTAATAACAACATAGAAACCAAAATATCAATGTATGCTGACGACACTAACGCCCTAAACCTCATTATTTACAAAATCTATTGGACCTTTTGGAATAGTTTTCCCAACAATCTGAACTAAAATTGAATTATAATAAGTGTAAAATGTTGAGGATAGGCAGTTTAAAAGGTACAAATTTTACTATGGATTGTAAAGTACCAGTTGTATGGACTGATGTTATCCCAGAGAACCTTGAAGATTTATGTTCAGTTAAATTTATAAAATTCTTCAATTATGGAAAGGAAAATTTTTGACTTTATATGCTGAAAGTATCCATTATTAATTCTATTATTGTTCCTCAATTTATATATCTATTTATGTCATTACCATCTCCTTCACAAAACTTCTTTAAAATCTATGAACAGAAGATCTTTGACTTTGTTTGGGATAGCAAAAGAGAGAAGATTCAGAGAGGGGTTTTGTACAATGATTATAACTGTGGGGGTTTTAAACTGCTTAATTTAAAAGCTTTATGTTTCTCTCTAAAAGCATCAATGGTTCAAAAAACTTTATTTAAATACAGAGTGGTACACGAGTATTTTGTTGGACAAAAAACACTTACTATGGCAGCAAAAACTGTATCCCTTTTTACAACTGATGCCCTCCCTTTTCCTATATGTAGATTGATTGGAAATAGATCTAACTTTATAAAAGAATGTTTGCATGCATGGTGGCGATTCCAATTTCATAAACCAGAAAAAAAGAGACGACATCCTACAACAGATCATATGGTACAATTCAAATATTGTGATAGATAGGAAACCTTTCTTTTGGAAAAAAATGTTTGAAAAGGGTATTATTTTTGTAAATGATCTAACCAATGAAAAAGGTAAGATCATGAAATATGAAGAATTTACAAATGTATATGGTAATGTTTGTTCACGTTACTCGTATAATCAAATAATTACAGTTCTGGGAAGGAAATGAAAGCAACAAATAAATCAAGGGTTTTATAAACTTTCGGTTTGTACCATCAACAAAAACATTTATTTGGATGAAAGGAATAAAAATAAAAAAACAAATAAATACATTTTATTTATCATATAACTCATTAAAGACAATCCCTTACAATACATTTAGAAAGTGGGAGGACATAATTGACTGCCCTTTACCATGGGAGTGGATTTTTAAATTAATTTACAATACCAATATTGATGTACAAAATAGATTTTTTCAAATCAAAATAATATACAATTTTCTGCCTACAAGGAAAATGTAAAAAATTTGGAATATGATAGATACTGATGAATGCCGTTTTTGCTGTTTGGAAGTAGAGTCGACTGAACATCTGTTTTGGTACTGCCACATTGTATCTTCATTTTGGAGTGAGGTAGAGAAGATGTGTTTAGAGTTGGGTTTGGTTTTCAAGTTGGATTTAGCCTCTGCTTTACTAGGAGATTTTGAAAATAGAAGTGATCTTGTCAATTTAATTATAACCCTAGGAAAACATTTTATTTTTCAAAGCAAAAAATCTATTCTCACTTAATATTAACTATTTAAAAAAAATATAGTTTTCAGTACTTAACTTACGAAGGTTATACAATTGAAACAAAGAGAAAAAAAAAGTATAAAAAGAGATGGGAAGTTCTTAAATACCTGGGAGAAAATTAGTATGTGTATTTATATGCTAATATATCATATAAACTGATGTTGGCCATAAGGATTTAAAGTAGGGATCTATATAGTATTCATATATCTACTATTTATAGTAAAATAAATAAATAAATACAAAAAGAAAGAGGGGAAAAAAAAAGTACTACTGCCACTACTACTGCTACTACTACCAATGATAATGAAATATTATTGTTGTAACTATTGTAATTAATAGTAGAGACAATAATAGGTATTATGGTTGTAATAATAATTAATAATAATAAAAATAGTAATAGGGATAATGGTAGTGGAAATAATAGTAGGAATAATCGTGATAATAACAATAAATAAAAAGAAATGCCTTTAGGGTTATGTTTTGAGATTGTGACGGATGGTGAAAGATGATGAAAGGAACTGATGATGGTGAAAATAAATATTAGTTTCAGTATAGGGACTAATAAATTAAAAAATTATTAAACAAAAAAAAAAAAGAAAGAAAAGGAAGAGAGACAAAAGGAACTTCAATTATAAATTGGTGTGTATCAATGTTAGGGAGCCTAGCGGTGTATTTATGTTGCACTATCACATTTATTTAGTTTGACTTTGTGTCAGTGTGGGTGGTTGGGGGGGAAATGGGGGGGCCTTTTTGTATTTGTTGTGGTGTTGTGGGTGTTGTTTTTGTCTTTGTTTTATGCTGAATATTGTAATTGTTAAACACTGATGTTTGTTTTATTTTTTAAATGTTATATTCTGTTGTCTTTAATAAAAAAAACAAAACTGTTTGAACGGAGGTTTGCAGTCACACAGATC
Source organism: Boleophthalmus pectinirostris (assembly GCF_026225935.1). Taxonomy (NCBI): domain Eukaryota; kingdom Metazoa; phylum Chordata; class Actinopteri; order Gobiiformes; family Gobiidae; genus Boleophthalmus; species Boleophthalmus pectinirostris. The sequence continues at coordinate 21,622,744 of NW_026571018.1, read as the reverse complement.
ACACTAAGGCCTGTATTTGTGTGCTTTTCTTTTCAACTTTTGTCCAGAAACTAAAACAAAACTGATGTAAAACTATGATAAATATTCACCACAAGTAAATATCACCAAACCAAGTACAAGTAATTAGAAAAAGCTGCCATACACACTTTAAGATCGGGCTAAAAGAGGCAGGTTTTACGCCGAAGCAACCCTCTCCATTTATCCAGGCTGGGGACTGGCACAGAGCGACACATACAGTGCCCCCTGTGGCTGGATTAGACCCACCGCCCGTGTTTGTACAGAGTTAGTGTGTTAGTAAGTGCATGCAGACATACTCACAGTAAACAGCAGCAGCCTCTGGACCTGTAAAGACTAGTTTAAAAGTTTAGTAAAACAGTTTAGATCTGCAATGAGAAGAGTCAGAAGAGTTAGGGTTAGAACCGTCATTTCACAAGACAAGCCCAAAACAATTTTACAACATAGACAATGGCAAAATGAATGAGATTTAACCTTTAACCCTGTAAAATTAATACAATGTTTAAACAGAAATGTCAACGTATTTCAAACGAACAGACCCTGTGCAAACCTGTGGAAGAGTTGGATTAGGACACGACTACTAGACTTTCAGTTTAGTGTAAGGGTTAGGACCAGAGCCATCAGACTCTATAAACCAGTCCAAATCTGGCCCACGTTTAGACCAGTTCAGACCAAACCAAATATAAAACATACACACAACCCAAAGATCAAGTCAGTTTTCAGATCTTTTTAACTCCAAATGAAACTGCTGAAGGGTTAGTTTACAATAAGTAATATCAGTTTCACCCAACCATAACATGTTTTACCAGCCTGTTTAAATCTGGCCCATATTTAGACCAGTCGAGGCACACACCAAAAACACACAAGGGCCCAAGCTCAACCTGTGGAAATTATGGTGTAAACAATTAATCTGGCCCACTCCACATTTAGATCAGATAAGACCAAGAGAGACCAGCAGTCTCCATAAAAGTGAGCCAACGTTTAGAATATAGCCCACTTTTGGACCAGTTTAGGCCCAAAACTAAAGCCTGTAACATAAAATCCTCAGCATATTTAGGTCTTGTTTTGAGATGATTCACACAGAAATATTACCTATCTGAGTTAAAGTCTACATGAACAGACCAATAAAAGCAGTGAAACCTGCAGCACGGAAAGATCCCTGTAAGATTATGTGGGTCACAAACCCAAGGTCAAAGGGTCAGAACTATTACAATCAGACCACAAAAAGTGACAGAACACAAGGGCCTCAACCCTCGGACCAAAACTCAAGTCAAGATGAGTGGCTGAGCACTCACTCACAGAAAGAAGGTTCCTTTGTGTGCAGAACCTGCACAGGTGTACGGCAGCAGCTCACTGCTCCTGAGAGGCTGCCCCAGCAGCACTTTGTTGATGATGAAGGGACCAAATGTAGAGGGAGAATTTCCCTCAAAAATTCCCTTCTAAAATATACTGTACCTTAAGATTATTCCAAATGATCAGGTTTTAAAACGATGTGGGTTTCTCCAACCTGAAAACTCCAGGGTTAGTCAGTAACATATGGCAGACATGTTTTAGCTTTAGCTGTTTTCAAATAAACTAACATCTGCTACAGTTGTCGCAGATGATTTTCATGTCTCACAGTTGCAAGACATGAAGTAGATTTACAAGTAGCTTAGATTAACTATGAACTATTTAACAATGATAGTAATAATAATAATAAATTGATACCTGTAGAAGGGTTAAAGGACACCACCCAAACCTGCAAACACAAAGGAAAAGTTAGAAACAAAATTACAAAATACTAGTGTATTTCAGCAAAACAGTTTTAAATTTACCTTTGGGTTTTTGGGGAAAGCTGACTGAAGCCCACCCCAACCCAACACAGGGTTTAGGTAAACTCTTCCAGCAAGGTGCTCCGGATCAATTCTTTCATTCAGTCCATATTTTGGAGCAGAGCCTCTGATATAAGATTTTCCATTCTTCTTCTTAGTTCTTGGGTCCTTTTTAACTTCAGATGGAGGCAAAGGTTCATTTTCACTGGTCAGAAGCACTCTTTAGCTTATATAGCAGTAGTAGATATCACAGAGCTGCTGTAAAAGGGTTAGACACCAACCTAAAACCTGAAAACTCCAGGGTTAGTCAGTAACATATGGCAGACATGTTTTAGCTTTAGCTGTTTTCAAATAAAATAAACTAACATCTGCAACAGTTATCGCAGATGATTTTCATGTCTCACATTTGCAAGACACGAAGTAGATTTACAAGTAGCTTAGATTAACTATGAACTAATTAACAATAATAATAAACTGATACCTATAGAAGGGTTAGAGGACACCACCCAAACCTGCAAACACAAAGGAAAAGTTCAAAACAAAATTACAAAATACTAGTGTATTTCAGCAAAACAGTTTTAAATTCACCTTTGGGTTTTTGGTGGAAAGCTGGCTGAAGCCCAACCCAACCCAACCCAAAACAGAGTTTAGGTAAACTCTTCCAGCAAGGTGCTCTGGATTAATTCTTTCATTCATTCTATATTTGATATAAGATTTTCCATTCTTCTTAGTTCTTGGTTCCTTTTTAACTTCAGATGGAGGCAACAGTTCAGTTTTCACTGGTCAGAAGCACTCTTTAGCTTATATAGCAGTAGTAGATATCACAGAGCTGCTGTAAAAGGGTTAGACACCAACCTAAAACCTGAAAACTCCAGGGTTAGTCAGTAACATATGGCAGATATGTTTTAGCTTTAGCTGTTTTCAAATAAAATAAACTAACATCTGCAACAGTTGTCGCAGATGATTTTCATGTCTCACAGTTTCAAGACATGAAGTAGATTTAGCTTAGATTAACTATGAACTATTTAACAATGATAATAATATAAATAATAATAATAAACTGACACCTGTTGAAGGGTTAAAGAACACCACCCAAACCTGCAAACACAAAGGAAAAGTTAGAAACTAAATTACAAAATACTAGTGTATTTCAGCCAAACAGTTTTATATTCACCTTTGGGTTTTGGGGGGAAAGCTGATGCACGTTCAACCCAAAACGCAGAGTTCGGGTAAACTCTTTCAGCAAGGTGGTCTGAGTGCATCACAATTTTGGTTAATTATGCACTTGTTTCAGTTTTACTATTACCAACCACCCCAAACCTGCACGAAACGCAACACAAGGACCCAAAACCAAGTGCCACCTGTGGAAATTAAACATTAAAATGCAGTCCACATTTAGATCAGATCAACCCATAAGAGACCACACAGTCTCCATAAAAGTGTGTATAGAATCTGACACATTTGAACCAGTTTAGGCCCAAATCTGAGCCGTTAAAATCCTCAGCATTGAGATCTTGTTTTGAGAGGACGTTTTAGGATTTGAGGGTTACACTATGACCATTGTAGAGTTGCATTTGCGTACATTTTTTTTAATTTCCAGGATAGATGAGAGATTTTCATTTTCCAAGTAGGTTTTCATCCCATTTGAAACCTTTGATGACACTTTCCACTTTTTGTATTGCACTTGTTTAAATTTGCATGTTTGAGTGTTTTGTGGCAGGTCCTGTACCATCCTTATATCATTCAAGTTTGGAAAGTGATCATTTAATTCCCACAAATGTACCATTCATTTCATATAATTATGAGTCATTCTGTTCCAGTTCATTGACCCAACCTTGGTGTACATGTTTAAACCTTTTCATTGCAATTTGTTACGTTTGAAAAACACTGTTTCACCCTTTGTGATAAATGACATTTTTCACACATCAAAATACTTAGAGATTTTATTTGAGACATGTTTTGCTTTTGTTTCATGAGTTTCGTTTGTGGGATAGTTTCCTTCATTTTACTGACAAAACCTTTTGCATTTGTTTTCAAAAAAGGCCTTTCTGTAAGTTTCCTTTTACCAGACAGTTTCAGTACACAAGGCCGAAACCTTCATGTTTCCTTTTATAATCCACCTTTTTCAGTGAGCCATCAATTAAAACACATCCACAGAGTGAAATAGATTTCCTTTCAACAAAAGCATCATGATCATTTGAAGCTCATCACATCATTACTTTATTTATTTCAATTCACTTTGCACATTGCATAAACGTGAATCAGAGCGCGGAGTAAAATATGCACCAGCAGGAGCAGCTTTATTCATCAAACATTTACAACCGAACAGCAATTTATTATTGCAATAATGATTCTGTATCCACAAACAAGACTCACCTGGACTCGTAAGACTCACCTGGACTCCTCCGCGCTGTTTGTCGTGCTGTTTGTCGTGCTGTTTGCCGTGCTGTTTGTCGTGCTGTTTGTCGTGCTGTTTGTCGTGCTGATGGCAATTTGGGTCGCGCTGCATATTTGGCGCATTTTCCTGAATTGCGCGGGTCCTGCGCTTCCGCTCCGCCTTTTCTTTCTTTGTTGCTAAAAAACGGCGCGCGGCCGTGAGAGGAAGCTTCCTCTGACATAAAGCAACGTTTGAAGTAATATCAAGAGTCACTTTAGTGAAGTTGTCGACAAACAAAACGAGTTGGCTCGGCTCCTCGGTGCCACGTCACCTGGTGACATGTCCCTTACCTGTGCAGGTGAGCGCCATTTTTAAAGAACCCAGCATACATCTGTACTCACGTGACCACGCCCACCTGGCGGGAATCACCATGACAACTATCCCAAGGTATCTATCTATGTATCTATCCAGTGTTTCCCGTAGCACTTTAGAGTTAAAGCGTCGTCTCGAGTACGTTCCTCCGAACCACGTGACTCCTGCAAAACTCCGGTCATCGCGGAATCTCCGCGCCCCCCGCTCCTCACTTCTCCATGCAAAGAATCTCCCCTCCTCACTTTTTCGGCAGCACCGCCTTGACAGTTCTCTGTGGGAAACGCTGCTCTGTCTATCTAACGCAGATTTATCTATCTGTCTGTCTGTCTATCTATCTATCTATCTATCTATCTATCTATCTATCTATCTATCTATCTATCTATCTATCTATCTATCTATCTATCTATCTATCTATCTATCTATCTATCTATCTATCTAATCTATCTATCTATCTATCTATCTATCTAATCTATCTATCTATCTATCTATCTATCTATCTATCTATCTATCTATCTATCTATCTATCTATCTATCTACTATCTGTCTGTCTGTCTGTCTGTCTGTCTGTCTGTCTGTCTATCTATCTATCTATCTATCTATCTAATCTATCTATCTATCTATCTTATCTATCTATCTACTAATCTATCCTGGTCTGATCTGTCTGGTCTGTCTGTCTGTCTATCTATCTATCTATCTATCTATCTATCTATCTATCTATCTATCTATCTATCTATCTATCTATCTATCTATCTATCTGTCTGTCTGTCTGTCTGTCTGTCTGTCTGTCTGTCTATCTATCTATCTATCTATCTATCTATCTATCTATCTATCTATCTATCTATCTATCTATCTATCTATCTATCTATCTACTTCTGTCTATCTGTCTGTCTGTCTGTCTGTCTGTCTGTCTATCTATCTATCTATCTATCTATCTATCTATCTATCTATCTATCTATCTATCTCTACTATCTATCTATCATCTGTCTGCTGTCTATTGTCTATCTATCTATCTATCTATCTATCTAACACTATCTGTCTGTCTGTCTGTCTGTCTGTCTGTCTATCTATCTATCTATCTATCTATCTATCTATCTTATCTATCTTTCTATCTACTATCTACTATCTATCTGTCTGTCTGTCTGTCTGTCTGTCTGTCTGTCTGCTGCTGTCTGTCTTATCTATCTATCTATCTATCTATCTATCTACTATCTGTCTGTCTGTCTGTCTGTCTGTCTGTCTGTCTGTCTGTCGTCTATCTATCTATCTATCTATTCTATCTATCTATCTATCTATCTATCTATCTATCTACTATCTATCATCTGTCTGTCTGTCTGTCTGTCTGTCTGTCTATCTTCTATCTATCTATCTATCTAATCTATCTCTACTATCTATCTATCTATCTATCTTATCTATCTGTCTGTCTGTCTGTCTGTCTGTCTGTCTGCTATCTATCTATCTATCTATCTATCTATCTATCTATCTATCTTCTATCTATCTATCTATCTATCTCTATCTATCCTGTCTGGGTCTATCTATCTATCTATCTATCTATCTATCTATCTATCTATTATCTATCTACTATCTACTCTATCTATCTGTCTGTCTGTCTGTCTCTGTCTATCTATCTATCTATCTATCTATCTATCTATCTATCTATCTATCTATCTATCTATCTATCTATCTATCTATCTATCTACTATCTATCTGTCTGTCTGTCTGTCTGTCTGTCTGTCTGTCTGTCTGTCTATCTATCTATCTATCTATCTATCTATCTATCTATCTATCTATCTATCTACTATCTGTCTATCTGTCTGTCTGTCTGTCTGTCTGTCTGTCTGTCTGTCTGTCTATCTATCTATCTATCTATCTATCTATCTATCTATCTATCTATCTATCTATCTATCTATCTATCTATCTATCTATCTATCTGTCTGTCTGTCTGTCTGTCTGTCTATCTATCTATCTATCTATCTATCTATCTATCTATCTATCTATCTATCTATCTATCTATCTATCTATCTATCTCTATCTATCTATCTATCTATCTATCTTCTATCTATCTATCTATCTTATCTATCTATCTATCTATCTATCTATCTATCTATCTATCTATCTATCTATCTATCTATCATCTATCTATCTATCTATCTATCTATCTATCTATCTATCTATCTATCTATCTATCTATCTATCTATCTATCTATCTATCTATCTATCTATCTATCTATCTATCTATCTTTCCATGCTCCTCCCCAGGAAAGTTTTGAAGAGACTCTGTGCAGTTTGTCAAATGCCAGTGCATTTTAGAGGTTTATAAAGCCTCAGCTCAATAATATAAACCTTTATAAATTTCATAGGTTTAATTTTCCAGACAGTGTCAGTGTCTTCTCTCAGGGGCGGTCCTAGATTCCAAGTTCTAGTCCAGGATTAGTCCTGGTTTGGTCCTGGTTTAGTCCTGGTTTAGACCTGGTTCAGTTCTGGTTTAGACCTGGTTTAGTCCTGGTTCAGTCCTGGTTTATTACTGGCTCAGTTCTGGTTCAATTCTGGTTTAGTCCTGGTTTAGTCCTGATTTAGACCTGGTTCAGTCCTGGTTTAGACCTGGTTCAGTTTTGGTTTAGTCCTGGTTTAGTCCTGATTCAGTTCTGGTTTAGACCTGGTTCAGTTCAGTCCTGGTTCAGTCCTGGTTTAGTCCTGGTTCAGTTCTGGTTCAGTTCTGGTTTAGACCTGGTTCAGTTCTGGTTTAGTCCTGGTTTAGATCTGGTTCAGTCCTGGTTTAGATCTGGTTCAGTCCTGGTTTAGATCTGGTTCAGTCCTGATTTTAGTCCTGGTTCAGTCCATATACGGCGCAAAAGTTCAGCATCTTCGCAGTTCTTTTGGTGAGAGTAACTCAAAAGTGCTGCAATAGTCGTGTAATGTTTTACATTTTAAATACAGTAATATTGTAATGTAACAAATGACTTAGAAATGACAGGAACAAGTCATAAATAACACATCACAGTTTTAAAGTAACTTGCCCAACAGTGGATCTTATAAAGTTGTTGTAAACTAGAAGTCAGTTTGAAAAAATAAATGCAGACTTTTATTTGCATATCTCACCTAAAAATAAAATGAACTGAACTTTGAACTAGTTCAAAATTAAAATTTGTGAACTATGAATGCGAACTGTTCACTTTGAACAAATGTGAACTGAACTTTGAACTAGTTCATGAAAAGTGTGAACTTGCGCAACACTGCCCCCAGCATAGACATGAAACGTCAACATTATCGGATTAGTACCAAATTCAGTGATTAAATTCTATGCATAACCATAAGCAAAAAAGTCTATTACAGACCGGAGTTATTTTTTACTGTTGACCAGCAGGGGCGCAATGACTCCTAAGAAACATTAAAAGGTGCATTATGTAATTTTCCTACTGGACGAGCTGTCGGTCTGGGCGGCTGTGGGGAAGAGACAGTGGTGTGCCGGGGCGGTTGCNCATACAAAATGTTCCTGCAAACTCTGATGATTTCTTAGGCAGCCAAAGGTTACCAATACTGCCCATCGCCTTTGCCTTTCACTATTTTTCTATTCCGTTAAGAAGGGAAACAGTTTGAACGGATGGTTCAACTAGAGAAAACATGGCTGCCAGGAGCAACACACGCTGAGATTGCGTCCCAGTAGTCCCAGTGTATGTTCTAATCTAAAAAAAAAAAAAAAACCGCTCTGTTCTAAGGTCAGTTTAACCGAATGACATCCACATCGGTGGATTAGTGGACGTGAATTTAACTTTTCGCACACGCGTGTGTGTATTTTGAGAAGAGGAGACACCGAGGTGGTAACCATTGTTAGCCACCCTGCCAAAGGGGGGATCCAAACACTTTCGTGAGCAATTGTCTTCCTCCGACGTTGATGAACAAACTACCTTTACCCCTGCGGACCGAAAGATGTTGCAGATGATGGCTGAACAACTTAAAAAATTGGACATTTTGGACGAACTAAAAAATGAGGTCGTGGAGTTGAAAATGTCAGTGGAGTTCAACAACAAGCAAATACAGGACATGGAAAAGGAACAAGAGACATTAAAAAACAAGTGGCCGGTTTGACACTTACAACTACTAGCCTGACAAATGAAAACGAGCAGTTAAAGTCGGCACTGCAGGAGCATGCGGGACAATCTGCTCATCATGGGGATAGACGAGGCAAAAGGAGAGACTTACGGTGCGGCGGAGACCCTCGTCAGGACTTTCCTGACGAAACGGCAAGAAAGATCCAACTTGAGCGGGCACATAGACTAGGACAGCGAAAGGAGCAAGGTAAACCAAGACCTATGGTCGTAAAGTTCGCTAGCTCCAAGGGAAAAGATGAAGTGCTTGCCCTGTCTAAAAAGTTGAAAGGCACCCGGTTCTTCATGACAAGCCAATATCCCGCCGAGGTTGTTGAAAGGCGTCGTAAGTTAGTTCCAGTTATGAACTCCTTTAGGCAAAAAGGGCAGAAAGTCCGTCTCATAGTCGATAAACTGTATGTGAATGGTGAACTGTACAGGCATGATGAACAATAACAAAGTCGCATAGTGATTACGTCATCGCAATATTGCTATGGTAACGACTATACGGACTTGACAGGACTGACGATCGGAGCTACTCATTTTACTTTGGGACTGGACAATTGATAAAATGGGGAATGCTCTATTATTTTTCTTGCTTTGGGGGGTACATGTGTGTATGTCTATGTTGTATGTTTGTATGTCCTTGTATGTCTGTATGTCTTTGTTGTATGTTTGTTTGTTTGTTTGCCCTGTTATATGTTTTTCTTATCAGGTGTAGGGGTGCAACAGAATTCAGTTATGGAAAACTTTATTTTAGGGGAAATGGAAATGAGAGACCTAATAAAATGTGTAATAAACATTTTGAGGCCTCATGGTTTATGGAATTACAATTGACAATGAAGTTGGGATAATTAGTTATAACTGCAATGGCCTTGCAGATAACAGAAAGAGAAAACTCATATTTATATGGCTAAAAAGTAAACCACAAGATATTTTTTGCCTTCAAGAAACTTAACAAATGTTGACGAAGAAAAATGGAAAAAAAGAGTGGGATGGTCCTATTTTCTTTTCACATGGCAACAGTAATTCAAAAAGTGTTATGATATTGGTAAAGAAACATTTTAATTTCCAATTAGGATCAATAGAAAGGGATACGCAAGGATGTTGGCTCATTCTTAGTTTAACAATTCAGACACAAAGAATCTGTTTGGTGAATCTGTATGGGCCAAATGAAGATGAACCTTTGTTTTTTGATGAGATAGGTAACAGATTATTGGAACAACAGGGGGAAATGATTATAGTAGGGGATTTTAATGTTGCCTTAGACAAATCATTAGATAGAAAAGGAAATACTTCAATAAATTACCATCCTCAGTCTTTACAAAAGATCAATAACATTATGGATACTTTCGATTTAACTGATATCTGGAGATTAAAAAAACCCAAATTTACAAGATATACATGGAGAAGACAGAATCAAGCAAGCCGTATTGATTATTTTCTGATTTCATTCTCCCTGATAAATAAAGTTACAACATCATCAATAGAAGACAAATTACGTTCAGACCATAATTGTATAGGTTTAAATTTTGTAATAGAAGAAAGTATACGTGGATGTGGATATTAGAAATTCAATCAAATGCTATTCCAAGATGGTGAATTTATTGAAAAAATGAAAGTTTTCATTAATGATTTTGTTAAATATAATGAAGGATCTTCAAACCCCCTTATAGTGTGGGAAGTGCTTAAATGTAGTTTTAGGGGACATGCTATTGCCTATTCATCATGGAAAAGAAAAAAAATTAAAATAAAGGAATTAGAATTAAAGAAGGATATTGAAGAATTACAACAAAAAGTAGACCAAGATATAAATTCAACAAATGAGCATCTTAACACTCTAATGGCTAAGCAGGAGGAGTTGACTGATCCGGTAGAAAATAGTTTACTAAAAAGCTATGACCTTAAAAGAGCGATCTGGATGAAAAAAGGGGAAAAATGTTCTAAATTCTTTCTGAACCTTCAAATGAAAAATCATTCTAAAAAGAATATATGTAAGATAGTTACAAATAATGGAAGTATATTATCTACACAATGTACAGTATTAAAAGAAATTGAAAATTACTATAAAAATATTTTCTCACATCAGTTAACTCCTCTTGATACTGAAGATTTCTTCCCAAAAAAATTTGATGGAAAACTGAATGAATTAGAAAAACATCTATGTGAAGGCCTTATAAGTGAGGAAAAACTTTCTGAAGCTGTCATGCCCTTTCAACAAGGGAAAACCCCAGGAGTAGACGGAATACCTATTGAATTTTATCAAACATTCTTCAAAGAAATCAAGAAACCATTACTCTTGAGCTTTAATTACTCATATATAGAATGGGGTATCTGACTGACTCCCAAAAAGAAGGTCTCATTTCATTGTTATTGAAACAAGAATCAAATGGTCAGTACAAAGACCCAGTATATTTAAAGAATTGGAGACGTATTACTCTCCAGTGTTATGATGCAAAAATACTGGCAAAATGTTTAGCTCCAAGACTTAAATCCATTTTGCCAAACATCATTCACCAGGATCAATCTGGCTTCTTATATGAAGATATGAGAAATATAGGTAATAACATTAGACAGCTGTTGGAAATAATTGAAAATTATAATACAGAGAATAAAAAGGACTAATTTTTGTTGCAGATCTAGAAAAGGCATTTGATTTGATAAATCTAGAGTTTATATGTAAAAGTCTTTCTTTTTTTTTACTTTGGTGACTCTCTAATAAATTGGGTTAAAACATTGTATAACAAAACAAACTGTAGAATTATCAACTAGAGAGCGCAGACCTCCGCCAAGGACTACCCCCATTTTTTATATAAATTGCGATAAAATCAGTCTTCTGGATCAGATCCGGATCAGCCTTTGGAATATGAAAGAGGATCCCATTGTCCATCCCTGAGTCAAATTTCATGGGGTTTGGTCAATAATTAACCGAGATATTGAGAAACAAAATTTTTGGCCCCATTTACCACAATGTTAACTAAAATTTCAAAGTGATCCAGAATCCAGGATTTCTTCCGGATCACCCCCAAAATGAAATCAGTTCTTCCTTTTCACATTTCCAACAAATTCTGAAAATTTCATCAAAATCGGTCCATAACTTTTTGGGTTATGTTGCCAACAGACAAACAAACAAACAAACAGACAAACGCCGGCAAAAACATAACCTCCTTGGCGGAGGTAATAATGGACACATCTCAGAGTCAGTACCCCTTTTAAGAGGCCTAAAACAAGGATGTCCATTGTTGCCATACTTATTTATTATAGCAATGGAAATATTAGCTATTAAAGTTAGATTGGATAAAAATATAAAAGGGTTAATTAATAACAACATAGAAACCAAAATATCAATGTATGCTGACGACACTAACGCCCTAAACCTCATTATTTACAAAATCTATTAGACCTTTTGGAATAGTTTTCCCAACAATCTGAACTAAAATTGAATTATAATAAGTGTAAAATGTTGAGGATAGGCAGTTTAAAAGGTACAAATTTTACTATGGATTGTAAAGTACCAGTTGTATGGACTGATGTTATCCCAGAGAACCTTGAAGATTTATGTTCAGTTAAATTTATAAAATTCTTCAATTATGGAAAGGAAAATTTTTGACTTTATATGCTGAAAGTATCCATTATTAATTCTATTATTGTTCCTCAATTTATATATCTATTTATGTCATTACCATCTCCTTCACAAAACTTCTTTAAAATCTATGAACAGAAGATCTTTGACTTTGTTTGGGATAGCAAAAGAGAGAAGATTCAGAGAGGGGTTTTGTACAATGATTATAACTGTGGGGGTTTTAAACTGCTTAATTTAAAAGCTTTATGTTTCTCTCTAAAAGCATCAATGGTTCAAAAACTTTATTTAAATACAGAGTGGTACACGAGTATTTTGTTGGACAAAAAACACTTACTATGGCAGCAAAAACTGTATCCCTTTTTACAACTGATGCCCTCCCTTTTCCTATATGTAGATTGATTGGAAATAGATCTAACTTTATAAAAGAATGTTTGCATGCATGGTGGCGATTCCAATTTCATAAACCAGAAAAAAGAGACGACATCCTACAACAGATCATATGGTACAATTCAAATATTGTGATAGATAGGAAACCTTTCTTTTGGAAAAAAATGTTTGAAAAGGGTATTATTTTTGTAAATGATCTAACCAATGAAAAAGGTAAGATCATGAAATATGAAGAATTTACAAATGTATATGGTAATGTTTGTTCACGTTACTCGTATAATCAAATAATTACAGTTCTGGGAAGGAAATGAAAGCAACAAATAAATCAAGGGTTTTATAAACTTTCGGTTTGTACCATCAACAAAAAAAATTTATTTGGATGAAAGGAATAAAAATAAAAAAACAAATAAATACATTTTATTTATCATATAACTCATTAAAGACAATCCCTTACAATACATTTAGAAAGTGGGAGGACATAATTGACTGCCCTTTACCATGGGAGTGGATTTTTAAATTAATTTACAATACCAATATTGATGTACAAAATAGATTTTTTCAAATCAAAATAATATACAATTTTCTGCCTACAAGGAAAATGTAAAAAATTTGGAATATGATAGATACTGATGAATGCCGTTTTTGCTGTTTGGAAGTAGAGTCGACTGAACATCTGTTTTGGTACTGCCACATTGTATCTTCATTTTGGAGTGAGGTAGAGAAGATGTGTTTAGAGTTGGGTTTGGTTTTCAAGTTGGATTTAGCCTCTGCTTTACTAGGAGATTTTGAAAACAGAAGTGATCTTGTCAATTTAATTATAACCCTAGGAAAACATTTTATTTTTAAAGCAAAAAATCTATTCTCACTTAATATTAACTATTTAAAAAAAATATAGTTTTCAGTACTTAACTTACGAAGGTTATACAATTGAAACAGACAAAGAGAAAAAAAAAGTATAAAAAGAGATGGGAAGTTCTTAAATACCTGGGAGAAAATTAGTATGTGTATTTATATGCTAATATATCATATAAACTGATGTTGGCCATAAGGATTTAAAGTAGGGATCTATATAGTATTCATATATCTACTATTTATAGTAAAATAAATAAATAAATACAAAAAGAAAGAGGGGAAAAAAAAAGTACTACTGCCACTACTACTGCTACTACTACCAATGATAATGAAATATTATTGTTGTAACTATTGTAATTAATAGTAGAGACAATAATAGGTATTATGGTTGTAATAATAATTAATAATAATAAAATAGTAATAGGGATAATGGTAGTGGAAATAATAGTAGGAATAATCGTGATAATAACAATAAATAAAAAGAAATGCCTTTAGGGTTATGTTTTGAGATTGTGACGGATGGTGAAAGATGATGAAAGGAACTGATGATGGTGAAAAATAATATTAGTTTCAGTATAGGGACTAATAAATTAAAAAATTATTAAAACAAAAAAAAAGAAAGAAAAGGAAGAGAGACAAAAGGAACTTCAATTATAAATTGGTGTGTATCAATGTTAGGGAGCCTAGCGGTGTATTTATGTTGCACTATCACATTTATTTAGTTTGACTTTGTGTCAGTGTGGGTGGTTGGGGGGAAATGGGGGGGCCTTTTTGTATTTGTTGTGGTGTTGTGGGTGTTGTTTTTGTCTTTGTTTTATGCTGAATATTGTAATTGTTAAACACTGATGTTTGTTTTATTTTTTAAATGTTATATTCTGTTGTCTTTAATAAAAAAAACAAAACTGTTTGAACGGAGGTTTGCAGTCACACAGATCACACTAAGGCCTGTATTTGTGTGCTTTTCTTTTCAACTTTTGTCCAGAAACTAAAACAAAACTGATGTAAAACTATGATAAATATTCACCACAAGTAAATATCACCAAACCAAGTACAAGTAATTAGAAAAAGCTGCCATACACACTTTAAGATCGGGCTAAAAGAGGCAGGTTTTTACGCCGAAGCAACCCTCTCCATTTATCCAGGCTGGGGACTGGCACAGAGCGACACATACAGTGCCCCCTGTGGCTGGATTAGACCCACCGCCCGTGTTTGTACAGAGTTAGTGTGTTAGTAAGTGCATGCAGACACTACTCACAGTAAACAGCAGCAGCCTCTGGACCTGTAAAGACTAGTTTAAAAGTTTAGTAAAACAGTTTAGATCTGCAATGAGAAGAGTCAGAAGAGTTAGGGTTAGAACCGTCATTTCACAAGACAAGCCCAAAACAATTTTACAACATAGACAATGGCAAAATGAATGAGATTTAACCTTTAACCCTGTAAAATTAATACAATGTTTAAACAGAAAATGTCAACGTATTTCAAACGAACAGACCCTGTGCAAACCTGTGGAAGAGTTGGATTAGGACACGACTACTAGACTTTCAGTTTAGTGTAAGGGTTAGGACCAGAGCCATCAGACTCTATAAACCAGTCCAAATCTGGCCCACGTTTAGACCAGTTCAGACCAAACCAAATATAAAACATACACACAACCCAAAGATCAAGTCAGTTTTCAGATCTTTTTAACTCCAAATGAAACTGCTGAAGGGTTAGTTTACAATAAGTAATATCAGTTTCACCCAACCATAACATGTTTTACCAGCCTGTTTAAATCTGGCCCATATTTAGACCAGTCGAGGCACACACCAAAAACACACAAGGGCCCAAGCTCAACCTGTGGAAATTATGGTGTAAACAATTAATCTGGCCCACTCCACATTTAGATCAGATAAGACCAAGAGAGACCAGCAGTCTCCATAAAGTGAGCCAACGTTTAGAATATAGCCACTTTTGGACCAGTTTAGGCCCAAAACTAAAGCCTGTAACATAAAATCCTCAGCATATTTAGGTCTTGTTTTGAGATGATTCACACAGAAATATTACCTATCTGAGTTAAAGTCTACATGAACAGACCAATAAAAGCAGTGAAACCTGCAGCACGGAAAGATCCCTGTAAGATTATGTGGGTCACAAACCCAAGGTCAAAGGGTCAGAACTATTACAATCAGACCACAAAAAAGTGACAGAACACAAGGGCCTCAACCCTCGGACCAAAACTCAAGTCAAGATGAGTGGCTGAGCACTCACTCACAGAAAGAAGGTTCCTTTGTGTGCAGAACCTGCACAGGTGTACGGCAGCAGCTCACTGCTCCTGAGAGGCTGCCCCAGCAGCACTTTGTTGATGATGAAGGGACCAAATGTAGAGGGAGAATTTCCCTCAAAAAATTCCCTTCTAAAATATACTGTACCTTAAGATTATTCCAAATGATCAGGTTTTAAAACGATGTGGGTTTCTCCAACCTGAAAACTCCAGGGTTAGTCAGTAACATATGGCAGACATGTTTTAGCTTTAGCTGTTTTCAAATAAACTAACATCTGCTACAGTTGTCGCAGATGATTTTCATGTCTCACAGTTGCAAGACATGAAGTAGATTTACAAGTAGCTTAGATTAACTATGAACTATTTAACAATGATAGTAATAATAATAATAAATTGATACCTGTAGAAGGGTTAAAGGACACCACCCAAACCTGCAAACACAAAGGAAAAGTTAGAAACAAAATTACAAAATACTAGTGTATTTCAGCAAAACAGTTTTAAATTTACCTTTGGGTTTTTGGGAAAGCTGACTGAAGCCACACCCAACCCAACACAGGGTTTAGGTAAACTCTTCCAGCAAGGTGCTCCGGATCAATTCTTTCATTCAGTCCATATTTTGGAGCAGAGCCTCTGATATAAGATTTTCCATTCTCTTCTTAGTTCTTGGGTCCTTTTTAACTTCAGATGGAGGCAAAGGTTCATTTTCACTGGTCAGAAGCACTCTTTAGCTTATATAGCAGTAGTAGATATATCACAGAGCTGCTGTAAAAGGGTTAGACACCAACCTAAAACCTGAAAACTCCAGGGTTAGTCAGTAACATATGGCAGACATGTTTTAGCTTTAGCTGTTTTTCAAATAAAATAAACTAACATCTGCAACAGTTATCGCAGATGATTTTCATGTCTCACATTTGCAAGACACGAAAGTAGATTTACAAGTAGCTTAGATTAACTATGAACTAATTAACAATAATAATAAACTGATACTATAGAAGGGTTAGAGGACACCACCCAAACCTGCAAACACAAAGGAAAAGTTTCAAAACAAAATTACAAAAATACTAGTGTATTTCAGCAAAACAGTTTTAAATTCACCTTTGGGTTTTTGGTGGAAAGCTGCTGAAGCCCAACCCAAACCCAACCCAAAACAGAGTTTAGGTAAACTCTTCCAGCAAGGTGCTCTGGATTAATTCTTTCATTCATTCTATATTTGATATAAGATTTTCCATTCTTCTTAGTTCTTGGTTCCTTTTTAACTTCAGATGGAGGCAACAGTTCAGTTTTCACTGGTCAGAAGCACTCTTTAGCTTATATAGCAGTAGTAGATATCACAGAGCTGCTGTAAAAGGGTTAGACACCAACCTAAAACCTGAAAAACTCCAGGGTTAGTCAGTAACATATGGCAGATATGTTTTAGCTTTAGCTGTTTTCAAATAAAATAAACTAACATCTGCAACAGTTGTCGCAGATGATTTTCATGTCTCACAGTTTCAAGACATGAAGTAGATTTAGCTTAGATTTAACTATGAACTATTTAACAATGATAATAATATAAATAATAATAATAAACTGACACCTGTTGAAGGGTTAAAGAACACCACCCAAACCTGCAAACACAAAGGAAAAGTTAGAAACTAAATTACAAATACTATGTATTGTATGTATTTTCAGCCAAACAGTTTTATATTCACCTTTGGGTTTTGGGGGGAAAGCTGATGCACGTTCAACCCAAAACGCAGAGTTCGGGTAAACTCTTTCAGCAAGGTGGTCTGAGTGCATCACAATTTTGGTTAATTATGCACTTGTTTCAGTTTTACTATTACCAACCACCCCAAACCTGCACGAAACGCAACACAAGGACCCAAAACCAAGTGCCACCTGTGGAAATTAAACATTAAAATGCAGTCCACATTTAGACCAGATCAACCCATAAGAGACCACACAGTCTCCATAAAAGTGTGTATAGAATCTGACACATTTGAACCAGTTTAGGCCCAAATCTGAGCCGTTAAAAATCCTCAGCATTGAGATCTTGTTTTGAGAGGACGTTTTAGGATTTGAGGGTTACACTATGACCATTGGTAGAGTTGCATTTGCGTACATTTTTTTTAATTTCCAGGATAGATGAGAGATTTTCATTTTCCAAGTGGTTTTCATCCATTTGAAACCTTTGACACTTTCCACTTTTTGTATTGCACTTTTTAAATTTGCATGTTTGAGTGTTTTGTGGCAGGTCCTGTACCATCCTTATATCATTCAAGTTTGGAAAGTGATCATTTAATTCCCACAAATGTACCATTCATTTCATATAATTATGAGTCATTGTGTTCCAGTTCATTGACCCAACCTTGGTGTACATGTTTAAACCTTTTCATTGCAATTTGTTACGTTTGAAAAACACTGTTTCACCCTTTGTGATAAATGACATTTTTCACACATCAAAATACTTAGAGATTTTATTTGAGACATGTTTTTGCTTTTGTTTCATGAGTTTCGTTTGTGGGATAGTTTCCTTCATTTTACTGACAAAACCTTTTGCATTTGTTTTTCAAAAAAGGCCTTTCTGTAAGTTTCCTTTTACCAGACAGTTTCAGTACACAAGGCCGAAACCTTCATGTTTCCTTTATAATCCACCTTTTTCAGTGAGCCATCAATTAAAACACATCCACAGAGTGAAATAGATTTCCTTTCAACAAAAGCATCATGATCATTTGAAGCTCATCACATCATTACTTTATTTATTTCAATTCACTTTGCACATTGCATAAACGTGAATCAGAGCGCGGAGTAAAATATGCACCAGCAGGAGCAGCTTTATTCATCAAACATTTACAACCGAACAGCAATTTATTATTGCAATAATGATTCTGTATCCACAAACAAGACTCACCTGGACTCGTAAGACTCACCTGGACTCCTCCGCGCTGTTTGTCGTGCTGTTTGTCGTGCTGTTTGTGTGCTGTTTGTCGTGCTGTTTGTCGTGCTGTTTGTCGTGCTGTTTGTCGTGCTGTGTCGTGCTGATGGCAATTTGGGTCGCGCTGCATATTTGGCGCATTTTCCTGAATTGCGCGGGTCCTGCGGTTTCCGCTCCGCCTTTTCTTTCTTTGTTGCTAAAAAACGGCGCGCGGCCGTGAGAGGAACTTCCTCTGACATAAAGCAACGTTTGAAGTAACATCAAGAGTCACTTTAGTGAAGTTGTCGACAAACAAAACGAGTTGGCTCGGCTCCTCGGTGCCACGTCACCTGGTGACATGTCCCTTACCTGTGCAGGTGAGCGCCATTTTTAAAGAACCCAGCATACATCTGTACTCACGTGACCACGCCCACCTGGCGGGAATCACCATGACAACTATCCCAAGGTATCTATCTATGTATCTATCCAGTGTTTCCCGTAGCACTTTAGAGTTAAAGCGTCGTCTCGAGTACGTTCCTCCGAACCACGTGACTCCTGCAAAACTCCGGTCATCGCGGTCGCGGAATCTCCGCGCCCCCGCTCCTCACTTCTCCATGCAAAGAATCTCCCCTCCTCACTTTTTCGGCAGCAGCACCGCCTTGACAGTTCTCTGTGGGAAACGCTGCTCTGTCTATCTAACGCAGATTTATCTATCTGTCTGTCTTTCTATCTATCTATCTATCTATCTATCTATCTATCTATCTATCTATCTATCTATCTATCTATCTATCTATCTATCTATCTATCTATCTATCTATCTATCTATCTATCTATCTATCTATCTATCTATCTATCTATCTTTCCATGCTCCTCCCCAGGAAAGTTTTGAAGAGACTCTGTGCAGTTTGTCAAATGCCAGTGCATTTTAGAGGTTTTATAAAGCCTCAGCTCAATAATATAAACCTTTATAAATTTCATAGGTTTAATTTTCCAGACAGTGTCAGTGTCTTCTCTCAGGGGCGGTCCTAGATTCCAAGTTCTAGTCCAGGATTAGTCCTGGTTTGGTCCTGGTTTAGTCCTGGTTTAGACCTGGTTCAGTTCTGGTTTAGACCTGGTTTAGTCCTGGTTCAGTCCTGGTTTATTACTGGCTCAGTTCTGGTTCAATTCTGGTTTAGTCCTGGTTTAGTCCTGGTTCCGGTTCAGTCCTGATTTAGACCTGGTTCAGTCCTGGTTTAGACCTGGTTCAGTTTTGGTTTAGTCCTGGTTTAGTCCTGATTCAGTTCTGGTTTAGACCTGGTTCAGTTCTGGTTCAGTCCTGGTTTAGTCCTGGTTTAGTCCTGGTTCAGTTCTGGTTCAGTTCTGGTTTAGACCTGGTTCAGTTCTGGTTTAGATCTGGTTCAGTCCTGGTTTAGATCTGGTTCAGTCCTGGTTTAGATCTGGTTCAGTCCTGATTTTAGTCCTGGTTCAGTCCATATACGGCGCAAAAGTTCAGCATCTTCGCAGTTCTTTTGGTGAGAGTAACTCAAAAGTGCTGCAATAGTCGTGTAATGTTTTACATTTTAAATACAGTAATATTGTAATGTAACAAATGACTTTGAAATGACAGGAACAAGTCATAAATAACACATCACAGTTTTAAAGTAACTTGCCCAACAGTGGATCTTATAAAGTTGTTGTAAACTAGAAGTCAGTTTGAAAAATAAATGCAGCCTTTTATTTGCATATCTCACCTAAAAATAAAATGAACTGAACTTTGAACTAGTTCAAAATTAAAATTGTGAACTATGAATGCGAACTGTTCACTTTGAACAAATGTGAACTGAACTTTGAACTAGTTCATGAAAAGTGTGAACTTGCGCAACACTGCCCCCAGCATAGACATGAAACGTCAACATTATCGGATTAGTACCAAATTCAGTGATTAAATTCTATGCATAACCACAAGCAAAAAAGTCTATTACAGACCGGAGTTATTTTTTACTGTTGACCAGCAGGGGCGCAATGACTCCTAAGAAACATTAAAAGGTGCATTATGTAATTTTCCTACTGGACGAGCTGTCGGTCTGGGCGGCTGTGGGGAAGAGACAGTGGTGTGCCGGGGCGGTTGCGAGTCCCCGACAGTCGCTTGGGAGGGTAGTGTGCGCAGGGGCGAGGGCAAACATCGCGCGGCTTTAATTGTCAATTGTCTTTTTAGATATTTGTTATACAATGTAGTATAACAAATACAATAGGGAAAATTGGATCTTGCCCCCCATTGGAAAGTATAATATCATCACATTGTACAATTAAAAAAACAAAAATTTGAAAAAAAAATTCACGTATGATTGCTTTTTTGTATTTAATAGTGACATCGTTACTATTAACGTCACATGACAACATCATGAAACAAAAATAACACATCTATCTGACAGTCCACTCAATAAAAGTCTAGGCAGTCTCTGTTATCAGACGGTCTACTAGCCTATGTAAACACTATTTTGTGACACTTGAATAAGACGTCTGAACAATTAGATTTTCAGTATATCTTTAATTCAAATTTGTGACATAACAATAGAACATGTAATGTGATTTGAAAAGATGTGCCGGTCAGTGGGCACTCAAAAGGCAGTGTAACCATGGCAAAAAATCAATACAAAATTAAACATGTCTGTGCATAGTGGGGCTATATAGGGTAAAAAAAAAAAGTAGATTTTTTACATTAAATACAAGTCAAATAAAGTCAGTTACAGTGACTTTAAATAATCATTTCATGTTACAAGATAGGCTTTCTAATAACACCAAATATATCCCATTAATTCCCAGAAGTCAGAAAAAAACCTATAACCTAAAAAATTATAAACCTATCTATTAACAGGCCCCAAGCTGATATGGACATTATGGAATAATTGGATATTGATTTGATAAAAAAAAAAAATCATTTAATTGCACACGTCTAGAGCACAGATCCACTGACACTTATGTGATCAATTTTCTGGCTTGATTTGCGCTGTGAATTATTACGTTTTCTGTCCATCTGCAGGTTTGTGCTGGAGTTGAGCGATACAGGAATATGATAAGGACCCGGTCTCATCCAGGGGTGAGAGCTGTGGAAGGAGAGGTGTGGTGGTGAAGTGGAAGTCACAGAGGCGGTGGAAAGAGCTGGAGCCACAAGAGTAGAAGACAAGAAGCAAGGTGGGTATGGATGGAGTTCGCCATAAGGTGACAGACCCTAAGAACAAGAAAGTAGTAGAAAGAGCAACACACTATGATTTGCCATAGAGCTCAGGATTGTGTAGTCAGCCCTCAACAAATAGTAAGGCAATGAAAATTGTAAGATTAATTCACCTAGAAATATTCTGACACTATAATGTGTTAAATTCTATAGCACTCTATTGCAGTACTGATGCAGTAGTTAATGAGGGTGTTCTAGAGTGCTTTGGTTCTTGTAATTTTGTTGTTTTATCACTATAGAAGTTTTGATTTTGTCTTAAATATTTGTTTAATGGTGTTTGATCCTGATCTCGATCTCAAAAGCTAATTTTGAGTATGAATAAAACTGCTGGAATGTCTTATTTTGCATATTTTTCTCTTTAGCCTCTCTTATATCACAACAAAACACACCTGTGATTACATCTGCATGCTATTTTGTGAGATGTAAATCAGCAATAGTAAATGCCCAAGTTAATTAGGGCCCGCTGATAACTTTGGGACTGCCTTTGTTTAACATAATGGTAACATCTGAATCCTGAGAACATACCTGGGATGGGAAAAGGTTTTGTGGCAAAGAACAGATGTATAGAGATGGATGATGTCTACTCTGAGATATCATTTCATTTCCCAGTGTCAAAGATGAAGCCATTTGCCCTGTAGCTGGTGCTGAGAAATCAAGTGGCGTTGTAGTCAGTTGTCCTGGGTGAAACATTGTTGGTGACCTCAATTTGAGAGACTCGTGTTTGTGCATGTCAGATAAAGTTAATGTTTGAAGATGCCATGGTGAATTCTGAGATAAACAAACAGTGTGAAGTGGAAATGAAATATTTCTGTCTTCAGTATATCTCATGGAGTCCTTGATTGCCGAGTGTGCATCATCAGGTGTTGATCCATTTATGATATCAGTACTGGAACAATCACTCCACATTTCTCCTGGGGAAACACAATACATGGTGTATCACAGGCTGTGTTGTAAACATTAAAGACTCATTGCTTAAAGGTAAATAAAGGTAACCAGATAATTATTGTTAATTTCTACCTTGTTGAGTGTGCAGTGACATCAGGGGACTGCTAACCACTTCCAGAGGAGAGTAAAGTGAGTCACATGCAGACATTAGTTCAGACGAGTCCTCAGAGTCACTGTGGTTCTGCTCAGTTTGGCGTGAATCATCTTCTAGAGACGAAAAAGATTTATTCCTGTGGAATGACGTGAGAATAAATTAATATTGTGTTTAAACATAAACATTTTAGCTTTGTTTATTGCCAAAAAGCGTACTGTACCTTTTTTCTCTTCTTCCATTTCCTGTGTCTCTAAATCCTTTGGCAAATGGGTTGTTGTCTATTTTGAGTTGTGTGATCTGATGAACAAGATCATGTGTGATACAAAAATGCTTATTTCTATTTAACTGCCAATACCTCTTAATTACATTTTACCCTGAAGGTTAGATCTGTCTTACCATTTCATTTTGATAAGCTGTGACAGCAATAAACTCAGTCTCTGGGAAGACATATGTTCGGAAAGTGCAGTAGGGAAGCTTCATGATGCTATTGGCTCTCACGATGTGGAAACGGGGCTGGTATTTATGCATCGAATTAAGAATTGTCTACCAAAACAAGAGTAGCAATAAGACATTGATATAACCTCATTAAACACAGGAGTTAATATAATTATATAAACTTACAAATCCGTGTTTGTCTGATGTGTTGTTAGTGAGTTTGAGTTTATGAAAGGCCACAGGTTTGGACATCCAGTGCTCTCCTTTGGACGGGCTGTCCGGGTGAATATACATGCGTTTGGGCATCTCTGGGTCAGCTTTCCCTGTTACTGTCCAACGGGAATTGTTAAATTTGTAACGGCAGTCATCCACGGAAACTATGTCCATCAACAAGATATACTTTGCAGCTGTATCCAGGCCACTTACGCGCACCTTAAACGGAGGAAACATTCTCCTGCAAAGCAAACATTTTCAAATGACAGATTTTTTTGCTATGCATAGCGAATAGCCACAACACAACTTTACGCGCAAGCGTAAAACTGCGTAAAAAAGTAAGATTCATACCTTCCAGATTTGGTAATGACCATCTCAGTTTCTATTTTATGAAATAATTTCCATAGATTCTTTGCTTCAAGTGTGACCTTCGGGTCGTCACTCGGCTCTTCTGATAAAATTTCTTGAGTACGTCTCAAAGAAGCGTGCGTGGGATCCGCAGTGCTGTGGTTCAAGAGCGGCTCTTGGAAGCTCGGTGTTGGGCGCACGAGGCTTGCTGTTGCAAACGCACCAGGTGTGGATGAATAATGTGGATGGTAAGCCATAGCGATAGTTTGAGTATCTCTCATGTGTGCGTTCACACAGTTTCCACCATAGAAAAATTGAATAACTTTCAGCACTTGTTGCGACGTCCGCATGCAAATAGTCTGACTGATCCGGATCCAGACGGAAGAGTTGGCATCGTGTGGATCCGTAACTGCGTGAGTCTTTACAGTACGGTCTTATCCGGACACAGGACTAAACGGAACTCTTGAAGGCGGATTTATTAGGTGAGGTGAGGACAGTGGATGAAGGTCAGAAAGCACATTACACGAAACCAGCTGCGTCCTTCTGTGCGTACGAAAACTGTAGACTACACAGGTCGACTCTCGTGTTTTCCTCAGCAACCATTCTAACACTTGAATTCTTTTACGTTCTTCAATAAGCTACCTCACAGATGCGCTACATCTTAACTCGATTCCCACGAGGATCCAAATGGCTTCTCTTGTCTGTTCACATTTGGTCACATATCCCCCAGATGTCTGTCCCAGTTTTTAGTTCATTTTACTGAAGGCAACCTCTGACTAAAACTGATAGCAGTTATTGTAATATAAATGAAAAAAGATTAAACATCTATAGAACAACAGTTCTATACAAAGATGTATTGACATTGACCTTAGAGGCAATGCATCCGACCTTCATTTTGCACTGACCAATTAAGGGATATCAGTAATAGTGCAAAATTGCAAAATGCACATTTACGTAGTTGCAGTAATTACTCTGGATCTCTAAGACTAAGAGATCCAAGATAAGTCCCACAACAGTGCACATTAAGAGTTTACATGTGGCACTTGAGAGAGTTCACTGCCCAGAGCTGTCAAAGTGGCACTACTTTAACACAACTCAGTTCTTTTCAGAATAGTTTTGATTACAGAACGTGTTTTATTATTTAGTATGCGGTGTTATATGATCAAAATTCAAAAGATTTGGTTCTAGAAATATTCTAAACTGAACTCTGACATTTCTGCAAAGTGTATAAAGAGTAAATACATATTTCTATATTGTAGATTTTTTATTTTTTTTTATAAGATTGAGGGCTCACTCAGTTGAATGAATCTTAATGGACCCAGTCCTTGTCAAAAGGCAACATTCATAAAATCTGTATAAATCAGGTAGCAAGACATGTCACCATAACATCATTCGACTGAAGAAGGATGCAGAAGGCATCCAAAACATGTTTAGATATGTGTAAACACATTAAACAAGAACTTTAAAAATAACTTTTATTTGGAGGCACCATCCATCCTGAAGTACCCTCATGGAGACCCTTGATCAAAACAATAACTGAAAAGCTTTGATCAACAAAAAACAGTTCTTTAGAGCAATGTTGTAGTTTGTAACATCTTTAATCAGATTAACATATAGTTGTATCCTGGATGTTTTGGTTTGTTTTTTAATAAAGTTAGTTATGCATGCTCTTAAGCCTTGTATAGAACCTGTGACACTTCTCAAGTAGCTTCTCACAGCATGTGCCTGGACACTGTAATGGACTCTTAATTACCAGGATTAGAGCCTGAGTTTAAACGGGGTCAGCAGATTAAGGATGGCTCTTATGATAAAACACACACACAAGATTGTCACTCGATAAAGCTTCTCACCTCCGCTTCGGACTGATGGCCCTCTATGGCGTTAAAATCCGGGTCTTAAGCGGTTTGATCAGACTAAGAGCCTCACTGTGATGTTGTGACGTCTGTGATTAGAAGACAGTAGCATGTCCAGTTTCAAGGAAAGCAAATACTCTTAATTAGAACTGGGCAATACAACAAAAATGTTGTTGGATTGACTGTAGGTAACACCCAAACGTAAGACTTTTATCTTCTGCAAAAAACATCTTAACATTTAACACAACCCAACCACCGTAATGTGGAAATCTTCATATCTTATATGCAATTGTTCTAAACACCGAGTTCATTGTATCCTATTCACTATTAAAGTGATTGATCCTATGATATATAGCACCATTGTTCTTAGAAACACCAATCCAGTGTCTGCGATGGGTTAAGGCAGTTTAGTGCATGGGGTTAAAAAGCTTTTCAGAAAACACAACCCAAAGTCTGTTAGGTGAAGGATCTTAACCTGAGCACATCCAATAAGCCACAGCCAGAATTAGACTGATTGGTACAGAGATTAGGAAATCCACAATAGAGACATTCATAAACAACTTGGCCTTTAAAATTAATTGCCTTGTGTCAATAAATGCAAAAATGTTGTTATTGAAATATACATTTAGATTTTTAAGAATGATCAACTGGAAAATGGTACAGAAGACCATGACACAGGGGATGCAAGTTTGATAGATTAACCATGACATAGCACTGGCCCTACGGACCAGAGGATCCAGGTCAAGACATGTTGAAATGACAGATTATGAAATATTAACATGACTGGAGATGATGTTGTCTCTTAACAGGATTGTACATGAGAGAACAGAGGATTGAATTTTTGAGTGTAGACCCCTGCAAATATAAGAAATTCAGAAACATACTGACACCAAATAACCAGTGATGGAATTACATTTGGCTGTTAGGGATTAACAGTTATTTAAAATTATAGAAGAGATGCTGATCAGACTGCAGAGTGACAAAAATGCTACTTTGTGAAAAATGAGAACTTTATTACAACAAACACTGAACCAGTCACTGTATATAGAATGTAACAATTTCCTCTGCAAAGTGGATGTAATATATCATCAAATATATCAGAAAAAAAATCCATAGACTTCCATTGGCTCTGGACAGTTAAATATAGTATCTGAGCATGCTCCAGAGGAAAAACATTGCATAATGATGTGCTGTACAAACTTCTTTTGCATAATGAAGCACTTTACAAAACCAACATTAAACATTTGACAGGAAGTGCCAGGGTTAGTACGCAGCATCGTCAGTGGTACAACTCAAATTGCAAGATTTGTGATTACCACCAGGCCACAGCTGTTCACACATTAGACTGAATTAGGCCA
Source organism: Boleophthalmus pectinirostris (assembly GCF_026225935.1). NCBI lineage: Eukaryota > Metazoa > Chordata > Actinopteri > Gobiiformes > Gobiidae > Boleophthalmus > Boleophthalmus pectinirostris. The sequence continues at coordinate 21,595,655 of NW_026571018.1, read as the reverse complement.
GATGCACATTTGTCCTAAGGCAACAAACAAGACAGAGACAAAACAGGTACTGAGCTGCCATCGTTACACATTATAACTTTGAATATACTATTTTGTTAGAATTCACCATCATTTAGGATTGGGCACTTGAATTTGTATTGGTACCATAACATTTGAAATGTTAAAACGTTAAAATAAGGAATAAAAAAAGAGGAAGACATCTTGTATTTCTGGGAGTTAACACATGAGAGCAAAGCCAACTGAACAAGGCACAGGTCTTATACTCCACTTTGAATAACCCATAGCTTATTCGTCTGCTTTACTAAAGAAATATACAGAACACTACAATAAACTTTTACATACCAATGAGGCATAACACTATTACCACCAGCAGTATTAAAGGTAGTTCTGTTAATACTGTATTATATTGTATTGTATTGAGCAGTGGAAGTTTTTGTGTTTTTAAACATTTAGCCCTCAAAATTGCTATGTTGCAACTGGAAGTGGGAAAATGGGCAAACATATTCATTTAGCATCATAGCTATACCAATTGAACAGCAGTCCAGTGAGGTACATCGCATAAGGGGCTGTAATATAAGCCAGTATTGCTGTGCACCAATAATCTAGGTGGTCATAGTATTATGCTAGATCAATTGATACAGTAAACAAACACTTAAAATGACTTGACGAGGAGACAGTACATGAAATAGACTTGGGAAAGTTTGTTTACAGTACAACAATGATTTATCCTGAGTGATTAGCTTATGACTAAGTACTTTTTTTTTAACTGAATCACTCCTATCAAGTGTTCTCTGTCCATGTTAGAAATGAACAAAATTTTCAAAATGTAGTTTTGCTGATTATCACTGCAGTTTCCTCTCTCAGTCATAAAGACACTCCAATCAAGTAAAGTTTTTTTTTTTTTTGAATATTGTGGAAGAGGTGATCTGATTTGAATACTTCATCAAAATAAAATTTTGAGTAAATCAGCATTTTTTTTTTGTATGAAAATAGATATTAAAATGAAAAGCTTAAAATTTCATACCATTTGTAAAATCTTAAAAGGTAAATGTTAAAATGATAAAAAAAAAAAAAATCAAATAAAACTATAAAAGGGGGAGGAACACAGCAACACAGCCATAATCTCAAGTTTTACACCTTTTTACAGAAAGTCCATATAAAATATATATTAGGCTGCAGCATGTGACATCATGTCTAAAAATGCAGATTATTGTTCTTGCTAACATTCAGCACGCACACAAGGCAGCTCGTGGTGCTGGGGCAGAATAGTGCATTCTTCAGACGAGCTTTTCTCTACTTTTTCATGGGATGGTTCACCTTGTACTTGGTCATGAGTCTTTTGAAGTAAACTTTTAGAGGGCCGACCAATACCATCACTGCTACTATGCGGAAATCGACGAGTCCGCTTCAAAGGAGGAGAAGAGGATGTGGATTCTATTTGGGTTGGTATTGCTTGCTTTTCAATATGTGAATCTTCCGGAGAGAGCGGCATAGTTCCTCCACAGTCAGGGAACGCTTGTGTAGTGGCACAGAAAGCAGCTTCATACAAACCCAGTGTCTGCTCCAGAGAAATGGAGGATGGGACTGTCATGTCATTGCTCTGAAATGAAACAGGAAATCATTGTTATTGCATATTGACTAAAATAGGCTAAACTACGTTAGACTTACTAATGAAAATGATAATGAGTACTGATGGTAAACATACTGTGTAGACAAAAACAAAAGATACAGATATAGCTCACTTCGACCCTGCTACGTTTGGCATTTGCCAGACTCAAGTTCATTGTCTCCCTCTAGTGGCAACTATCACCACTACGCATAATGTGAAGATTGTATGGTTCTAAAGTGCCATCAATTTGACACAAACCATTTCAGATTTGTTGAGTGAATTACAACTAAAAATAATTCAATACATTCTTCCACAATAATTCAAAATATTACTGACACATTTTTGGTATAATTTGGCATTCACCTCACTACCACTCCAGGCATGTCCATCCCTCATGCTCTTCTCCAAAAATCTCATCCTCTTCAAAATACATGCCATCCTCATGCTCCGCCTGGCAGCCCCGGAAACAGAGAAGCACCACTGATCACAAGAGTCGCTAAAGGCAATGATGGCTACTGGGATTCAATAGGTTTTAGTATTTTGAAAAGAGAATAGTTACAAGAATCTAAATCAAAGACTGAGTTGGATAACATAGACAAGTACAGTGGTTAGCAAAAGACAGACATATATTCAGTATTGTTCCATTGTCAGAGTGGCAGTGATCACTCTGCACAAGGGGTGGGAGATATATCAAAAAAATTAATAATATCACAGTGGCTGTTTTAAGATATACTAGAATTTTGCATATTATCTAAAACTAACCAAAAAAGCTGCAAAAGAGGTGATTAAAATTAATCATGCAAGTAAATTTTTTAATTACATTACTACATTACATTAAGGATTGCTACAATACTGCTACAATTCACAAAATACATTTTTATCAATATCACCCACTCCTACTCTGCACTTGGAAAATATCTGCGTTTGTGGTGGTTAATCCAGAAAAGTGGCAGCACTGACCTTTGGGACCTCACACGTGTTATAAGTCGTTCCGGGATATGGGACATGGTCAATCCCTGTGGCCATGTCCACAACAATCTCATCTCGGTGCATGGGGATGGGAGCGCCGCCTCTCTCATGAAGGGCCAAGACGATAACTGTTGTGTTGTCGGCTCGAAGCATACGTTCTTTCCAAAACAAAAGAGCTGTGCAGCCCAAGCGCCTAGCACAAGACATGGCCTTTGGTCCCTAAATGCAAAAACAAAAGATTTTGTTTTGTTAATTGAGCTAAGATATTATACCAGAATGAACCCCACAAACACTATGCATTTGTAGTCATTAAAAAAGAAAAAATATTATAGTACATGCCTCTTTTTAGATTTGCATATTAAACCGTATATACATTTACACACAACTTCAGTCACAAAAAATATTCTGTAAAATACGAACCACCATTTTGTCGTGGCTATAGCACATATTCACTGCATTCTTGGGTGGCATCATGTTCCACAGTCCATCACTGCCAATGATGATATAGCGATGCTTTTTGGGGTCCAGTGCCATCACAGTTGTATCAGGCTCTGGCGAAACCACAAATTCTCCACTGTAGAAATCATAACTCCAAAGGTCACCTACCCAAACAAAGCAAGAAGAAACATACAATGTTGTACGACATATGTTCAGATGCTGTACATTTATAAGCATATGCTTGAAAGTTACCTAATGAGCGAGCGACAGCCAGGAAGGGAATCTGGTCAATGACTGTACTTCTTCTCACAGGGCCGTTATGAGTCAGTCTGGGCCTTTTCCACACAACTCTGTTCACTCCTGACTTCTTCATAACACTAAACAAGTACACAAATGATTTTATTTCACCTAATTAAAGAATTGACATGGTCTAATACTAAAATGAAGTAAATTAAGTTGTCAATAAAAAATAAATAACTGTATGTGATTAATCAGTTTTGGATATATCTCATAGCATACACTTATCCTATAGTACAGAATAGCATCGGTGGTTATCTACTAGCAGCTCTGTTATTTCCATCAGAGATGCAAGATTTTCATATGTCAGTGATTTGACTACTCAAAGTCAGTGCTTACCTGCCCCCCAATCGCTCAATCCTTTCCTTTTCCTTTGGAAGTTCTGGCTTGTGATCTTGTGTCAGTTCAAGGGCCTCCAAGGCAATGTCAGAGTCATTTTCCTTCACTCCAACAACAACTGCTGAATCCCCAACATGGGCCACATACATATGAACTCCACGGATGACCACAACACTGGCTGTGGTTCCTGATGTGCTGGGCAAACCTGTGAGAGTTTTAGGCCACTCAGCTGAAGGAAAAGCAAAACAGAGAACAAACAGTACTCATGACATAGTTTGAAATCAAGACTGTTTCAAAGCAGCAAGGCACAAGAGCAATTGTGTGTTACTCCTTGCACCACGTTTGGGGTCCCATTTATTCAGCTTTTTCTTAGAATCTGTATGGTATATTTTTGTACAAGAATAAATGGTGCCTATAACATAACAGATACAAACTGCATAAAACTAATAATATGAATGTAAAGTATGGTGAATCGGCGTCTCCCTTCATATTTCATAACTGATTTTAAATCAGTCTTGGGGTCAGATGACGCCCCGGTATGTATATGATTTCACACAGTAAGCCTTTTAACATAACATTACATGCGTGCATGGCAGAACGGTCTCACATTGCAGACATAACAAGTTTATCATACACATGTAAGTACTAGGTAGTAATTGCAACCGGTAAATCCAAGCCAAAACTTACGCAGTTCTTTCCACATTGCGTGGTGACACGCTATGAAGCCTTTGCGTAGCGCTGCACAGACCTCGTTATGGTCGTGAGACCAAAATCCTCGCTGTCGTTTTAATAGACTCCATAGGTTTTCTCTGGCAAATTGTGCTGCTTCACGGCCACCGTGGCCATCAAACACGGCAAAAAATGCCACGGATTTCCTCGTGTCCACCACACTATGCTCTGGGGCGCCCTGATCCTGCCCCGGCGCGCTGTTGTTACCGCTGTCCTCGTTTGAGAGACTCTCGACCCACATAGCAGCAGCAGCCTGGCCGCACTCGACCTTATGGTCCGTGTGTTCATGCGTTCCGTTTGCAGTCTGTTTGTTTGTTTCACTGTCATTCATTTGTTTGTCCTCTCCGTCGTACGAGTGTGATTTTGAGTCATCCTCAACGGGCGATGTTGTAGGTTCGTACTCAATCCTTATATCGACAACATCCTCCATGTATTTCCTCCCTCCTTGTTCCGAAAACGCGCTCATACGAAATATTATCGTGTCGTCCATGGTTGTAAATGGCTAAAAGAGCTTACCTACACAACACAAACAACCATGCAATCACTATTGCAGCCCAAAACCAAAATATTTGAACCGATTTTGCCGCGATTGTGTGACCCGAAGCTTCCTTCCTTTTTGTTTATCTCCTCAAAACGTCCCCCGTACGTCATGACGTAGCATTGGATCTAACGAGGACGCACAGCACGCATTGGTGATATGTGTTTTAACAGTTTAAATTTGGAATTTTAGTAAGCGAGTGCAATTTAGTTTATTTCTTGAAGATGCATTTATACATTATACACATTTTTTCAATGGAAGATTAAACACAGAAGCCGCATTATATTTACTTGGCACATCTCTGTGGGTCTGGACTTGCCCAAAGATAACCGTGCACTCTGTTGCTTAAGAATTTTAAGAAGACAATAAGATGTAGGCGGCATATGATCAATCTTGTATTTATTTTAAACTGAAAATATCCTGCAATACATCAAGCAAACCAAAAGGAGGCAGTAGTCGACCTATATCTGCAGTATAGTCATCTTATGCTAGTTGAGATTTTGCACAGTATCCAGTATCCTTCCTATTCTATCCTATCCATGAATCCATGAACAATGAATGGAGTAGGGCTGTAGTCTGCTTAAGAAATTCTTAGTGAACTAAAGACAAGCACTGCAAAGCAAATAGGTAACAAAAAGAACTCAAGGCACATATATCCCTTATGCTCTGTCCCTGTATCTTAGTGCACAACACATAAGATTGCATACAGAGAAGAACTAAGAAACTGTATCTATCAGTTAAAAGGGCATAATAAATAAACTCCAGCTAAATCATTTTGTGTGGAGTGGTTTTTGTACCTTCCCTGTTCAGCTGTGGTCCATATAAATCCGTATAATCCCCTAAAAAGAATTAGCTGACTCATCAAAGATCTACAGTTACAGACATACAGATAGGAGCCAGCACCGAAGCTGAAACAACCATAAAACACACACACATATACAGTCAATATCCTGAATATAGCTTATAGTCAGCCAACTGTACTACATATTTAAGATTTAAGTATTGAGAAAACAATTTGTTTAAAAGAATTTCTGGTGGATGATGCTGGGACCACATTCAAAATACTCCTGCTTGCTGATGCACATTTGCTGGAAAGTGGACAGAGACGCCAGGTTGGAGCCTCTGAGCTTTACAGCATACTCTCTCTCTGTGGGAGTAACAATCTGTGGAAGAGAAGCGGGGCCATTATAAAACTAAAATAAAAACTTCAAAGAAGTAATACCATAGGGAGAATGTTTATTGTGCTTTATGCACTAGATATGTCAGTATATAGTTGTATAGTGTAGAGCCCCAGACTGAAATGTATAGATGGGCAGTAGAATACTTTTAAATTACATTTTTAGTTAGAGAATACTGAATACCTACATTAAAATACATTTAATAACATATTCCATTACATGGCCCAATCAGAATTAATTGATTGACAGTTGATCAGTGAAGTTAGGAAGGAGTAAGGAAAGGAGCAATTATGCCTCATTTCATAACTCCTTTTCATAGCATAGGAAGCTTAGGGGGGTTCCTAACCAGCGGTAAAGAGGTATAAGGTATCCCAGAAAGATATCCAAAATAATGAATCATTCTCATAAGACTCTGCCATAGAACTATAAATGCATGGACTCAGTGCAGTGGTGGAGGATGGTGCGCTTGTTGTTGTGCATTTTCTGGGAAATGTAGTTTTGACTGTTGTTCCCCCCACTGGTTAGGACGATCCAGATACACCTAAAGCAGTGATAGCTCCCTGTCCCCACTGCTCCTTCCTACTCCTTGGTCCTTATAGTTGACCTCAGGATGTACAATAGCTCTCAGAGATCAGCGATAAGGAGAAGGAAGGACAAGGAAGGAGGCATTTTTGCCCATTTTTGAATGCAGCCCATGTATCATCATATATTCCTTGTGAATACTGTAACAGCAAATGAAAGAATAACTGTACCAGAATAAACTTACTAAAATTTGTATTCTGAAGACATATTTTCGGTAGGTATTTAATAACTTCCCATAAATTTCTTCAGGACTGCAGTGTCTGTTTTATTCTATTTATTTTTTAAATTTGATTTATTTATACAAAAATGTGCAAGAATACCTCCTTCCTTTTCCTTCCTTCTCCTTATTGTTGACCTCTGAGAACGACGTCATGAGGTCAACTATGAGGACCAAGGAGGAGGAAGGAAGAGTGAGAAGGAGCTATCAGTGCTTTAGGTGGATCCGGATCCTCCTAACCAGCAGCACTCAAACTACAGTCAAAACTACAACTCCCAGAAAACAGACTACAACAAGCCCACCATCCTCCATTACTGCGTCTTATGAGATATTGCACCCGGTACTATAGCCAACATAAATAAAGTAACGTGAAATGACTGTTAAATAAAGAGCCGTGCTGAACCTGCACTATGATCTCTGAAAAGTTTAACATGAACTCCTTCACCGGCAATATATATGCACAGAACAGACTCAACATTAGCAGCACATCCTCTCTCACAGAAAGAACACACATATTCCACTGAGACCTGTCCTTTAGTCTGACAGAAGCTGACCCCATCAGCAGCACAAGGACAGAACAGTTTTTTTCAGTGCCTATAGTTTATGCAAATTAGCCATGTGGTTTTAAGTTTGTTTTTGTAAAACATAAATAAATGTGCACTAAGCTGCATTAAACACATTATAATATCAAACAGGCTGATGTGGCTCTATAGTAGTTATGATTTATATGTTGTAAAGTGGAGTTTAGTTAAGCAGAAGACTTAAATTAATCATATGCTGCAATGTATAACTTTTACAATAGTATGCAGTAGATTTTGGGATACCTCAAAGCTCCTTACCGCTGGTGAGGAACCTCCGGAGCTTCCTATACCAAAGGAGCTATGAAAGGAACCATAATTGCTCCTTTCCTTACTCCTTCCTAACTTCATAGCCAATGTAGATCACTCAAACATACATGAATACATTAACAATGTACATACATTTACAATTTGTAAGTAGTAAGGATTAGCTCAGGGTATGGTGAGAGAACGTTGTTATAACTTTTTAAAACACTCATAATATGATACAGTACATAATACGACCTCTGTCTTTGGTCATGTGTAGTTTACTTACCAAGAAAAGAGGGTTTGGAAGCGGGACTCTGGGCATCTGAACCTTTCTTCTCCAATGGTGATGAACTGTCCATCACCATCCTCATCACCATCGCCAGGAATAAGAAGGGATGAGTGTCAGTGCTAATTTCTTTCTCACAGACCCCTGCATAGTTTCTTCTTGATGTCATGCACAATCTCATGATCACCTTGGAGAGACAACTATGTAATCTGTTGTGAATGAAAGGGTTAGGGTACAACTAATGATAGTTAATGATGATCTGGAGCAAGGAGACTGAAGGATTGTTATAAAGTTATACACTTTTAAAATCTAGTATTGATGTTTCAATATTTGGAAAATATTAGTGCCGTATATAGAACGATCTCGCACTATGAGGACCTCAGGGATTGGCCTCCTGCTGGTGGAGTCAGGACTAAAGATGGACAGTTCTGTTTAGTGATGCCTATGACTCTTTTTTATAATATTTATTTATATATTTATATTTTTTGTTTGAATGTTTTATTATTCAGTTAAACGTTTTGAATTATTTAAAAAAAAGGGCTCTGTGGTCCCACAGCTCTATGTTCACACATTTTTGGGTTATTGGATAATGGTTAAGCTTAGGTGAGGGTAGAGGTTTTGCATTTACTTAAAATATAATCAGAAATATAGAAAACAGAGCTGTGGAAACAAGCTTATGTTCCCATGAAAATTGTGCTCTAACTTGCCTTGCCTACAATGTGAGGTATTGCAGAGATTTAGATTTTAGTCCTGTGTTGTACTTGACCGTTTTCAGGCCTTAGAGTTGAAGGGGGGCTCTGTGAGCAGGACCAGTTGCTCCTCTGGGGCCACTTTGAGCTCATTGTGGAAAATGTGGTACCAGATTTTCTCCATATCGTCCCAATGTGTGACAACACCACATTCAATGGGATGTGTTAGGGTCATTATTTTGCTCCAAGTCAATTGTTTGTATCCAGCAAAGCTATGGTTCTGGCCCACACCAACCATGCCCTAAAAGACAAGTAAGCAAAACATGCTATACTTACTTTTGGAAAACAGTTAACAGCAAATGCACAGCCTCACAGTCTATTGGCACACAGTAGACCTAATGGAGCAAGTAGGATGTGGCTTGTCAAAGACATTTAATTGTAGGCCTGCTTAGTCAAATTAAAATAAATATCTTGCTCCACAAGGGCTCAATTTTTAAAATACATTAAGGAGGAAGGATAGCCCTCTCACTTATACATGCACATGCACAAGTAAAATATATACATAACTACAGGGGACATTCAAAGTTAAATTAAAATACCCATTTAAAAGTCTACTTTTAGAGTAAAAAGTAAAAAAGTGATTTTGAGAACTATTAAAGTGAGGTGATCTTGATAAAAAGAGCTGATTATTTTTTTTGTGTGTGTGAAAAAGGCAAGATGTCATCATGAACGTGCTAAAAGATAACCCTTCAACCATACTTACAGGCTATATTAAACCATAAGGAGAAGAAACAGATACTCTCAAATGTAGTGAAGTAAAAGTACGTCATTGAATTTTGTCCAATTATAGTGCATCCCTCTGAGGAGCCTTGCCTCCACATAGGCCTCTGTTGCAGATGAAGAGGCAAAGTGATTTCCATGTAAATGCTGTCAGAATGTCATTTTCAGGTGAGGCTGCTGTGAGAATGGATTGCTGAAGACGACAAAGATTACTAAGGGCCAGTGACACGATTGCATTCTCACACACAGTCCCATTGCTGCACTGTTATAATGGCCCATCAATAAAATAGCTTTGTTTGGCTCCTTGTGTAGATGCTCAAGTGTCAGTCAGCCTTACCTTAGAAAATAATAGAAGAGGGAACAGGGGTGCAGACATTTCCATATAAATGTATGCTAATAAAATCAATGGCTATTTCTGATGAAGCTAGTCACATCTATGGTTGGCTCAGTTGGTCGATCTGTGTGCCCGTTGAGATGGTGGATTAGCTACTCACACTGTGCTCAACTTGTCTATGGTTTTGAGACCACAGTGCAGTCAGGTTTCTTTTATTCTGCCCCAGGGCAACCCTGGTTATAGCTTTTCGTGTGCACCAAAGTAATTCTGATTTGACAGTAGCCTAAGTTATAATGTCAGGAGTCATGTTTGGCTGTCTATAAGTAATTGACTGTTTATAACTTATTCAATTGCTTATTTATTTTCTGATTTATTTTATTTGATGTTCATTTATATTGTGCCTTCTCATTGCAGCACTTTGGAGACTGTGTTGGTAAAATGTACTAAACAAACAAAGTTGAATTGGATAAAAAAATGTAGGCCTATGTATCTGTTCGATGTATATTATAGGACTAAAACTGGTATTGCTATTGTTTGAATGTGATTGTGCATAGACCTACCTCATGTCTATTTCCAACTGTACACATTTATTAAGACATTGTGTCCTATAACCTACACAATATAACTTACAGTAATTATACCTTTCCCTGGATGTATTAGAGCAACTGTTAAATGTTTTTTTTTTAATTGCTGCATGCCTCTTGTAGTACATCGCAGATTGTCTTATTGGTTAAACCAGTGACTCACTTGGTCATTCGGGGCAGTTAGGCAGCATTCTTTCTAGTGTGGAGCGCATTTCCTCTTAAGATGCTATCAGTTCAATGTCACACTCACAAGTCTGCACCTGTCAGCATGATAGATGACCAAGATATTGACTGGAGGTTAATTCAAAAGCGTACTGCACAGTTAGATGAAGGATCTCGATAAGAGGAGGGCTGATAGAGTGCAGCTTGAAAAGAAAATTGTTTCGGGTCACATGGCCAAATGCTCACCTTTGGCGGCATCCAACAAACAGCAGAATACGAAAACAAAAGCTCTTTAAAATGACTGGATCTATAAACGGGTCAGATCAAGGGCGTTCAGGCTACATGCCGACTCAAGATTCATGGCTATATAATCTAAAATAAGTTTTGAGTTCACTTTGTAACTTTTCTGGTCAATCTTGCACTACTAATTACAGTTTTTTATTGCTAAAATTTAGAGGTGGGATGAGACACAAGACTGAATCTACGAGAACAAGACAAGATGAAATTTTTACATTATTTGTTATAATTAAAAGGTGCAATCCAGTTCCCAATTTTGGCCATTTTTGATTTATTTTATTTAATATTTCAGCTGCATTGTAGCACTGCTTTTTGAGACTACAGCTTCTCAAAAAATGTAACTCACCAGTAATTTTTTTTTATCCAATCCAAACTTAAAAACATGAGGAAACCAATCTCACAAGATAATTTTCAGAGTGTGTACAATCTTGTGGCATTTTTTGTCCCTTCCCTTCTAAAAATACACTGAAAAACATCCATCCTTACTGTGGCAGACATATTATGATTTTTAAGGTATTTAGTATTAAGGTGTTAGTCTGAAATTTTAGAATTAATTGCAAAGAAGTACAAGGAAGTAAGATTAGTGGACATAGATAGGGGATAGGTGAAAATTGAGATTTTCTCAGTACTCAATCTTCAAATGCAGTACAATACAGGATCATTAAATTACAATGTTGAGGAAAGTAATGGTGACAGAATTAAAGGCTTGGAAATGTCAATTTAATATGTAACCTGTGATCTTATTGCTTCCACAGAATAGTATTAAACACCACAGAGACAATAATGTGGTGAACTATTCGTCAGAAAAGTTACACAAAAACAAATCAATTTCAAATTACCATAGATCATCTCTATTTTTAAAGATCCTATATTACACAAAATCGACTCTTGTGAGCTTTAGGCCATGTTGTAATCTTCTTACCTCATCAAAACCATACCTGAAGTTGAGTTTCATTCATTCATTCATTCATTCATTCGTTGAGTTTCATTCACATATGTTTAAGAACGCTTAGTCTGTCTACATCGCTAAAGTTTCTTGTGATGGCAAGAAGTGGTAGTTTTCAAGTTAACAACTACCTTTTACTTTTTGTTCAGTAGAAATAGTAAATTCAGGACTGAAATCAACTAAGTGTATGGCATTTAAAACACAGTAGAGCACTTCCTGTACATGACATCACAAGGTGGCGTTTCTGTCTGAGAAAAGAACTCAACGTAATTATGCAGAGTTTGTGTGTTAAACATGTGTGAAAGAAAAAGAAAGCACAACTCCAGGTATTTTTGTGATGAAAAAAACATTTTAACATGAATCAGAAATAGAGTAATGTGCGCCCTTTGAACTCGCCAAAGACTGTCAGAATAGGTCACTTAACAAAACAAACTAATTGTCTTTCCAACTAAATGCTATAAGTGCTACATTTTTGTGTAGCACCTTGAATGCAACTTCTTTAAATACAAATGTATGGGTGAAAATGGGAAGTCAGTGAGCAGGACATAATAAAAATATATACCTATTGTTCTCTCGTTCTTCGGATACACAGGCTATTTGGATAAGAACTCTTTATATTTGTGTTTGCTGGTGCTATCTCTGTGATGAATTGTCCGTTGTCTTTGTTCTTCACCTATATACTAAAGCCTCTCCTCCCTATAGTGTCCTGGATTTGCAATGACCAGGTGGTAAAAGCAATATCCTAGTTCCACACACACTGCATAAATCCCTCAGATAAATGCACTGTCCATGCCTGCTAAAGCTAGTGATTTTGGCAACTGAAATACGGTATGATTACTAACCTTTTACTCTATGGCAGATATTTCACATGCACCAGGAGTCTGAGCGGACAGACTGCTGGGGCTGCAGGTAGAAATGAACAAACAAACCTTGTGGGAAGGACTTAGTAAAACATGGAGAGCTCCACAGTGTGCAACAGTGGAATATATTCTCTGTCAAACAGTCAGGCTGAAATCATCCTGCATTTGGTCAAATGAATCTCATTCTAGAACAGGCTATGCTACTAGAATATGAATAAATACAATACAATTGATTGCACTTCTTTAAACACAAACAGCTGATTTTCAACTGATGTGAACCTGTTTGCTTCTTAAGAGTAGAATTAAAGGTGATTTTAGAAGTACACTTGTAAAAAAGACCATTGTATGTAAAAATAATGCTCTATCCATATAAGGTGGTTACAAATAAAACAATATTCTGCTAATATTGTTTTGGAATTCTCTTGTTATTGTTTAGAGAGAGATACTTTATTGATCTCAAGGGAAATTCAAGAAATGTATTCAAGAATTTCCTGTATTTATGTAATATTTTTATTATAACTTTTTAGTAACACATGGATGCTGTGTCCAAATAATAACTATGCATTTAGTAGGTTGCAGTTTTTCTGGTTGACAAGCAAGCACAGTTTTACTATTTTCTACATTTAATATTAAGTACTTAATACATACATCATTTTATATTTACATTCGTTTTATATTTTATATATAATTTTGACATTGGGAAAAACAAACAAAACACTTTTTTGTAGTGTAGTGTAATTTAAATGTGTAAAATTTTGTAACAGTTTCTCATAGTTCTGTTTGCTCATGTCAAGTGTAATTTCTGTGACTAAAGTGTGTGGAGTGCAGCCTTAGGACCCTGCGGATATTGGACCCAGGTTGCGGCAGAGGTAGCGGTGTAATTTGTATGCACCCCATCTGATAGTGCCTCCTGGATCACAGATGGATTATTTAGGCTTTTCCTTCGGCACAGGCTCCGGTCTTTTTTGTGTTTTCTGCTCTCACTCACTCTCCTCTTTTCACAGCTCCACGTTGTATCTTCTTTTTCTTCTGCTATCATTGTTTGGATGCAAGAAAAGCTACTGATGCAGTGCTTTTGGCATTTACTGGGGAAAATGAGTGGATAATCCCAGTGGAATAACCTGCTGCAGGGGTAAGTTGTAAAGTTCATAGTTTGAGTGATATTTATGACAACTGTTGTATTGTATGCTTTTGCCTGTCTGTAAAACTGCATGCAGTGAAATATAGACCGGCATGCTACACACGTGCTCTGCTGCTACAAGTTATAGTAGTGGAAAATGCTATTTGTATTCACCCCAATACTAGCTTTCCTCACAAATCATATTATTGATTTCCATTGTAACTCCCAATTTAATCTATTCTGTTTAGCTTTGAAGTATATTAGCCACATTGCAATTCCTTTCTATACATCTACAAATTGACTCTGCATTGTAAGTCATGCTTTACTGTGCTGATGCATTTCCATTCTAAATCCCAGGATGCGTCTGTCATTTCTCTCGCTCTTGGCTCTGAAAAGCCTTTTGTGCTTTGGAAAACCCTAAAGGAATTTAGCCATCATGTACAAGAAACAGTTTCCAAATTTAAATTCTAGCCACATCTTAGTGCTTTCTCAGTCTGTTATTACACCCACTATAATTTGAGTACAATTAAGTTGTATCTTTTGCAATTTTATACTCAAATTTAGCTTCCTAACTGAATTGTTACAAATGTTTTGTGTTGCATCCCTTGCATGCAGTTCTTTTGTTCTGAACTCGCTGTTAGTATTGTTTCATACACTAGCTTTTAAGGGTGATCTATCTCATGGGGTCAAAGGTCAGTACATCCTCTTGTTGTTCAATATAACTGTCCGTTCCCACCTCTCCATGCCCACTCAGCCTCCCTCTATCTGTCTGTTATTACAGGCTTTGACGAGAGCCTCAGACACGGAGTCCTCACACTTTTAATATCCTTTGTCTTGCACTGATAGCTCCTCTAATGCGTTACAGTGGCAGTGATGAAAGTCCCCCAACGCACATCCCATCCATTCCCCCCAAAAGACAGCCGCGATATGTCAGCCATAACTGTTGGGTGATGATAACAACAATTCAGCCCAATACTATACCATGTAGGAGCATGATGTATGGCTTCTAGGGAGTGACAGGTATTTGGGGAGCTGTCTGGACCCCTAAAGGCTGTGATCTGAAGTCAGTGCAACCTGCTGGCTCCAGATGTTGATGTTTTAAATACACCTCTTTGGCACACAAGCAGAGCATGTATGGCAGCTGTAAAACCTATGATTTGGAAATAATACCATGCTAATATTTTATGAGTTCAATCAGTTCATGTTTACATTTTTTATCCAGTCCAAAGTATTAGATGTAATACAGAACAGATGTAATACACTGACAGATGTTACATACTTACATACCTAATACAGTTTATGTGTGGAGTGTGCAAGCATGCAACTAGGGTTGCAAAAGGTTTATATTTTGAACTGCAATGCTTTTAGACTATGCTACTGCTATCCATTGATTTCAGATTCCTGAATGCAACATTCCCTTTCAAAGGATATTTTTTTTAAAAGTTTACCTTTTTTGTTTAAGCAATAGTCCTGATTTAATAAAACTCATAGAGAAATATTGATGCTTTCTTTGTAGTATTGTCTGTAACTGCAACAACAAAAATGCATTATCATTTGCTTAGCTTATGCTACAATTTCAATTCAAAAAGCTACGGTTTTGTTTTATATTTCTTACCTTTGCAATATCACAACACTTGTATGAGATGAGAGGAAAGGCATTGATCAGACGTAGTTATGGGAAAGACTATACACTCATGCGTCAACAAATTATGCTACAACAGTGCTCTATGAATTGAATTTGCTTAGCTTATCCTACAACTTCATTTCACAAAGATATGATGATTTTTTTGTTGTTGTATATTCCTGACCTGTACAATATCTCAGGGCTTGTATGAGATGAGAGGAAAGGCATTGGTCAGTAGAGGGAGATGCTCTCCACTGATTCTTTTCACGCTCCACTGCCCTTCATATACTGCCAGATCAGTCTGCCCTGGTATGGGCTGGGCTTTGGTCCTGTCTTATTGACAACATGTTAGATGGTAAGCAGTGATATGTCCAGGAAGCAGAGATGGGACAGAGAGGAAGTCAGCTGTCCTGCCCTCTTTGATCCATGAGTGCTCCCCATTAGAGCAGACAGTGTGACGAGTGGCACAGTTTTAATCCGGAAAAGTCTTGTGAAGGAGGACAGCTGTGGGCCTTGTCTGGGTTCTGTCTAGGTGTCACATAAGAGGAGATGGAATATATGATGAACCACATGTCGAAGCAAAGAGGGAAGCTAGGCCGTATGTTTAAGTAAGTATGACATTTAAACAGTAAAGATGGTATTTTCTTTTGGTGAAGGCAAAAAGGCTTACACAAAACTGTATTTTGTGTGTTGGATTTAAAAGAAAAAAGACAAGAACTATTTATACATTATAATTTTGTATAAAAAAATCCAACTGGTGATCAGAAAGCTGGTAGGCTGAAGTTAGAGCTTGTGTTGACAGAATACTTAAAGGTGCATTGTGTAACTTTTCTGGTGGAGGCTCCGTGAAATTCCTTTTTCCATGGAGATGTTATTGCTTTGTCTGGAATGTCTTTCTATCATCATAGAGACCAAACCAGACTAAGTGACAGGTTAGATCCACCTGTAATTGAATAAGTGTAAGGTAGAGCTGTTTAATGTCATACTTTGGAACATTCTGAGTAGAGCAATTCATAGAAACATGCAGGTGATGAACCCTCCACCAGAAAAATTATGGAAAAGGCTTAAAGCTTGATACAAGATTCAACTCAAGTATCTATTGTCTTTGTCACACTAAGAACAAAATTAGATGTAGAGCACTAAAAACAGTTAGCATAGCTAGTGCAAAATGATACATGATATTTCAATACCACAAACACAGTAACAAACATTCTTTTAGAGCATAGGCTATAATTTTCAACTCAAAAGTAGCTTCGTTTTCTATAATAATAATATGTAGTCTTGTGGTCTTGTGGTCTGTGTGGTCTATTTCTTATATAGACTGAGAGTATTATAAAGGTATTTAGCAAAGGTCCAATTTTGTCCTGTTTGTGTGAATGATTTTTCCAGTATTGATTAATGAGTGTCTAGTTTCAATATTAGTTTTTGTATTGAATCTGAGAATCAATACTTTTAACAACTCAAGATTGAGCTATACTATACATCTAGAAAACAAATTGTTGATTAAAATACCACTGACTTGACCACTGTAAGAGAGAGCCAGTGCCTTTTGCCAAGATATTTTGTCATTTTATTTTGCGTAATACTACCTTATTTTTGTTAGAGTAGTGTTCACAGTGTATGCATGCAATTCAGTGACAATGCCATTTCCAATATTATACTCCATGATTTCCTAATACCTGCTTACTTATGTTTCAACATATATTTGTGTTCCCTTTTGTTCACCCCTGAGCTTTATTAAATCTCTCCCTGCCACAAATTTTGGCTTACAAATCAAATCAAACAATCTCGGTGCTATACACACAGCACTTCACCTCTCACCTACTGATATATTTTAAAATTGAACCCTTGAGTTTATTACATTTTTGCAATTTCACCATTTCTTTCATTTTGTAAGATGTGTCAGATAAAACAAAACAATGGAATCTCATTGCTTTGGCTAGTTTATTATTCAGTATTCCTCAAAACACAATCTTTCCTGCTCATTATGTGTCTTCTTCAACAGCAGATTTCAATATGACTGTTATTCATATTGCCCTATTAAATTACTTGGTGAACGTTATTGTTGCTGGCTTATAATACTTGTGACACATCAGCATCTTTGCAGCAGCATCCAAATATTGTCAAACGTGTTATTCCGCCATGGCAACGTAATACAATTGTTTTGGTTGTTCATCATGCAAATGATATTCCACGCACTGATACCAACTACATGTACTTTCAAATCAAGCATTAACATAGCATTATTCATGCAACGCCAAATCAGTATGTGCTTTGTATTCTGCCCCTTCACACCGCTATTTCCTAGTAATTCTGGATGGTGTACAATGTTGGCCCCGCTGGTGTGTTTTTTTTTTCTTTTTTCAGAACAATTAAAGTGGAGTCGGTGTCCGTAGCATGCCAAGACGTTCCCCGGGAATCTGGCTGTCCATCACACAACCAGGATGAGTTTCAAAGCTGTTTGTAGCACACAGATGGCTGATCAGTAGAACTCACTTCCCATTCCACTTCTCTGGCGCTGTCACTGTTTCTCATCACTGTTCCCCTCTCGAGTGCCGGGGCCATTTTGTATGTTTTGAGCTTTTGCAGGTAGCATGTTTGTTTCAGAGTTTTTGTAATGCATGAGTGTGTCAAAATTTAAAGCAGTCCTTGAGCACACAGGGCAACCCCAAACAGGCAGTTTTTGCACATAAAAACCTTTAAAGACTGTGTGTATTGCTATGCGGAGACTGGAGTGTGCACACTGCAGGCTGGATGGCTTTCAAACAAAACTCCATCTGGCTGTCTTTTTTATTTCACACCAGCTTAAGGGGTCTAGCAGTTTGCAATAATAGGGCTTTCCTAGCACAATGAGGTCTAGTCATTTTGCTTACAACACTACAAAACATGTCCAGATAAGATTATAGATTTAACATATTATCAATAAATGTGTCTTTTTCTGTCTTTTAGGTTTATTGGAGCCTTGTAAAAGAGGTCCAGGGGGATGATGCTGGCGATACATCCAACTGCCACATTTCTCCATTTCACACTGCTTTGTATGGAGCTACGCTGGTTTGGAGATGGACTGGGCATTAAATCAGGTCTGGAAAACAATATCCTCAGAAGATATTGTCACTAAAAGATACAAGTGCACATTGAACAAGCACATTGTATTACCTACATAAAAATATAGAAGTGTAAAATAAATAGGGAGTGATTGTAAGTGAATTATAACCTCTTACTGTACAGATATTGCATGGATTAACTAAAAGTTATTTTGCTAATCAGTTAATCTAGTGGTTATTCTTTTGACTAATCAATTAGTTGTTTATATTACAAAAGGCCCATAAATATACATTTTTTTTCATAAATTGTACCCAGATAAATCTGAAGTGAAGTCACTTGAGAACATCCTGGTGGAACATATTTACATCAAAAATACAAAATTTCCTCATTTACAGTGTCATTTGTATGTAATTTCTGATCTGAGTCATAAAACCTCTTCTATAAGATTATAACATGTTTTGGAGCCTATGTCTAAGCCAGTTAACGATTGTTTATTTACTGAAATAATTGCAACTATTTGATAAGTTGTCAACTCACTGTTTAACTTGCTGCAGCCCTACATGGGATTAATCTTTTTTATTCAAGCTTGGGAGGTAAGGTACTGTACTTTGATTAAGACAGATAAGATTTCTTGATTACAAAATAAAAATCTCTGCTCTAACCAGTAAAATTAAAAAAGTCAGGTTATTGTTGAGTTTTAATATATTAAGTGCTGTAAGAAGCACAAAACAATTGAATAAATATGTGGAAGTACTGCACTTGCTACTAGTATACAATTGTTTGTGATGAGACTTTTGACATAATGTAATGACATAGATTCCTCTCACTTTTTAGACTCTTAAAAGAATTAAAGAGGAAAAAATGGATACTGCTAAAATAATTACCAAATCAGGTTTGCTGACACCATGTGGCTAAACAGTGAATTGCTGAAGGTATGTGAACATCTTGCTTCACTGAGAATCCACAATCTTACCATAACCATTATGGTAAAGTACGATAGTAGGTTTGCTTTGACATGTATAAAGTTATACACTTTTTATGCAGCTTTTATGTTGTCACCATGTTCATTGTTATCCATGGAGTATCTTATTACACTTATTACACTTTTCTCAGTGATATTTTTCCAGTGCAATAATGCAACAGGAGTTAATTCAATAAGAACAAAGAGATAAACCCACGTATTATGTTTTATGAATCATTGTTTACCTTTCAATACTATTTTGGATGTGGTAATCATGACAGTGTCTCCCTCTAGTGGTGCATTTTGAGAGACTTCAACATGCGCGACCTACAAGAAGGAAAAATATTTTACAGTTACATTTAGTTTTGACATAATATATTTGGAATATTTAAGGGTTGAAAAAAATGCAGATGCCCCCAACTATACAATAAAAAATAAATCTTGCACATTGTTTTTAGTCTTTAAAAAAAAAAAAAAAATGGATCTAGTTGAGAGCCACACGCATAAAAGCTTTGACTTTCTTCAATATTTCCAACTCTAAAACAGATTTTTCTAGTTTGATTTGTTTGTTGATCTTATTGCTTTCATTAAAGCACTGAATCATTTTTACAAAACTTAGTTTTTTTGTCCACATTAATTATCTATGTCATATTTTCAAGTCAACAAACCTAAGTTCTCTGCTGTGCACAATGTGCTGTGTTGACATATTCCAACACCACAGCATTTTTGGGCTTTTAATGACCTCCTTTACTCTGCATCAGCATCTTAGCTCCGGAAAACTAAAGTCTATCCAAACCCTCTGTAATAGCCACTGTAAAACATGACTCAGCATTTTGAATATGCCATTCTTCATTTGACCCTATTGTTTCTCTATGGACACACAGATAATAAGAGAGTGCCCCGAGAAGTGATCACGCCCACGCCCACATCTGCCCCAGATCTGGACAACAGTATTGCATACAAAGGTAGGACTCAGTACTCATACTCATAATAATCACTGAACAAGTTATTAGGTGTACCAGTGCCTGGACCAAATGAGGTATTAGTCAAAATTCCTGAAATTGTTCTCAGAAGGTGTGCCAAATGCCAATGTTAATAGCAAATCCCCCCAAATCCCTAAAGACAAGACAAGACAGTCCTGCCTAAGACTTCTTCTATTGAGAGTTTAAAGAAATGTGATTTGAGGCATGGGCTAGTGTGAGGAGTTATTCTATCATGGTACCAAAAGAGCTGTATTTATTAGGGTTCTTACCTTATATGATAGAAAACAAGAAAACCTCTTATATAGATTACATCATGATATGCAGAAGACTATTTAGACAACTTTATAAGAAAAAGATACACCATACTTGACAAATGAGTTAGTCAGTCTGTAATTATAGGTATTTGTTAAATAATTCAGATGCACGCTGCTTAAATCAATCATACCGCTGAGAATTTAAACAACTGATCAGCCCATATTGCAGCCCTTTATTTGTGTGATTCTGTTTCCTATTCTTTAAAAGACACAACAGTGAACCCAATTCCCCAGAAGGAGACGGCTCTTCCTTTTGCTGACAGTGAGCGTAATACCACTTAATGCAGGTTCAGCAGCTGTAGACCTCAAGTGCCATGTCTAAAGCCAACCTAAACTCTCCAACTCTTCCTCTATTCACTTTGGCATTCTGCAGGGAAAGGGCTTTGGCGAAGGAGACACACAAATGGGATTGAACGAATCCAAACGTTTAAAGCAGGCCTCACTCTGTCTACTGCTGTGGATTACATAGTTTCCTGGAAAGTAAAGGACTGAATATCTTCTTTCCTGCCCAATACTCAATCAAAGATCTTGATCATTTTAAGTTTTGGCGTGTGTGTATGCAGAAGGCCTACATAACAAAGCATTTAATGTACTCGAAGATGTTGTACCAAAATATCAAGACTTCTCATGGTACCCAAACACTGGCTCAAGTTATTAATATATTTTTCCATGATTTTCTTAAGTCCACAACACATTATTTTGCACCCTTAAAGGAAGTATTTGCTAAAAATAGCCCCAGAAGATCATTGCAAAGATAATTACCTCCGCCAAGGAGGTTATGTTTTTGCCGCCGTTTGTCTGTTTGTTTGTTTGTTTGTCTGTTAGCAACATAACTCAAAAAGTTATGGACCGATTTTGATAAAATTTTCAGGATTTGTTGGAAATGTGAAAACGAAGAAGTGATTTCATTTTGGGGGTGATCTGGAAGAAATCCTGGATTCTGGATCACTTTGAAATTTTAGTTAACATTGTGGTAAATGGGGCCAAAAATTTTGTTTCTCAATATCTCAGTTAATTATTGACCAAACCCCATGAAATTTGACTCAGGGATGGACAATGGGATCCTCTTTCATATTCCAAGGCTGATCCGAATCTGATCCAGAAGACTGATTTTATCACAATTAATATAAAAAATGGGGGTAGTCCTTGGCGGAGGTCTGCGCTCTCTGAGTGCTTTTCTAGTTATCAATTTAATGCTTTTTGTTTATAAGTTAAACAACATCATGGAATGCTTATAATTATGATGCTTTTAGTGTGTGTTTGCAAAGTAGTCTGTACAGAACCTGCAATGGCTGTTTGAAGCTTGCTGAGTCTGGAGGGAGCCAGCATTCATGTTGCTCCCACTGAGAGGAAGAGTGACATGCCTGTACCTCACTGAGCCTGTCACATGAACCTGAACAGCTGTATGAGAGTGCAGTGCACTCAGGGCAGCTGATGAACAAGCACATACACACCACAAACTGTATGTACACACATACACACGCAAATGTTGAAAATGAATCAAGATGCTGTCTAACACACTAGACTGCATATAATAATAATGTCCAGGATATCAAGCTCTTCATTGTTGTAAATACATGTAGTGTTGTGCAATGTAAGGAAAATGATTGTCATCATATCATGTTTAAATTCACCATTTGGATTCACTGAATAAGCAGTAAGTGTAAGAAGTTGTCAGCTTTTGTTGAAGGAGTTAGTTATGTTTCAAATATGAAAATATAAAAATTAAAATAGACAGGTCAGAATATCAACAATTTAGTGTGGTTGCATTACATTTTTACTCCTTAACTTTAAAAGCCGAAGCTTTAATGAAAATGTGAACTTAACTTTTGCTTTCAAATTTGCAGTGTTTTCATTCAAAATGCTATAGCTGTTTTAATTTTGAGTCAGTCATTATGGAGGGCTATTCTTTTCCTTTTCTGAATACCATTCACCCTCTAGCACTTATCTTTTGGCTATGACTCAAGCACAATCTAGTAAAATAAATAAAAAACATGTGTTGGCACTGTTTCCTCGAGATCCCATCCCATTTTGCGTGTGCCGCTGCCTTGAAGACGTGCACTTTTTCCTAAACCATCTGTTAGCGGATGAGATGCTGTTGCAGATGCTTTGGGCTTGTGAGGGTTTAGCAGAGGAATAGTTCAAATCACCAAGCTCGCATTTGGCTGTGTCCACCTGCTGTTATGTGCTGGCCAAAACATGCGTAAAGTGGAAAAGTCCAGCAGTGAGCCACTCTCCTGTCCATACTCATGTTTGAGTCTTGCTGAGAGGGAAGCTGCAGAGGTAGAAAAAATAAAACATTAGCAACAATTGAGCGCATAGAGGGGCTAATATTTTTGTGTATTGAAAGGGAACAAACAAACACATTTTGTTGGTAAAATAAGTCTGGAATTGGAAAAACAAATGTGAATTTTCCGTCCGTTTGTATTTCAGAGTAAAAACTATAAGGCATATTTCTGCTTTTCATTGATTTCAGCTTCCTGTATCATTTATAGGACTTTTTTCCCATTCAAAAGATATGATATTTATTACTAAATTATCATTGCTATGGCAACGGCCCTAATTTCTCATTATGCTGAAACCCATGGATAGCTGTTCTTTCCGCTTTCATTACGTACTTTGACTTTTCCAAGCCTGAAGACATCATCTGATATTCAAAAAACAGGCAATTAAAAGATTTGATGCACTATGGAAAAGGAAAACTGATTAAGTAATGTTATTTTTCCAGCCTAATTATAGCACTAAAAAGCACTCTAGCAGAATGTGCACGTCTTTGTTGTGGAGACACAAAAATCGTGGGCTTCATTTTGTCATTTTTGTGATGACACTTTAATAAGAGCTTTGACATTTAGACTTACATTATTTTCAATTGCTGCCTCATTGTACTTGTATTTAGTTTTGGACTAGACAAGCACCATTATTGTGCACATTTTATGGAAAGCTATCAAATAATTAGCATTTTTGACATTTAAGTGCTAAGTGTTTTTTCAGTTACAATATTATTCAGCTTTTCTAGAGTATTATAATTAATCAGCATGAGATACATTTTATTATATGTCAGCCTTCCTATCTTCCTTCTATTACAGAAACAGACATCTTCTCATGAAATACACACACACACCATCTATGTCCAACACCTGTCACATTAGAACAACATTGTCCAGACGAAAACTAACAACATGTACTGACTCTGACAGAATCCGGTGATATTATTTGTTCCATTTTTGACAGAAAATCATGGCACTATCTCTTTACAACCATCACCCCTGTTGACATTGGTATTTTTAAACAAACATCAAGTTGCCTACTATTTATCATCTCTGGAGATGATTTAGCATTTTTGTTAACAATCCTGGTCCACACCTTTCATCCAACACAAAGAAAAGCATTCAGTTTGTTCAAACGTGTTGCTTCAATGTACCCAGTAGAGGGAGCTCTTACCTACACATACAATAAGAGGCTGTCTGGCGTTCTCCAATGCACAAGCCAAAATATGCAACCACTTTCTCCTCCACGTTATCAAAAGAAGTGTCATCTTACTTTTCCCACGTGCATTTAATTTAGGGATCATTACGTCCCCACTAGCTATTATTACTTTAGCTTATTGTACTCTAGGACGTAATATTGTCGGAATTACATTTTGGTATTCACTTAAATGTCAGGTAATTTCCCAGCGGGGTGCTGAGGGGTCAGGAGGTGATCGATTTATGTCCGAGAAAGATAAAGTGGAAGCGGGGCTGCTGATGCGCAAGGGTAAAGGGGTTTGCCAATGGGTCATTAGAAATATTAGGCTTCTATTTTTTTTTTTACTGTGTGAGTTGGTTGTTTTACCTTTGTCTTCTATGATCAAAATATGATGAATGAATACACCCCCTTTTGTCCCCCTGCAGCGAAAGCATCGTAGAGCAAAAGAGATCATTTGGAAACCGTGCGTGATACAAACTCCACATTTGTCATTAAAAAATTATTATTGGTTGTAGTCTAATATTTTATACAGTTTGTGGCATTGTGCCTTTACGCAAAAGAACAGCTCCTCTTCTGTGGTTTATGCTGCCTGACTCGTAGGAATCTTCACTGCCCACCGCTCAAGCCTCGCTCCCACTGAACTGAATGACTTGTAGTGTGAAGGAAACCAAAAGGCAGCAGCAGCAGAAGCGCTGGCGTGCGTGCGGAGAGACGTACGGACGGCGCCTCATCCAACCAGCGTGAGAGCTACGTTCAAACCAACCAAATCAAAGTGACTGCGCCTGGACGTCTTTGCAGTTTGAAACTACACATCTCCGTGCGTCTTCTTTTCTGGTGGAAAAAAGCGTGAGCGAACAGATGAATTCCACCGAGTTGTCCGCTTTTGAAAGCGAGGAGTTCTTTACGGGACGTGAAGAAGACAGGACTATTTCGACTCGTAAAGATGCTTTTAAGTGATCTAAACTTTGCGGTGAAACGGGAGTTGTCCCTTTGAATAACTATCCTGGACATTCCTCTGCCTGTGCGTAATTCTTCTGTTAACGTGAAGTTTAAAGAACTGTCCTTTTGCCTGAGTTGAAGGAATTAAACACAAGAGAAGAGAAAAAGCGTTCCAAGTGGATTTAACCGCGTCGCTTCCCAAATGATGCCTGTCCGTTTTACTTGGATTTACTGTCTACTGGCGTTTCTGCACTTTTCTTCAGGTATAAAGCTTCTTTTTACCCTTTTGCATGTAGTTTTAAATTCCCCGAAAGCATATAAAGAGGAAAATGTAGGCAGGGATGATAACTTTCGTGTTCGGAGGCACACTGCGGGTATTTCGGTCACCTTTTCGCTCTGTTCCCAGCGGTATCAGTATGTGCCCCCTGACCTCACGCTGCTTTCTGCGGACTGACCCAACTATCTATGTCCCAGTGGCAATGAAGCAGTCACAATATTATATATAGTAAGACAGATGCGCAGTGGAGGTATGCTGCTCAAAGTGGTTGTATTCTTTTATCTCTTAATTGGCGTGTGGGGGTATACGGACTAGCCACCATATTCATCAGTGGTATGAATACTTAAATGCATGAAGTAGATAGTCTAAAATAAATTAAGTTTTTTCACCTTATACTGATTGTGGAACTACTCAGACAAGCTTGTTTCTGGACAGCAATCCATGTTCTCCATGTTCAAAGTCATTTAAATCAGAAGAAGGCTTAGGCTATCATTTATTCATTTATTGCGCAATCATCTTCCTGATTGTGCTCTCCAGTTACATTAATTAACTCCAGCCAAATTTGTGGATTACAGCTGTATTTGTTAAAATCAGTGCTACTAATACTACTTCACTTTAGCTACTACTACTACTACTACTACTACTACTACTACTACTACTACTACTACTACTACTACTATTACTACTACTTCTACTACTACTACTACTGCTACTGCTGCTTCTGCCACTTCTTCTTCTACTACTACTACTACTACTACTACTACTACTATTACTATTACTGCTTTCGGTCATCAGTCCAGTTGCATTGGATACACTCCTCACAAGCGTCAGGTTAATGAGGAGCATAGAGACTTCACATGGACAGCCCCTCTGCACCATACTTGTAAGGGGATGTGCTTTTTCATTCCACTGGAAAAATAAATGGCTTGGTGGTTGTTTTGCCTGCTCAGCCCATTCTCTCTGTGTAGACGTATTCTGCTTTTGGCTTTGACTTTAGAAATGTAACTCTGTTTGGACAAATCATAACCCATGGCCTTATTTTGTAACACACACATAATAATGGAGGTGTCAGAATTGGAGAGATTACCAGACCGGGCAGGTCTTGTTAAGAGTGCTGACAATGTAGGCAGCTCTCACCTGGCTTTTATTGCTTTCACACAGCTAATATTAGCCCCTCTGTTGGGGTCAGTCAGCAGAATACAGATGCATAAAACAGATTCACATGCAGAGTGAGTAGCATTTTGTTCCCCAAATGTGTGCCAAATAATACTTGTACATTACTTAGAATTACATAAGTGTTACTGACTTATGATTGGTGGGTGCTGTGTCAAGTCAATCATTTTTGCTGTGATATTATATTGACAAAATTGTGCAAATATAGTGGCGCAGAAATATTAATAGCAATATTAATAGTACTAGTAATAGTACTGCAGTATTTCCCATGAATAGAGGAGATTATGCAAAAAAAAAAGGTAAAACAAATAATACTACATTACAATAAAGTATAATCATAAACATATTGAAGTAACAATTTTTTTCTCTGTAATCTGTGCTTTTTTGTTCAATAGAGGCAATAAATGGCATTTATACACCAAAATATTGTATTAACTGAAATGATTAAATATGGAGAGCTTGTGCCACCATAGTCTTAGTATAAACCTGTGGGAGACACTGGTACTGTCATCCAGTCCTAATTCACTGTCCTTTTCACAGTGGGCGTGCTTTTTCTCATTAACGCTTACAATGCATTCATGTTTCTTTTCGGCAAACTACTTACAACCTGTTAAAGTACTAAAACAGAAATCTATAACCATTGAGCTGATGGCTTCAGCAGCAGTGTGTTCTCCTTGATGTTGGCTGAGGTGGTGCAGTAGTGTTAACATATGGACACAGTAAATTATCAAACACTGTTAACAAGAGGCTGACAGAGAACCAATATAACTGGCCTGCATTATTATACTGTATATGTAGTCATTTTCCAGAGATTTGATTCCCAGCCACAGTCTTTACAACACAAATTCACTCAAAATGTTAAAAGCATAATATCACCCAGCCACAAGACAGAATGAGAAAGTATTCTTTGTTATAGTTTTTAAGTAGAGGGCTTCGTCTGGAGGGGCATCTGTTGTAGCAAGAATAGCACTGTACTTAGAAGGACACGCAACAGTAAAGCCACAGATGTGTCAATAATACAATGAATTTTTCAGTATGATGCATTAAATCTATAGTGTACCTTTATAGACCTAAACCCAGAAACACTAATAGTGTTTCTGAGTGTATATTGAGTGTGTACTGTGAGTGTATTTACCTGATCCCATCACACAAGGATTTTTATGGAGCTAGATGTTATCACAGGAAAGCTGCCAGCCATTTGTCCGTCCTTGAACCTCATCCAGGCTTCTTCAACATTCATAAACATACATTATCCACTCCCATTTTGTCAGTCCACACTCCAGTTAAAAGCATTATTAAAACACCCAGCTTTGGGAGAACCAGTGCTAAGTCCTTGTGCATGGATAGAGACAGTACAAGTTCCTCTGAAGCCTGGTTGAAAGTTTAATCTTGGTGTAATTATTTCAATAAGGGTAATAGGATGATTCACAGTCATTTAAATGAGAGCTATTAAAAGCATATGGTGGTGTCGAGATGGCTTTGTCCCTGTCATACCACAGATCTTAATTATGCATCCCCAGAGTCATGTTGAGGCTTGCATTGCTATTGTACTGCCTTTATAGTGCTCTCTAAGCACTGTCTATGGAAACCAAGTATTGGGTACCTTGTAGTGGCCACCAAACACTAGGCTTGTCATGATAATAAAATAAATGCAATATATTGGTAAAGTAAATATAGATGATAAACAATAATATTAAAACCAAACCATAAAGCAGAATTATACTGTTTTAAATATTGTTGAGCTGCAACAAAAAACAACACATGGCAACACTTAAGTAATTAGGCTGTAATTGTAGTTCATAATTCAACCATCTACAGTTCATCTTATCATATTGCAGAACAAAATATAAAAGATACTCCCATTAGTGCAAAGGAAAAGTACACACAATAAATATTGACCCCCAATAATTTTTGCCCAATATCATATATTGAATATGTCGATATAGTATTTATTGTGACAGACCAACCATATATGTGATTCTTATATGGATGATGACTAGTGCATCACATGCTTGCAGTTTAGTCTGAAAATATTACCTGTTTGAAGTGATGTCATTATGAACCATGGGTTGTTGTGTTATTTTATTCTGTGTGCATCACATTTGCTACAAATAGGGAATATTACATTTGTTAGAGGACGATGCTGCCTGTATTTTACCTCAACGTCACAAAGCTTCTCACACTCAGCTTGGGAGTTACTAATTAAGTATTAGCATAAACCAATGTGAAAATGCCATTAATGCCATAGCTTTTATATCTTGGCACATTAGTAAAAGAATAAATTAGCTAGATATTATTTATTATAATACATTAGGTATATGCTTTCTGCACAGCTATTTTCCATAATGTACCAAACACTGTGTAACCTGTAGTTCAGTCAGTCACCTGCAGTATACAGTGTAAAATGTTAAGCTTGTGAATTGCAGCTTGGTGGTTTGTAACTACCCTAGAGACCAGAATGTTGAAGCTAATTTTGTCAGTATATGTTACATCTGGCTAGTTTGCTGATGCTAGTCTTGCGGAGGTCAAAGTTCACATGTACTTACTCATGCCCTTCAAGTGACTGATTCCTATGGGTGCCAGAGGTTGACAGTTGTGACCCAGAACTGCGTCTAGCACTTGTAAAAGAAGACTGGACTTTCAATAATAATTGCTTGATTGGGAGAAGCTGGCCCGCTGTGCTATTGGCTGAACTAACTAGGCTCCCTGTAGTCTTTCTGATGGTGACAGTGACGACTTTAGTCCTGCTACTAATGAGGAGTTTCCCGCTATGGGTGATGTGGCTGCTCAGACCACTTTGAAGACCGGCGAGTTGTTTCTTTGTTTAGCACATAGGGTTGTCAAAGCGTATTGAAATATTGTGACTAATAGGATTCACTCAAGGCCTCATGCATCGAGAAAAACATTCCCAGTAAATGGTGTTTACATCAATTTATGCATGTTGAGAACTCTTACGTCTATATGAGTTCTCTACTTCTAGGTGCTGTCATTATAGATTCTGGTATTAAAATATAAAGCATATAGTCTGCTTATAGTATAATTTCCACATTATCAGGATTGCAGAAATAAAAATGTTTATTTTCTTTGGAAACGTTGGATGATGAATCATTTACTGAAAAAAATACACTATATTTAATTGGTCTATTCTTTTCTTCCACATTGAAATCCTTTTGCCATTTCAATAGCTTATATGTGCCAAGTTTAGCTTTTGTTTGTGCTGAAAATAAAGGCAAAGAAGTAAATACACAAATGAAAGCAACACAGTTACTGTAGTTTTTATAGTACTTAATTTCAAGGTCCATACTACAAATTCTCATATAGTCAACATTATCAGCAAGCAATGTAACATTTGGCTTGGCTCTGTAGGATCAATCAATAAAAGATTAACTCTTAGCTAGAAATTTCAATATATTCACATCAGTTTCGTCACCAATTTGTGGATCAATATTGCACCAATTTCAATTCTGTGTCTCTCCTCAAAGGGACTTCACCACATAAAGTGACTCATCAACCATTTGCTCTTTAAATTACTTTTATTATCATACAAAACATGCACAGATTTGACCCAGTGGGAAATCATACTGCTTTGACATGTGTTTTTAATAACCTGATGAATCACGCCCATGCTCTCCCAGTTCTTTCCAGTTCTGCTCTAACTGTATCTCTGCCCTGTTGTCTCAAATCCATGCAGATGTTGGTATTGTTTGCTCAGACTTTGGATGTGCATAAATACATGTGTAATCATGTTAGCATATGTGTGTGTGCCATTGCCTGATTGCTTCCCATGTTTACTCATTCATTTCCTGTGAGGCTGTGAAGCTGTGGATGGGTGGCTATCCTTGGATGGTACTGCGTGGTGTTTAATAAGGGCCTGTGGGCTCTGAGTTCGCAGGTCGACTCCATAAACAACTTCACGAATAAAAGTGCAATAGAAAGGTACTTGGCATGGAAAAGTATTCATAATCATTTCCTATTATATCAATACAGAGTGAATAGTACTATTTTAGTTGTCAAAAATGCAATGTAAGTTGAAATGCCCCTGTCCAGACTGGTACCAGATACCATCTATTACATTTTGACATAAATATTTTACCAATATTGATCTTGCACTTCCTTTAAAGTGCATTCATTGCACACAAACATACGTAATTGAGTTGCTGACAGATTGTACATTTCTAGAATACGTTTTAAGGTGCACTGTGTAACTTTTTTGAGTGTCATCTGCTTATCTACATGGAGATGTTCTTGCACTGGAATTTCTTGTTATGGCATTAAACATATCCATCTTGCATTTACTCAATAACATGCATTTTTATTGACATAAAAACATGCATTCTTACTGTGAGCGGGCTCCCCTCTACACAGATTTGACATGTAACTTGTCCCTATGGCATTATCTGCTGTCTTCGTACAGATAAATAAGTGTAAAGCCATATTCACATGAATCACTTATTTATTTTGTTTATTACAAGTGATAGACAAAGAACTGTGCAAGTCAGTGTGGTGTTACTATCGAACAACATTTAGATAATACATATAAAGCGTTATTAATATATTAACAAATATTGACAGCTAGCATTTAAATATATAAACCAGCTAACATTTAAGTATATAAAAAGCTAACATTTACATTGGCCATGAACATACTGTATTGACGACAGTAAATGCAGTATATTGAGGCTAAGATTAATGACTCACTGCAGAGCCCATCGCAAACACCACATGAACCTCTTTTTATTACAAGTATTACGATGAAAGCATGCAGAAAAGAAACACTACCATAAAAATATAACATTCAAAATATGTGTTGTCAAGCAGATGACTTGTTAATCCATCAAAACCAAACCAGTTTCTATGAACAATTTAGGAGTACTGTGGTCCGCTAGTACGGCACACTTAATAAAATGTGAAAATTCTAGTGTTTCTTCCTGGCAATGCTGCATCACATATTGAACTGAAATAGAGGCTAGAAATAGCAGTAAACTGGAGTGTTGAGTTTCCATTTCTTCTGCTCTGAGCTGATCATTCCCACAAAGTCCTTGACTTCTACATGAGCATCATATCATATAATGTGATTGAGGGTTGAAAACTATAGCTAAGTGCTACAAATCAATTGGAACTTCAACTGGGTGTGGTGCTGAGGCTGTATGACTAAAGATCTAAGTAACATAGTAGAAAAGGTGTGTATTTTTCTGAACAGTTTCTAAGATGTCATTGAAATTTCTCATAATAAAAATAACCCTCTAAGTCATCCTAATCATTCTGCTTTCTAATTAGAGCCTTTCTCATAATATTTGGTTATAACTATTGAGTTTGCAGTGTAAACAAAACTAAGCTTTCTCTGTGTTTGCAATAAGCGCGAAGATGTGTATGGACTATAAATGGCTTTGCAGGGATCAAGTTCATCCTTTCATAAATATCTCAGGCTTTTCATTCACCCGCTGTTCTAAATGCTTCGCTAATGGTGTATGTTTTGAAAAATACTGTGGAGAGATCCTATAACATGCAGGACAAAGTGCCAGCTAAAAGTATCTCGTTCCACTCTTCTTCGAAAAAGAACTCCCTGGGGTTTGTGGTCTCCTTTGCCTGTTTGTTGTCCTTTGATTTGGTTTCCTGTACTGAGGTCATTGTCCAGTTATGTGTGTGTAGTGAGGCACTTGGGATAATTGCTTCTGCAAATAAATGTCTGTCCGGCCTGTGGTTTTGCAGTTGGGCTGACACCTTAAGAGTTTTACAGTGTTTTTGTCCCATGGGTCATAAGATCATAGATATTAAACTAGCCTTGTGTGACAGCAAAGTGCTATATGTTTTCACTGTGGCAATATGGCCATGGTGTTGTGAAGTTGTGAAGAATAACCTTAGTGCTACTATGATAAGAGCTGTCACAATAATACATTTTGAAGTTTGATATAATGCTGAAGAAAATATAGATGACAAATAAGAACACTGAAACTAATTTATGGCACTGACTCAATAAACCTGAAGTAAAATTATACCTAAGAAAACATTTTAAAATATATAATATGGTAAAAAAAAAAAAATTAAATGATTCAACCTTCCAGAGCTCAAATCTAATTCCAGTACAGAGTAATAACAAAACGTTCCCTACTAATACAGAGAAAAAGCATCAACTATAAATACTGAAATTATTGTTCCATCTAACATATGGAATGATAACTCGATATAGTAATTATTGTGACAGGCCTATAAATTATAGTTTTAATTAAGGTTGCACACCTGAATATATGGCCAGATAAAGAATGCATTCCAAATAGTAAATCATAATACCTTGCTTACCACTTTAAACATTCAAGGCTTAGTTAGTACTTGATGGGAGACCACAGGGAATAGCAGGTGCTGCAGTGGGGTGGCTGTGCCTTGGTGGTTTGTGTCCATGTATACTACTGCATGAATGAGAGTGTGCTTGTGAGAGCAAATGCAGGCCAGAGAACTAGCATGGGGTTACTACATTTATTCCATGTATGTCCATTAACATGCACTGTCCCATCCAAAAAAATAAATAACAATATTTAGACTAGTCAGAGATTATTCACTATTTTTGGTTTCATGGATGACTGCTTGGATCCTTTCCAATTACTACAGCTTGTGTATCTGTTTGTATCTGATTGATTTCAGAATATATTTTAGTCTTTTAAGCTTCTCTAAAATGAAATTATACAGCGATTTGGAAACTGTCAATCAATTTAGTCAAACAAATCAGGAAAAAGGTTCATTCCAAACATGGAAAATTCAGTTAATTAAATTGAAATTCCACAAAGAACGCAGCCATCTCTAAATATAGGCGTAGTGACTAATGTCATAGGGTATTCCTCGAGGATCTTGAGCTTTGAGAGTAATTGGGAGTATTAATATTTTGAAAGGACAGCTTTAAAGGTCATGGTAATGGTCTGACCTCGGAGATCCGCCTCAGAGTAACCTCAGCATGCTAGAGCCATCTCCGCTGCACATAAGAATCAATAGCATCGCCATCAATATACGCTTTTGGGGTCGCCTTTGCTGCCTTTTTCCACTTTCACACTCAGATGCACACTGGAATTGACTCATTCACACACAAATGCGCTTCTATAGCACTGGTTTGCGGGTTTCCAACTATTTAAAATAAGTCTTTAAAATGCACCAGATTGCGCATCATCCCCTCTGCCATTTGCCTCAGTCTCATCTTTCTCCTTCATTTGTCTGCTGTATTAGAGCTACATAGATGGGATATTCAGTTCAGAAACCACACCATCAAAAACTGATTTCCCAGCTGAATGTTCCCATCCAAAAGCCCCAAACATGCATACGTTGATTAAATTACAGGTCTAATAATAGCAGGAGTGTAATGGTTTGGATTATTGCTTGAAAATAGTAGTACATTTGCTGTTTCGAAGCTGTATGCATTGTGTTGAGATAGTCAGCTTTGCATGTATTAGACTGGGGAAAAGTCTCCATAGGCTCTAGCAGTAACAGGCAATCCAACTCCATGACAAGAGTTTTGTATTTGTATGCTAAAATATTGTACCATGATCTACTTAACGTCTAATCGTCAGCAAAAGAGAGGAAGAAGCAAATATTTAATCTGCATCTTAATGGCTACAATCAAATACATTTTAGTATTACAATTGTGTGGTGATAATTTGTATTTAAATATATTGCCCATATAAAGGGCCCTGATCAGTTATAATTTTGTTTCCTTATCACAAACATGGAGTTGTGCTTTGTTTCATTCACACATGTTTAACACTAATATTCTGCAAATTTAGGCTGAGTTCTTCCCTCAGACACCATCTCAAACACTATATGATGGCATGTGGTTATGCGGGAAGTGCTTCACTGAGTTTTAAAACTTGATATACCTTTACTAAAATAATTTGGATAACTACAGCCCTTGAACTGCGAATCTCTCCTAAACAAAAGGTAAAAGGTAGCTGTTAACTTGGAAACTACTGCTTCATAACATAACAAGGTGGAACAGAGCAGTTTGGGCTTTGGAGATGTAACAGACTAATAATAAAGGGCAAGACACAACTCCAGGTATGTTTTGGATGAGGTAACAACATCATGGCTTAAAGCTCACAGGAGTCCATTTTATGACTTTTAAACGCTGCATGTTTGACTGTCTTGAATAATTAGTATTGTCACATTTTGTTTTATATTTCCTTTCCACAAACTCACTTTTCAGTATCAGGTATACAGCATAGGGCCAATTCAGCTCTTTTCTACATTTAATATGCCGTCTATAAATTTTAAGATTAACGCGCAAATCATTTCACTGCTTTTTCTCAACTCTTAGAAACCTTTTCCACAATCCTGGAATCCTTGGAATCAGACACTAATTGTTCCCTATTGGAAGCTGCAGGCCAAGCTAAAGACAAGTTTTTTTATTAGAACACCAGTCCCCTTAATCCCACCAATGACTTGAATTCATTTTACTCACACAAAGTACTGTATATACATGAATTTATTTTAGAAACCTCAGTACTTTGCTTGCATTAACATCACCAAGTATAACCACTAATAGTGCTTTTCAATTCTCACTTTCAAATTGATGGTAGTAACTTTTTCCCCTTATGTTTCTTTTGGGAATCGATAAGGCCAAAAGTTTGAAAATTACAGTCTACATGAAAAGAATATATCCCCAGAATCGCCCTGCACTCTGTCTACTCCCGCTGTGGTGTGGTGCGGTGCTCCTTTTTCAAATGAGTTGGGGTCAGCGTGTGCGAATGCAGTACTTTGTGAAGTATTGGAGAAAGATGCCCCCAGTTAATCGTACTGTAAAAAAAGGAAGAAGGTACAGCTCAAAGAAAAAGTCAGGAGTTGGTGGGCGAATCAATATGCAGTTTGGTCTTTGACATTTTCAATCTTTAGTGAAAAGATTGCAGGTTTCAGAAATTGTATGAGGAGATGCAGAAAGATAAAAGGGAGATTCAGACAACCAGATCTCATATTTTTCTCTGTGAATAACTGATGTGCTGCAGGCTGTCTTGTTTTGTTCACTTTCACACACAAGATTGGTATTAAATATTTTCAAGCCAAATTGGAAACTTCAGCCCAGGGATTGTTGGATTGGATGGTTGCAAATACAAAAGAAATGACTGCCTTTGGGACAGCTTAATTATCAACAGATGATTGCTATCATTATGGAGGATACGACATGTTAGATCTCTGGTATGGCATGGCTATAGGTTTAAATGTCTACATTTTTGCTGACAATTACTTCACTCTCTCTTTAGTTTTGATATTTCATAACAGACGGTAGTCAAAAGTATGAAAAAGAAAATGTGAGCCTCTGGAGGTCGAACAACATCATTCTATAACATAATGCCATTTTAGTTATTTTAAACATACAACCTTATATTGTAGGTTACTTTAATATTTATATTATTTACATCCAACTAATTATTACCAATTAAATAAAATGTCTCAATGCTTATTAACATTTTACTAGTTTATTAATTGTTAATTACCCCAAACTGTCCTCATTGTTAATAATTTACAATAGTTGGTGACTAATGCTTATTCCTGTATATTGTGGTCTGTCTGCTTAAGCCATTGTTTTCTGGCCATCAAACCCAGGCTATATAAGTCCATTGAAATATTTAGTGGTATGATATCATATAACTATGCTATTGGAAACAAAAGTACCACACTGCCATGGTTGTGTACTCTAAATGGGACTGCTCAACCATCAGTCCTTGGAACACAGGAAACAAAACAAATGTAACTGACATTGTGTTTGATAACTGTCATGCGTCACATACAGTCCACAGCCAAACTGTTTTGTTCAATCTGGGCTTTAATCAGAACAATTATGTCAACAACAATATCCCCCGAGTTTCTTGCCAAAATGTGTTATCTGCAATAGCAGGTTGACAGGAGTCTCGTCAAAAGCTGTGCATATAGATAAACAGTTAAAACACTGCCAGAGGAACAACACAGATAAAAGATATTGGCACGCACAAGAGACAGTTGACATAAGGTTTGGTGAATCATCTGCGATACTCTGGTGAGTGGGGCTGGGAATCACAGGGTCCCTTACAATTCGATATGATACACAATACATGGCTCATGGAACGATATTGTTGCGATATGGCGATACATGCGATGATCAATATATTGAACATGATAATCTGTGATATATTGCTGTTTTTAAGGGGCCAAATGCATTTTCGCAACAATATTTCCTTGTTAAACCACTACTTGTACAAAGTTAATATGACATACACCCATTTTAATCATCAAAATAGAGAATATGTCAAGTGTTTTGCATAAACAAGTTTCCTTCCATTAAGTAAGCAACCAAATTGTAGCACTGTCACAAAAAATGCTAAAAGATGCTAAAAAAATGATCTTTTTGCACACCCCTACTGTAGAGAGGTGTAAAAAACAACCAATTGTTTATTTCTAAAGGTATCATAATTCAGTAATTCAGTAAATCAGTAAAAAAAAAAAAAAAAACTGAAAAAAATACATCAACTAAATATTTGTTTAAATGATTCTGTAGGAATTTATGTTGAATGGTAACCTAAAAGGATAAAAGACGATGTTTAGGGGTGAATATCTCCATTTACATGTATCCAGGAGTCCAAGGGCACTTGAGCATATTGCATTACAGTAAGTATGGCATTGGGACAGTGAATAGTACTAATCCCTAATGCATGTAGTGCTCTCATCTGGCCCAGCGATGCGTAGTGCAAGGTTAAGTGCAAGCCATCCTCAGCTGCTCTAACACAGGTAATGAACAATCCCAACAGAGCCTGCTTTAATTTATGCAGCTCTGCCCTATAATTGTCTGTGACTAGGTGTATCCTACTATTAATATCTTTGTGGTACTATTAAACTTAATTCAGGACAGATTTTTTCCAGAGCTGAGGCCTTTCATTCTGCTTCTCCCACACAAAGCTTGTTATTAGAACTGGGACCAGCAAAGGAGAGATTCATGTGAGCATGTTTTCGGATTTTTGGGGATGGTGTGTTGTAAGCAGATGCACACAGAAAGCAGAGAGAGCTGTGAAGTATAAAAAGCCTTTGTAGATGAGTTTAGTGCCCTGGGCCAACTTGAGCTCTCTTCACAGTTTGACAGTCAGAACACATCTGGGCTGATGCACCAGGAGCACAATTAAAGACCAA
This sequence comes from Boleophthalmus pectinirostris, assembly GCF_026225935.1. NCBI lineage: Eukaryota > Metazoa > Chordata > Actinopteri > Gobiiformes > Gobiidae > Boleophthalmus > Boleophthalmus pectinirostris. The sequence continues at coordinate 21,557,963 of NW_026571018.1, read as the reverse complement.
AAAACAAATGTAGGTCATGTGGACGTGAACCGGTAGCAAGCAATGACACAGCATGAAGCCAATGTAATATTAAAGTATTGATTCGGTTTGCACGAATTTGTGCTTCAGGCTGGTCAGACTGAAAATATGTACTTATATGTACCCACATCAAAAGAAATGGTCTTATTCATTATAAGGTTGAAACTGGCCAAGCCGCAGTCTCGGTATATCTTTACCTCCTCCAAGCCCACTTATAAACTCCATTTTTGTACCTATCCTGAAACCACTTTATTCATATAAAACACCACAACGCTATTTTGAAATGTAGAGGTTATTCCACTTAATGTAATTTTAAAATACATCTGAATCATCCTTTTTCCGACCCATTAAAAATAAATAAATGACCTATTCAGCATGCCCTTCTTTAAATTAACATAAGTGGAACTGAGTTTTGTTATTTTTATTTAGTGAAAACTTGACTGTGGTTCCTGGTCCACTTGACTTTGCGTGAATAGTTGATGTGTCTGGCTGACGAGGCCAACTGGTGCTTGAGGCTTCCTGTTGTAGACACATGGGGGCCATAAACCAAACAGCTTGTTAGCACCTTTGTGTGCGCTCCTTGTGCTTTGCTCGTTTTGGTGCAGAGGCACAAAAAGTTATGCCCTACTGAAGAATGATAATGCACTAATCCAATGTAGCAGACCAATGGGTGCCGTTTTATTTGTTTAGTTCTATTATTCAGAGTTTACGCCTAAGTCCTTTTCTGTCTACTTCCTAAAATGTGCAGTTTTAATAGTTTGGTACCTTTGTTCTCTTTTGGCCATAATCCTTCCAAAATAATCTAAAGTAGTCTACAAATAAATATGTTTTGCAGGTAGATAGAGCACAGTCCTTACACAAAGTACTTGAAAGCACTTTGCAAAATAAGAATGACTTTAACATCACATTGCAAACACAAGAAACACATTAAATTAACTTTAAAGAGCTGTGTTATGCTGACATGTTATGCCTCATCAAAAACATGCCTGAAGAGGTTTTAGATGCATGCATGTTTGAGTAATCTAGTGATCTGTCCCAGGTCCTATTTGAACCCTCCTTATGGTTAGCAGTAAGATTCTGTCCGATGCTCCGCTCACAAGCCTGCATCACCCATGTACCCACACAGCCGTTTTCCAGTATTCTAAAGCATGATACAAAACAGTATAGTACAACTTCACAAACTTGATGCGATACCTGAGGATACTTGATGTGGTTTCATTAGCCGAATTGTGTTATTGTGCTCTGAAGGATGAGTGACTTAGCATAGAGAACAAATGGAGGGAAGACTAAAACAAAACTGACAACAAAACTTAATATGTTGTTTTTGCCAAACATAGCATGTTTAAAATAGTTAACAGTAACATGATTATCTAAATATGTCTATGTGTTAGCATTTAATACCCCATAGAAGAGTAATGCCCCCTCTTCATGGAAGAGTGCTGAATAAAAAAATTTCAGTCATATGCACAGTTAAACAAAACTGGCCTGAGCAGACTTCTGAATCACAACTTCAGGAAGACTGTTCCAGATTTCAGCTGCATGAAACTGAAATGCTAATTTCCCACACAAGAACCACATACAATGAATAAACCCTGTATATCCTGGTGGTGGTCTAAATGTAAATGTTCAGAGCCCAGTCTCACGGGTCGCACGCAGCCTTATGCAGAAGCCCCCAGCAGCACAATCCCCACAGTATGCAGATTTTAGCTCTTTTATGCATTCTCACCCTAAAGTCTGTCAGCAACAAGAAAGGCTTTTGGCTCCCAGGCCCCCGGCTAAATCCTCCTGTAGGGAAAAAAAAGGATGATTATGGCAGGAGTCTACTGTATATATCGTCAAGCTGTCTCTTATTAATGGTAGTAGTATGGAGCCCTCCCGTTGAGAACATGAAACACTACATGCAGTCAAAGTCATAAACTACGAATGGTGTTTACAAAGTTCTCAAACTGATGAAAAGATGTGGATTCTTAACACAGAAACGAAACATATTTCATCACAGCGCAGTTGTTGCACTAAACTTGGAGAAGATATTTGCACTCCTTGTACCAACAAATCACCTCTGTACCACTTTAGCGCTGCTTTATTTGCACTAAGTTTGACTTCCAAGCTGTGGCTGAGCGATAATCAATGGCCTATACAGCCACTTTACTTTCCAGTGAGCGTTTAATGGAGTGAGGATAAGCCTCTGAGATGGGCTGCAGGTCTTTCCACCGTTGTGCTCCGGAGGTGTTTCTCATCACAAATACTCCAGATAAGCTCTCACCTGCTCCGCTGTATAGGAAACATACCTGTGGCCAAATGTATGACCATGTACCATACAGCAATCTGTCAACATTACATTTGAGAAGAGGAGATTAACTATGGGAACATGGAGTGGAAGGATTATGATTTTTTATTTATTTATTTTTTATTTCATTTTGCAGTTCACAATTCGCTTTTCTTTTGGGTTTAAACCGCAAAGCCAGGCTGACATAAAATTATGTGGGCAAATACCGATATCAGTATTAAGAGGTTTGGAATACATATTCACTTTTGATTTCCTGAAAAGGCAAATGTAATCACGGTATATCAGTGTTTCCCATAGATTTTTTATGATTATGATGGCACAAATAATTTCTATTTTAATGACATTTTTGTGGAGTATAAATGTCACTTACTGCCTATATTTAATCTTTAAGCTGTTATTTTTGACCAAGTTTATGATAATGAAATGAGCAACAAGGTCTAATTTTGTTGTGCAAATATAATCCTGGTTGTTTGTGATGATGGTGGAGAATTTTAGACTATGATCTCCTGTATTCATGGGAAACACTTTACATTGTGTAATTCAACAAATGGATTTTAGAGATTCAAAGCTCTAAAATTAAGCATACATAAAATGTCACGCCATGGCGTGATATCAGCCATTTGCAGAAATTTCTCTTATAATTTGAAAAGCCGTATTGCCCAGGCCCGGTTCAATAATAAATCAAACTGTAATTTTGTGTTTTTTATTTTAGGCATTTCTTTATAATCAAATTATGGCACTGTACTGTGTCACTGACAGCCTGATGGATTTATTCTCCACTTATGTGTCCTGGTGACCTAGTTGGCTCAGATGTTTATCACGTACCAGCCATGTTCTGGTTCGAGTTTACCCCAAAGCGCTTTTTCCTTGTTACCTTCTCGCTGAGCATTTAACAGATGGCAAGTCAGAGAGTGAATTTTTAAAAATAATCATTCTCAAACCATCCAGGTCCCAGTGGGATGTTGGAGAAGAAAGGCAGACATGATATTTTTGAGAATTCCTTTTGCCGTTTATTGAAGGAAAGCTAAAATAAATAGTAGCTAACGCACACTCTCCCTCAAGCGGTGCAGTGTATTTGCTTGTCATAAATTAAAAATGTGACTCTTTGAAGCACAGACTTGAGATTCGTTTTGTATTCTCGCAGTGCAAACCTTATTTTCACCCAGCGCCAATCTCCCTGTGAACATCTGGGAGCTCGGGGTGTTATCATGTCCACGACCTTGACTTTCCTCTCCAGATACTGCAGCAGCATTGTGCATTGTGTTCTTACATGGGTGGTATAGGAGATAGAATATGGCAGTTCACGGGATTGTAACCGTAGATTGACATTCGTTTTCATCAGATAAAATAATCACGCTCCAACTCTGCAATATTAGAAAGTATTAGGTTTGTTGAGACACCTTCTGCAAGGCCACACGCAGGCAAAGCACCAAGCTGGCATTCCTTCCTCTTCCACATACTTGGGTGAATGACAGTGTTCAGTGTTCCACTTAATTGTGGTTTATACAGGCTGGGGAAGAATGCTTGGCATTTATTGGGTCCCTGTTTTACTTTACGAATGAATTAGTGTGTGTGTGAATACTCTGTCTGTGTTTGGGAGATGTCTCCAAGAGATGAGCTCTTGAAATCGTTCTTGTTAAATGATTTTTTTTGTTTGTTTTTTGTTTTAATGGATTTGTAAGAATTTCAGATGGTGGTCTGTTATGAGCACTGAAATTCAGTAGTTTGATCATGCTTACTTTTGACTACAATTACCTATTCCTTTCTGGATGAGAATTTGCCCTGTTTCTGTCTCCATGTTATTGTTTACCATGTTATATTTAATGCCATACTGTGAAACATTCCAGAAATAAATAGCAGGTGACCTTTCACCAAAAGTTACCTAATTCACCTTTAGTAAAAACAAAAAAATCTAAACAAAAATGTCTTACGGAATAAAGTAACCAGTACATGGAAACCCTTTGACATTTGTTAGGTGTTTAGCACCATTGATTCATTTACTCTTTCTGTAATTTACTGACAGCATTAACTATAGCTGCCATCTGTTATTGGCTGTTGCCATGCCAACAGCAACCACAAGCACAAAGATGTTAAGATATTCTTGTCTTTGATCTGTTTAGGTATGTGACAATGTGTTTATTAAAAGTCTATGAAGATCTTTTATCTCTCATTGTAGTTGTACTGACTTAACCTTATCCAAACTTTTAAACCTTTAACCTTATCCTATTTTAAAAATAGACCATTTGATGTCACTTTTAAATAATATTTAATTTTCCATTTAAACTCCTGTCTGTTTGTGATAAAATTAGATAATTCAATGTGCTTAAAATACTGCAGTCATACAAAGTACACAGTATGCAGACTCTGGTATAATTGACCCATTAAGTTCATGACATGACAGCCTTGAATCTGTTGAGCAGATCTAGGATGGAAATGCTGACATCAGTCTACTAAAATTAAACTATGACGCAAGACTCTTAAGACCTGCATTTATCCTCATGTTTGGTCTTCGATTATGAGATTAGGTGTCATTCCAAAACTGAAGTAATCTTTTCTAAATTTGCACATAAAATATATAAAAATATGAATGGTAGTTTGGATGATGACTGTGACCTAAAGAGAGAAAACAGAAGAGGTGGCTTTACTGCCATACCACCTTAAATGCCCAGGCCTGAATAGAGCTGAATACTGAATTCCAAAGTGGAGTGGTCAGTGGTTAGAGGACTTGTCCACCAACCAGAACTGTGGAGTATTGATTTTTCTTTGTGTCCTTAGGCAAGAAGCCCTTATCAGTGTTGTGTGTGAGTGAACAGTGGAGGTGCTACTGGCAGCCATGTTTCCATCAGTTTGTCCAAGGGCAGCTGTGGCTACAATATATCTTGCCACCATGTGTGTAGTGAATGAATAATACAATGCTAAGCATCTGTTGAGTGCGCAAAAAGCACTATATCAATCAAATGTTTTTTTCTTTCTTTTTTCTTACTTTTTTAAAGCATGTTTAATTAAATTTTAGAAAAATGAAAACATGTACCTTTTTTGATCAATTGTGCCAGGCTTCAGTGAAAATCTCTCATTTAAAACACTTTAATTTTCTCTTCTGCTTTTCATTTAGTATTAAGACAACATTTAATTTTGATTGCATAAACATTTAATTATATTGTTGCTAGTATTTGTTTTTCTTTCTACCTTACAACCTTAAAGCTGCTTCTCAATTAGTGTGCTCACTTTTTTTCTCTTCTTCAATACATTCTGATGCAATAACACCAGCTGTGTACAAAAGCTAGAGATGATAATACATTTAATGGTTAGCTATAAGACTACCCCATGTTCTGGTCCCTGTGCTCCTTGTTTTCATGATGTTTGCCAATATACCCGCTTGCTGTTGATTTTCCCTCATGGACGATTGTCTGTTCAAACATGTGGTGTCATTTCACTCACAAGGGCACAGCTTTGAACTGCGAAGCCTGTGGAAATCCCTGTCTCACCATTAAAAGTGTGGACTTTGATCCGCAGTCTAGCCCATGGGTCACTAAAAAGACAACTAAATGACTTTTACAGGCCCAAACAAAGGGATTTTTCTTTAACAAGACATTGCTATTCTGTTTATAGCACTTGGTTAAGCCCAGCTACAAAATCGACATGCCTTTATGGTGTGGTCTGGACGATTCTGCTACGAAGGGGTGATGGCGCTTGAGTACAGGTAATCCCATGGTTCCACGGGGGGAGATTATGTTTCCAATGCAAAGGCAATGGCTGGTGGGCTAGCAAGGTGGCGTCAATGGACACTTTTAAACTCTGGTATTCTCAAGATATGCTCATTCTTTCGGGCAAGGCTTAGACCTGTAAAACAAGACTTATAGGCTTATAATTTGCTGGTGTTTGGGGGGCAAGGTTGTAGCAGCAGAATTTTAAACACATTTAAACATGAGATGTTTTTAGTATGCAGACGAATTTGTGATTGTGTAGTGTCACTGGGTGAATTCAGAAGCAGCAGCACTTGATTCCATTAGCAATACACCAAAACCCACTGCTTTAAAATTTTTAGTGTGAGAAGTCATCATGCTAATTTTGGTTGATGACTGCAGTTAGATGCTAAGTAAAATGATAAAAAGTGACATATACGCAGGCGTGTACTGGCTTTTAAAGGTGCATTATAGGGATGTAAAAATATCCAAATCTCAGTCACGGTACAATATTATCACGATATGCATCTCACGGTATGATATTTATTGCGATATTTTGGAGAGGCTGATATACTAATACACTGCCCTGGAGAGGCTAATACACTTTTTTGCTTTTAAAATACCTTGACAAGATTTTGGTGTGAATTATTACTGTCTTAATCCCAAGAAGTCAAGTAAAAAACATCTCTCTCCATGTTGTCTGCACTGAAATGAATCATGGGATATGTAGTTCTCTCTGTTTATAATCTGTTGCTACTATAAAACCAAGCATTTAAGCAAAGGAACTTGTGATTCGATATGTTGTGACAGTCTACAATATTACTGTGAGACTTTTGACATTACAGTATCATGATATTTCCGTTATTGTTACATCCCTAGTGCATTATATAACTTTTCTGATGAAGCGTCTCCCTTATGCTGGTCTCCATGGAGATTTTACTGCTTTGCCAAGAATCTTCCTCAGTATGGCATTAAGGTAATTTTTCTACATTGAGACAAGCAGGTGGTACAACTAGGCCCAGTCAGATCTGTGTATGATGACCCCACTCACAGTAAGAACGTTTTCGGGGGATTTTTCTGCAATAAAAACATGTGTGAAATAGTGCACATTTCAGATGGGACGGAATATGTCATTTGATTCAGTTATCCTTAATTCAGTTATTCCTCGATTTTCTCTGTGTCTCCACTAAGATAATTCAACGTCAACACAGTAATTTCATAATAACTCCTAGGCTTAGGTCTTAATACAATTTATGATGCTATTAAGACATTGGAAATTTGCCGTGGTCTTTTGTTGCCAATAGCTTACTTGTATGTGGGCACAAATCATTCCACTTTTATTGCCAGACTTTGTTTTTCCTTCTTTCAGCACATTTCTCCTGGGAACCACAGTTACTTTGCCTTTCAAATCTGCCTCCTTTTTATCAACAAAACAAATGTACAACAACTCCAGCTCTCTGTGTTCCTCCTCTTCTTTTCTAGATCTTCATAAGAGCCTCAGCACAGCCTCGGGGATGACTGACAGGACACAGAAAACAGATTTGTGGGGGCACAGGTGTTACAAATGACCTTTGGTGTGCCCGGTTGTAGTCCATTGTGGATGGACGAGCATGTTTCTGCATACTTATTGTAGACTGGCTGCTGGCCCTTTGCAGATAAACCAGCAGTCTTGTGGGGGCCCACTTGTGGCGGTTTGATATTGCCTTGCCGTAATGCCAGGGAGCTTAGGGAGCTGCGTGCACCCTTAGGCACCAGCCCAACACAATTAAGAACAAGGAAAGGAAGCATGTGCACAAGGAACCAAGGCCCAAAAAGCAATGTGGCTACTGTTTGTTTTGTGGTATATTTGAATGTCTAGACAATGTGTAAATTCAGTGTGAAATGGAATATTTATGATTTTGGCTACAGGGCAGCCCCGAGCCCTCTCCCATGTATTTGTTTAGCTTATTTAGGATTCTAGCTTCACTCAGACAGGTGTGTCCTTGATTAATATTAGATTGTGTTTTTGTTTGTTTTCAGAGCTAATTACTTACAATACAGTCAATACAAAAGTAGATGGTTTGTTCTAATCAGCTATTAGCTATTATATCTGCAGTAAAACAAATTCCCCTTAATTATCTAGGGTTTACAATGAAACATTTATGTACAAAATATTACTCTTCAATACACTGTTGTAAAAGACAGATGGTGCGTATAGAGTAGATGCGACTCAACGGCTCATATACATTATTTTCAGCACTAAAATGTATATGTAAATGTATAGTATTTTCTCTATATTGTGTGGGCCGCATAATAATACTAATGCTATTTTTATATGTATGGCATGTACAACCACACAAGGCCACCTGTTGTGTGATATGCTTTAAAGCTTGTTTTAGGCTTGTTTACCTTTATTCAACTTAAGACAGAAAACACGGGGGAAATGACGCAATGTGGAGAAAGAGGTCTGGGTCTGAAGACAGGCCACAGATAGCAAAAAGAATTACTAATAAAGGCATCACATTTTAATTTTGTTTGTGGTTAACTCTAGTTTGTTTCCAACCTATCTGTATAAATTTTCATTTTTTAAGATTTTTTTTAAGAATTATGAGAGACTGAGTTTGTGATACTAGTCAGTTAAAAGCACTGGGGAGTTAAAATTCTCAAATTTTATTATTATTTTGCAAATCTTGGAAGTCTGTCCTTAGTCTCTCTAGTTGCGCGCTCATAAGCTTTGCAGCAATGTAGACTGGTCCCAGCAGAGGAAACAAAGCCGGCACATTAGAATAAGTATAATGTTAACAGTGGTGCGATGGGAGGGCTTATCTCAGCAGCCCACAACCCGTTAATATAGAGCTGTCGGATAGAAAATGCTAATGTCAGCACACTTCTCATAATGATAAGCTCAGATTCAGCAACATGTATTGTTCCTGTCTTCTGGGTGAATAGCATGGGGGGTGGGCCTATAGAAACCCCCCACTCATTATAACTAATTTCTCTTAATCTAATAGAGAATATAAAACAGTTAAAAAAGATAACCAGAACACTAGCAGCTGGATTAAATTCTTTGCACTTCATGGGATGCTATGAGGTGTTATCAACTTGTGTAAACATGTGTCTGAGTGGGATTTATTGGTTGCAGAGGGGAGTGGAGGAGCTCATCTTTCTCTCACACATTGGTGATTATTTGCTTTACGGGGGCCATTGGCACGTTAAAGGGGGGCCCAACTCAAGGCGAGGCGAGATAGTGTTTGCGGCGACCTGAAAGAACACAAGAGTGACATTCTCCCACTGCAATAAAATGGAAAAAGAGGCTGCATACCTAATGTTAATGCCACGTTCCTTTAATAGACTCCCAGAGTCTGCTGGGCCTTAGAAGTTTTATAGCAGGTTTAGGCCAATGTTAACACTGCAGGAAGAGAGTGGGTGTGAGTGTGAAAAGATAAAAATGTAATGGCAATATTATTTTTTTAATTAAATTAGTTATGTCCAAAGCCTGTGCTAACATGAGGTTGTTTGAAGGTGGTGGGAAAATTAAAATTGTATTCCGCACACTGAAAGTAAAATTTACTTGAGATGGTACAGCTCTCTGTTTTACATCCATCAATCACACAATGTAAACTTTATCAACAAGTGTGTGTAAGAACTTTGTTGAAAAGTACAAAAACACTCCTGTTATTTTGCCTGCAGACTTTTGCAAGCTATGGCTCCTTCAGTGCATTGACCCTGTCTTGCAATGCTAGCTGTCAAGATACTACATCAAGACTTGAGACAAAAATCATGTTCAATTCTTGGTTGACTGAACACATGCACATGTAAGTTTTTATTTATATAGCGCTTTTTAACAGACATGTGTCACAAAGACACTTTTACAGACCATTATTCATACCAGTGGTGGTAAGCTACTATTGTAGCCAGAGCTGCCCTGGAGCAGACTGACGGAAGCGCAGCTGTCAATCTGCGCCATCGGCTTCTCCGACCATCACTCACACATGCACCACTTTCATACTAGGCAATGTGGGTGAAGTGCCTTCCCTAAGGACACAACAACAGTTTTTGCGACTAGTGCCCCACTGCATGTGTGTGTGGATTCATCAACCAAGGTATAACAGCTTTAGCAAAATCTCTGAAAACTATATCTATAATTCAACTTATTTCAATAGTTCTCAAAGTGGGGGTCTGGATCCACAAGGGGATTGCGAAGCACTACGATGGGGGATCACAAGACAATTCCAAGACTAAGATTCAATAGACGACTCTGTATCTAATTAGCTTTTTGAGATAAAACACCATATTTTGTCCATTTGTGTCCAGTAACTATAATTTATTCAAATAAACAACATTAAAACCTGATGAAACACATTTTGACTAATCGACCAATGAAACAGCTAAGCAACTAAAGGCATGCAGCACTACTAAGCCCTGTGGTTGGATATGGATATCTTTTATGACCTTTTATTATAATATAGTTGTAGTGTACTGTATCCATACATATTAATTGTTACCTCTTCAACAGCCATTAGTGTATTTTAGTGTTATTCTAAAATTAATTTTACACTCCAGTAAGTAACTATTGCTCGTGCAATGTAGAGATTCAGACCACTGGTATGAATTGAAGCTATAGCCAAGCTATAGCCCAAAGTAAAACAACTTTACTTTGTACTGGAGGGACCGGAGAGGAAACATGTCTCTTCATAGACGGGTGTGTGTTTGTGAAGGTTGGGGGTTTGAAACATGATGTAAGGAGCTTATACAGTGGGGACATTAGACTTGTGTACCTGGATCTCATTAGCGGTTTGCTTTGTCCATGGCTTCTGCTGCTGCTGCTGCTTTGTGCATTGGGGACTCCCAGTGTTTCTGCAAGGGCACTAGAAAGATTGACATCTCATCAGTGGATCTGGGATTAAAGGTGATGGTGGGATTGTTAGTGAAGGTATGGCTGGAAATATTGATTTTTATTGCTGTAGCACTGGTAATGGTCTCATACTATGGCTGGCTAAAAATGGCCAACTGCAGAAGTGTAGAAGGAGATTTTAGTTGTTATAACTCATTTAGAGGAATTTCAGGTAAGGCTGTATACTGCAGAGTTTCAAACAAAAGTGGTGGTTATGGTGACTGAAATAGTGGTTTTGCTGATTAAAAATATCTTAAGAGTGCTGTCAGTGTTTTTTCATAGCCCTAATCCCATTTTAATTAAAACAATTGTGTCATCTTGTAAAGATAGATATTTTTTCAATACCAGTAAACTTTCCCTTTTTGTGTTTTCAACTGAAGGAACAAATACAGAACATAATGATCTGTTGTGATTGTTATTGCTGGGTAATTATTTTGTCAAATTGGATTATTATTAGTGATACAAAAAATACACTTGGGAACCAGCAATATGAAATTCTTCAAAGGGTTGGCACCAGTTTTTGACTTGATTGGATTAGTATTTTCACTCGCAAATTACTGCGGTCACAAAAACAACAATTTCAAACAGTTGTTCACATGCATTGACTCGACTGAAATGTTCACTAAAATAGCACATCATGTCCCAAGCATTCTTTCTGGCTCAGGTGGGGATAAAATTATGCTAGTTCCATTGTTTCTTACACAGACCTGGGGACCCAATTTCATCCCTGATTACTTTGTTGTAATCCACTTTTTATGTTTTTCTAGCAACAATTTGTTTTCCAAAGAATGTAGAAAGCAGTAGGTTTTTGTTGTGTTTTGTGTTCTCATTTAAAACTAAATTTACTTCATGCTGGTGTTGCAATTAGGACTGAGAAATAAGGTGATCAAAATCAAATAGTGCTCTCATTTCTGTGACAATATCCTAGTTTTGTGAAATTGCCTCAGGAAGCAGGCAGGTAGATTTTAATTGCAATGTGGACTGGACTGCACAGATAACTGTTCATTTTTAAGGCAGTTTAACTATACTAAGGTCACATGAATTGTGATCAAAATCTAAATCATTATCTGACTCCAAGAAAATGGTTTATTGATTTATATTTTGGCCCATTGCTAACCACTAATTGTGATAATCATAATATCATAATGGATCTGTTTTGTTTGTCGCAGGTTCTCGTCTGCGTCAAGAGGACTCCCCCCCTCGCATCGTGGAGCACCCCTCTGACCTGATTGTGTCCAAAGGGGAACCAGCCACCCTAAACTGTAAGGCAGAGGGACGCCCCACGCCCACAGTGGAATGGTACAAAGACGGGGAGCGCGTGGAGACAGATCGCGAGAACCCGCGCTCACATCGAATGCTGCTGCCCAGTGGCTCCCTCTTCTTCCTCCGCATTGTCCACGGCCGACGTAGCAAACCTGATGATGGGGTCTACGTCTGTGTGGCACGCAACTACCTGGGCCAGGCTATCAGCCACAATGCTTCTCTAGAAGTAGCAAGTAAGTACTTCTGTTTTGCCTTTTGGCCAACAAGGCAGCATGGTTTATAAAAACAAAATGGTTCCTCAATATGAAAGTTTGTTCAGTTATTGACAACTTTAATGCCATCACTTTTGCTTCTTGTGTTTCACATAAATCACTACACTTATTTAGACAAATAAATAAATAAATAAATAAAAATAACAGCTGAAGCAAATTTGTCATTGAGCTACAATTAAGTATAGATTTAAGTGTGCAGTCTTTATCTTGCTGTCTTTAATGTAGTTCATTTATACTTTATCTTGGTGAAACACATTTGCCAAAGAAGATTATGTGCTGCTGTATGAACCTATAAACTTACATCTTACTTTATGTATTCATTTTGTCATCTCACTGTGGACAGAATTGAGATGATCACCTTTTTAAACACATGCTGATTCCTAAATCGCTTCCACTACTTTTGGCAAGGTGATAATAGCAGGATTTTTATATGTTCTTTCAAAGAAAGTAAGCTGCTTTCTTAAACAGAACTGTCTTATTAAAACATATTTGCTCAAAATATCTTTTTACTCTGTAATGTCTCAAAGCAAGCACCAAATCCTGGCGCCTTGGTGGATTTATTTTCTTTTTTAATGAAAGCTATCTTGGTCTTTGTTATCGCCAGTTCACGCATCAGTGAGTTCAATCGTCTTCAAACCCGCCCGCTCCACTGATATGAAACCTAATATGTAAATACGGATGCCAGCTTTATTTTGCTACTTTCTTTCCAATTACAGTCGAAAGGTCATTTTTATGGTGAAGAGACAGGTGGAGATTGAGTAAGCGAGTCCACCTGTCAAACTGCAGCAACTGTGTGTCCCTTTAATCCCAGGCTTTAACATGGAGGAGTGCGTTCTGAACAGGTGACAGAGCACACTCGCTGAATCAGGGAAGTTGTAAGTGTCAAGTATGTGGGGTCGTTAGTCTGTTATTTCATTCAAGCTAAAGGTAATGTCAAATCTACTCAACACGTTTTATATATTAGCATCTCATTTAGAGGTCCTAGTCATTCATTTTTATCTTGAGCTATCTATTCCAGTTATATTGGTTTGTGGATATAATACTAAGGATACTAAATAACAGAAAATGGATCACAATTTTCATTTTTGAAATATGCAAATATACAAAATTAGAATATCAAGTAAGTTAAGAACTGCAAAAAGCCTAATTAAAATACAAAGAACTTAAACTTGCAGTGTAATCCTCCAAACATTGTAGAAAGTGATATTTCTGCATTTCAGTATACAGTATTACAGTATAATTACTACTGGTTGTTAGTTCACTGTTAGAATGTTCTGTATTAGGTGTATAATCTGTAGTTTAGATGGTAGTATGTTAGTATAATATTTGGTGTACTCATAGTGATAATTTAAGCAGGTTTGTATTGTTAAGTATTGCTTAAAAAATAAAATGATTTAACAATTTTTTGGGGACTGTTCAAATAGACAGAGTGTCCTTTCGCAGCCCAAGCCAAAGTGTGCCAACAAACAACCCTAGTGTTAGTTAAGTCTGATGGAATGGCACCTTGAAAGAAGCAGTCGGGGGGGCAGAGGGCAAAGGTCATGACCCTGGTCTATCAAATAGAGTCTGTACAGATGCCGTGGTAATTCATTTGAGTCGTACAAGTCCAAATCGTTGGGAAACAAGAGAGGAGAGAAGAATGCACCGCAGTAAGGAAGTGTGTGTGACAAAGGTTAACAACCACAGTCATGCCCTAATACTCCTCACAGCTCCCCATCTATTACTGCCTCTCTGGTCAGCTTACTCAGCATTTAAGGCCCTCCTTATCCCATGGGCAGATATTTTGCAAGGGTTTTAGAATAATAATTCCCCCTGTAGTGTCTATTTTCACCTTATGAATCCTAATGAAAGACATGGTCAAACGGGATATAGGGATAATGCCGGATCAGCAGTGTGAATAGTTTGGGGAAGCCAGAGATAGCCCTTGAGGAGGAGGGGGCTATATACAGCTCAGAGTTCACAAAATTTACTGCCTGGTTTAAGGTCGATCGGGAACAGCGCAGACTTGTTGGACTTGTCCGGATGAGTTATGTCCAGCCGAGTTTATCCTTTGGAGGTCAGAGGGGCTCATGGGTCACCCTGTGGCCGGAGAGGAACACAACCCCTCCCTTCTGGTAATGGTATAGACTAGAGAGAGGGAGTTATGTTAGGGGCGTGCTGGGGAAGCTTGGGAGTGTTAAAAGGAGGACTGACCCTCCTCTGTCAATACACAGATGAGACAGATCATTTGTCAAGTCTTGTTGGTGTTTGATTTGTTTATGTTTTAGTCTTTGACACATTGTTGTAGCTCAGGGTTTTCATGAAACATATTTTGAAGTATTAAACTTTTGAACCACCTGTCTTGAGTAGAATTTGTATAAGTGATAAACATTCTCACAGTGTTTATAAAATGCTTCTCATAGAACATCTAAAATATACTGTTTGTACAAAATCCACTTTTAAGGTTTTAAGGTTTTAGGATTCCAACTGTATTAGCTAGCTAAGTAAGTAAAGTAGAAGGAGAAAACTTTATATGTTATATCTTGTTATATACCCATGCACACTTAAGTAGACTACAGAATACTATAAAACAATTCATTGTGTCTTGATACTACTCACAGTGAGGCAAGAAAATGTGAGAGCATCATAGGCTTTGATTCAACTGTGGTCAAAAGCTCCCCCAGTGAGTGTGTCAGTCAAGATGACACGTAAAGAGCAACAGGCTGTGAAAAAATAACAGTTTAACTGTAGCTGAAAGAGAATATTGTTTCCCAAACCTTGTTTACACAGCCTTCCAGTTGTAGCCTATATGAAACTTTATATCATAGATGTGTCAGGCTTCTTCCTCTGTCCTATCTACTGTTTGTGTTAGGCATGTCTCTGGTGGCTGGTGTCATTGCCCTCTTTATCAGCATTGGCTTATTTGCTTTGAGTCTGTTAGCAAAAACATCAAAGTGTATTTGTCAGTTTTTCATTTGAATGCAGTTTTGGCAAAGGTCAACAAGAAGACAAAACAATTTTTCATAATCCTGAATATAAAGACCTTGTGGTTTCAACAGTGTTTGATGAGAGTTCACCATTGTAAGATTTGAAAACGATTCCTTCTGCAGGGATTTGAGTTTCATGGGCTTGATGTTGATGAAACCATCATGACGGTGCAGCTTACACGGTGCGACTTATGAGTACTAATTTAAATCCAGTCGTACAAATTGCCACAACTAATTAATCACTCCTAAGCACTTAATCAGTAAAAGTGTGCTGTATGACACGGGCACAGGATGATTGTGGAGCTACTCCTATATGCTGTATTGGCATCATATTAAACATTGTACTACAAGTTATGCATTTCTAATCAAGTAATTTGCCACACTTTTCATGTCTCAACGACTGTTATACTCTGCATATTATTGAAATACAGAGATGACGAACGAGCAATAAAATAATGACTTGTCAATGAATCTTGTCACTTTACATAAATTGAGGACTTCACTAAAAGAAAGCCCAAAAGACAGTCTGGTACCAGCACAATTCATTTGATCCCTTATCACCAGCACCATACAAAGCTTCATCAGGAAATTAATTATGTCTTAAGCCTTCATTCCATTTACATAATTAAAAAAAATCAGTGTCTTTCTTGTGCAGGTATGAATAATTTGACACTAGTATTGAAGAAGTGACGGCTAAAAATTGCTCCACTACACTGACTGATATAAGCTGATGGCTGCTGGGAAAGAATGACATAGAAAGAATGAGAGTACACAGCTGAAGAACTGTCTGTCCTTCAAGGCACTGAAACTTGTTTGCAGAAAACCGAGGTGACGTGCTCCAGACACTGACAGATGTAGCGTGTGCCAATGCCTGAAGCGTGACCACAGGGTTTGGATCCTCAACACTACAGTTATAAGTCCACAGACGCACGGACACAGAGTGGGCTGGCACTGACGGAGACGAAACACGAACGCTTCGAGAAAGGACGTATAACTTAGTTCCTTTCCAATAAATGTCACCGAAGACACTCAGCATATTTTTCCTGCCCGCGGGGACCCTAGAGGACCCTGGGAAATGAACATATGTCCTATTGACCCCGGCCACTTGATTCAATCACGAAGAGCTTTATTGAGGTGAAGGCAAAGTCACAGCCCATGTACTCCAAAGGTTATTGGATAGCGGACCTGTTTTTAGGTTCTGTAAAGGGAAGCAGTACGGCATATATTCTTAAACTAATTGGACATTGCCATTTGTGGGAGGAGGAGTGCGACTGAAGGCTTATGGGGGTTAAGCCATAAAGCCGTGGTGATGAATTAATAAGCCTGCGGGAATGACAGCTGTACAGTGTAGGCATGTAACAAGTTCCACAAGTTTGTATGGGAATGGAAAACAGATTTAGAGGCATCCATCATGTTTAGTCAATTACTTAGCATGTGTCCAAGCAAGTTTGATTTATCTGCTGGGAACACCGCCCTGACCCTAGCCGAGCAGACTGAGCAAACACAACTCAACATGTATCCCTCTGGCAAAATTCATATTAACTAAAATCTGAGCATGCTAATTATGTCCTGCAGACATGAGAAATCCCTCGCTGAGACTAGACCACACTAAGTTGTGCTAATGTTGTGTCTTCTCTCGAATATTAATATTTTAAAGGTACAGTGCAATGTTTTGACACATTTTACATTTTAACATGAAAGTGACAAATGGTAAAGCTGATTAACGTGTCAAAACTTAAACTCTAAGCAACTCCATCATTTTGAAAACAAAAATGAACAAATGCAGCCCATTTATTTATTTGCAATTTATTCTCAAATAACTGGTAATGAACAATACCAATGCTGTGTCTAAGATTTTACATCCTGCCAATTACTTGAACTTTTGTCTTTCCAGGAGACTAATCTGGAGCATTTTGGCTGTTGTGTGCCCAATTCATGTGAATTCAGAATGCCAATCACTTGTTGAAGGACTGATGCTTATCAGTAGATTTTTGTAGTAACTGGTAGTTGCAGACTACAACACCTACCCATACATATTTGATTATTTGTCATGAAAGGCTTATCTAACCTAATACAGCTACAGCGGCCATGCTTTTAAATAGCTAATTAGTACATTGTGTCAATACTTTGAACCACAAGTTTCCTGTTTATTGGCACCATTTTGAGGTCCTTTAACTATCCAAAATATTTTTCGAATGCAGTTTGGAATGCAGTTGCCATCACTTGGCAACCATGGATACAACTGTAGTATCAAAATACTATTTTTTTTTTTTTTTTTTGCTGCACAAGCATTTCCTTTCATTTAAAAAAAAAGGAACACAAGAAGAAAAAAAATTAAAGAAAAAAGAAAAACACTATCCAACCATCTTCAATAATTTCCAGCTCACCTCTTTGTTTTGTTTTCTTGTTATTATTTCACAGATAGCAGATCTGCGTCTGCTCATTGTTCAGGCTCATGCTGATGGTATGAATGCATTACCATGATAGATATGTTCTCCCTCTGAAGTGGATCAGGGGATACGCACAGCTCGCTCAGGTCGGATGATTGACAGGTGGGAGGTGGGACCCCTGCTCTCTCCCCATGTCCGCTCCCCTTTGATTGTAATCTCACGCTGGATGACGAGCCAGTGCAGTGGGCGTAGCGTGTTCAGGATTCATTCTCTCTCTCCCCTTCTCCTGGGTCACATTTTCTCTCTCTGCCTGGCCCCTTATATTAACTAATGGCTGCTCACTTCAATTGGCTGTCACCGCACACTGACAGCTCCGCGTCTGTAGCCACTATGGAAGAACGCAATAAGAGACGTCTAAGTGGCAGCGATTCACTTCGTCTTGGGAAATTTGTCATCTCCCCTTTGTGGAGAGAGGGGCTGATTTTGATTTGATAGACAAACATAGTAAGTGCTGCTCATCTCCAGCCACAATGTCAGATAGCATGTTTATTTTCAATTGCAGGTGACAGATGGAACGCAAGCTAGAATTTTATTTTCCCGGTTCCTACTCCATCATTTGGCTTCCTCGTTTGATCCATCAGTAGTTTACATAAAGTATATACAGTACTTGGTTTACATGCATAAAAGAAGGGCTGGTGGTCCAAGCCTTTTAAGGTCCTATTTCAGCTTCCTGTTTAGGCAACATTTTGAGGTCACCTACCTATTCAAAAGATAATCATTTGTTTTAAATTGTTAATAGCTATGGCAACAGTGCAAATTTTTCATAGCTCTGAAACCTATGGATAAGTAACGTGAGACACCAAACACGTTAAAGTTCCTCATGTTTTGGATTGTAGTGCTCCTTTGTTCACTGATTTTAAATGATCAGTGCTAACATTTTTGATAGCATGCTATACCTTTACACACATTTATCTTTCTCATTTGATATTGTTACAACAAAACAAAATCACACATAAATGTCTTCACTGTTGTCAAAATAGATTGTCAAACATTGCGCTGGTTTGTTTGTTATGTTTTACTAAATGCCTCTTTGACCTTAATTGCACTAATCCAGCTGCTTTCAATAGTCCGACAAAAACCAGATGTTGTACTTTGACGAGACTTTTAAATATTCTTCCTCCATTCATTATGACCAAGATGTTAACATGCTTATTTAAGATTTCCATTACTGTCTGACTAATTGTTCAAATCACGACATGTAAACCTTTGAATAGTTCTCGTCTCCCTTTGTTTTTCATCGTTGTCCCGCTCCTCTCTCTCCCGCTTGGCCTCCACGGTTCAGATCAGGCAGTGACTAACTATCACACTCTAAGGACAGCTGCGCCGTGTTTACAGTCTGGAGACTTTTGGCCGAGTGCATTGCGAGCATTGTCTAAACAATTTCACTCGCTATATTCCCCAAGGCTCAACATTTCCAAGTGCCAGTTTTGCACCCGAGTGTCAAGACGCAGAGCCGAAAAGGGGTTTGTTTGGCTTGTAAAGGCGAAGGAACAGGAGAGGGAGGCTGGTGACAAAGACCATATGGTTCCTTTCTTTGCTGCTATGTTATCAAAATGTAAAACGCTTTGCCTGTTGTGTGGTTATGTGTGTGTATGCGATGTCAAGACTGAACATACACTCAATATAAATGCAGTGACCTAAACAATAGTGACAGCTTCTTAAAGGGCCCATATTAGGCTCTTTTCTGATCTATGTTATAATGCTGTTTCCTCATCAAAAACATACCTTGAGTTGCGTTTTGTTTCAGTCACAGATGTTAAACACACAAATCCTGCATATTCAGCCGGAGTTTTTCTTTCAAACTGTTCTACCTTGTGATGTCATGGGGTAATACAGTAAGTGCTCCACTGTGTTTTTAAACTCCATACACCGTGACTAGAATGTGGATGATTTCAGCCCTGGAATTGCCAATCTCTACTGAACTAAAGGTAAAAGGTAGCTGTTAACTTGAAAACAACCACTACTTGGCATCACAAGGTGGAATAGAGCTTTGGAGATGTAGACAGACTAATAATAAATGGTTACTTAAACATGTGTGAATGAAACAAAACACAACTCTAGGTATGTTTTTGATGAAGTAACAACTCTAACATGGTTTAAAGCTTACAAGAGTCATTTCTCTGTAATATAGGATCTTTAAACCACTATGCTCTACTCACTGCGATTTATTAAAGGGTATGTTAACATATTTTGCATATTTCTTGTCCCATAGGATTATTTACCTGCAGTAAATTTGAATAGCTGTCTAATCAAGCGCCCTGGTCTTTAGAAATCATGCTTTATGCTGTTGATTTCAATTAATTACCACAAGAAAAATGTGACCGTTTCCAAAACATTTCTCTGCGATTAATTGCGATGACTGATAACCTTTGACCCTGTCCAGTATGTTCAGTCTCCAGTAGCTTTCCAACCATAACGATAGCAATCATATATATGTTTAAAAATACCCTAATTAATCAACTTTAACTGTGTCAGGGCTATTTTATGCCTATGAGAATGTACGTTGTTTTCCAATTCGTGATTAGTGTGCCCATTTATATTAGAATTTTCTTTCAATTAAGAAACATTTTTATTTCATGTTATATACAGATACTAATTGCAATTATCCTCATTGTATTCCGTCATATACTCTACATGACAGCTTTAAATTTACTCTAGTGAGCGTTTAGCCATGTTAGAACAATGTTACGTCATCAAAAACATACCTGGAGTTGTGTTTCATTTACACACGTTTGAGTAATCCTGGTCTTTCTACATCTCCAAAGATCAAAATGCTCTGTTCCACTTTGTGATCTCATGAAGCACTAGTTTTCAAGTTAACAGCTACATTTTAACTTTGGCTCAGTTCAATTTCAGGGCTGAAAATGGTCAAATGATTCTAGTAAAGGTACTTAGTTTTTTAAACACAGTGGGGCACTTCCTTTATTACCACATGACATCTCAAGGTGGAACAGAGTGTTTTCAGTTTGTGATTCATCTTAAATATGCAGGATTTGTGTATTAAACATTCATCAATGAAACAAAACACAAATCCAGGTGTGTTTGTTTGATGAGGAAACAACATTATAACATAGATCAGAAAATAGTATAATATGGAACAGAATAGATATGTAAAAACTCAAATTTACACCCCTATTATGATGAGTTATTAAAAACACAATTTTCACTGTTGCTTTTTGTCCCCTATTCTCTATGGACAATATATCCTTTTAGTTTTTCTTTGGGGTTCAAGTTGCTGACAGATATTTCATCCAAATGGGAGACGAATAAGCTTCGGCTGCAAAAACATGCTTGTCACTTGAAGATAATTTTGCTAGCCTTATTTTTACTTAGCTGTCAGTTAGCATATGTTTTGTGTAGGTCTTCATTTCACCTCTCATCAAGTGATATTTGCTATCATTTTGAATGCTCATGAATTCCCCCTTGATAGTTGCCGTGGAGACCGTGTTTGGCTTGGACCGTTTCCCTTGACAGTGAATCATATCCCTGTTTTCCTGCTCAGCTTGAGACCCAAAAGTTTCCTTACAGCCACAGAGCAGCTAGATTTGATCCTTTCTCAACAACCACAAACTTTGCACAATTTATTGACGTCATTTATTCACTTAGGTCTTGCTTACAGTGATAAGAAGAGACATTCTTGAGGGGAAGATAATTAGCTTGGTTACAGAGGTGTCTGAACAAGCCAAATTAAATTATATCTATACCAAAACAGTCATTGCTCTGTGGTGCCTAAAACTTGCACTGGTAAGCACATGTCACAGTACTTCACTTGTAATTACGTTAAGGCTGATATATTAACGGCTTAGTATATGGTTGAGTAATATAGTTGTCAGAGAAGAGAAGAGAGAGTGGTGGATTTGGTGATTTATTAACCCTATATGTTATAAAGTCTGTTATTCATCATCACAACAGTCAACAGGATTCACAGTCAAGTTAAAAAACAGTCTTATGCAGAGGTCAGAGGTCATAAGGGTTACATATAGGACATGTAAAGAAGGTCTCACAGGGGGTATTCAGGTCACCTTAATGTTAGTGTTACATTACTGTGTACTGTACATTTTGTGAGGTACCTTTTCACTTGCTACCATTTTTGTTGAATTAAATGTGACACAGAGAATAGGAAATTAAATGAATGAAATGAAAAAATGAAAAAAACACGATAATCCTCCCAGATGTATGCACTGTAATTGTATTTTAGTCATTTTCTGAACAGTTGAACATTACAAACTTTAGGAAATATGCTTTCAGTTAATCATGATTCTTTAAACAAAGTCCCCGGCAACTACAGTGTGATCAGCATTGGGGAAAACAGGCTGTATACAGGGAAATTAAAAGTCATTCTTAACCTTTTAGGCAAGAAGCTTTGCCAACTCCCTCACCAAATGGTTTGTCTTTGTCTACACAAGGCATACCAACAGAGACACCGGGACATCCCTCACTGCTCAATAAATAAAAACGATCATTTTTAAGAATTAAAAAAAAAATAAAATATGTAAACACACAACCTTTTATGCCACTTTGTGGAGCACCTCAGGCAAAACATCTTGATGAATAATAAAAGGTTTTGGACTCACCACAGGAAAACTTTATTTGGTGTACCTTTAATTCACCATGAATTTAATCTAATATTAATCTTTAATAGTATATCTAAATATCAGTAGTTCCAACTATAGTACTGAGAAACCTTTTCCTTGTTAATAATGTCTCTGCTGTAGTTGTCTCACCTTGCTTATGTAGGCTAACCATATAGATATTTTGGATATATCTTTAGTCTCAGATCTTGGGGGCATTATTGCAGTATGATTGGAGAGAGCATTGCTACTGAAGGTGAGAACAGTCTAGCTTTGTACACTATTGTACCTCTTTGCCATAGTCTATTTTTAGTTGCAATTAACCTACTGTATGTTACGAAGGGCAAAGGTGTGAAAGTCTGTTGTTAGTGAAACTGGCTATTGTTAAATTATAGCACATATGTTTCCAAGTCATTACAATATATCTAAAACTATATTGTATGCACTACTCACCTCACAATGGAAACAGATGGTCTTTCTTTTGTTTATTAAGACAAATGAAAGAGGAATAATAATGCATGTTTGTAAAGGAACAAGAAATATATGTAAAATTTTGTATAGATTGCAGAAATTAAAAGACAGCGTTGTATGACAAAGAGCCTCTTGGTTGCATTTGCTGGTGCAAGCAGCATTGAATCTGGTGTTGATGCAAAATCACTCTTCCAAAACTAAAAAATGTGCCGCCGTCTTGTCTAATAGGCTGCAGAAGTGCTGATTTATAACATGGACCGGGAATGTGGGGGGACAAAGAGTGTGAGAGAGAGAGAGAGAGAGAGAAAGAGAGAGAGACACTGCTTTCTCAATAGAATAATGAGATGAACAATTCCATGGCGTACCACCACCATCACTGTCAGTTCTGCCTCTCCTATTTTCTGCCTTTCCCCTCCTCCTCCTCTTCCTCTCAGAGCATCTCTTCATCTGTGTCCTCTGGGAGTAGAGTCAGGAATGTGCAGACAGGTTTGTGATGGAGCCGCTGTTGGGGCTGATTTGCCAAAGCTGCTCATTGAATGCTTTGATGACCACTGGTGTGATTGGCTGCTATAGACATGTCACTGGAACAGATACTGGGGAGTGGTGAGCGCACACAGCCTGTAAACCAAGTAGGGTGTGTTTCTGTGTGTTTTTGCACTTCAAAAGCTCAAGTACATGATTTATAATTCATTACAAAGGTGCAATGATTGAAGCTGAAGAAAAATCCATGTGTTTAAAATGACTTATCTGTTGTTTGAAGGTGCTCTTGGTATAGATGTTCAAAAGCTTGTTTCAGGCTAACCATGCTTTGTTGTTCTTTAGAATTCAGACTGGTCTTTTTTGAAACAGACTTGAATTTAAACTTGACTGAGCGAGATTAAATGTCTGCCATTTTGTTGCTTGTGTAATTCTCCGTTTTATCCTAAAATATGAATGTTAATTACCAGTCGTTGTATAGTTCGTCAATCAAGCATCATAAACCCTAATAAAATGCTTTCCACATACTGTGCAATTTACTAATTTAATTTATGTTAGTATCACTTCATATCATTTCAAAATGTCCAGTTGTTTTCTCTCAATTAACTTATTCAGTCGATTTAGTTTCCAAAATAATTGGTTGTTGATAGGAAAATTGCCAAGGAGACCTCCAGCTCAGTTCTCGTTATCTTGCCTATGTCATCAGAGGTATAATACTCCCTACAATGGAAGCATAGTCAGACTAGGATGCCCAATACCACAATGTGTTGAGCATATAAGTCTCTGGGTCCCATACTGATTCTACTTTTGACATTCCAGACATCCAGTATCCTGCCTTTCTTTACATTTTCAAATTACTTAAATTGTTCAGTAATAGTTGTGAATTAGATTTTAAAATGGATTTGTTATTTACTGATATTTCTTTTCATTGCAATTATAATTTAGCTTAGAGCTTCAAGCATCTGTTCACCAGTGAAGGATTCATTAGGCAAAAAGTTTTGTTGATGTTCCTAAACTTAAAAACTGTCATAAGCAATATAATGAATTAAAAATCCTCACTGAATCTTTTTTTTAATCCTTATATCTAAATTAAGAGTTGCTTGCATGTGAATGAAAAGCCCTATATTGCATCCTCCTCTTTTTTATTCGACCTGTAGACCCCAACAACAATCACACTGGCCTCAATTTTATTATGAAGAAGCTCAGAGTCTTTCCAAGGCATTTGAAAATATATCAGTGCAATATTACTGAGTCTAAAAATGAATATTTGATTATGTAAAAAGCGTGACTTCCCTTCGCCTGGCCTGCCTCATTTACTGTTGTTCTCTATGGAGCAGTTTCTTCCAGACCTCCCAAGGCTATTGCTGCAGATTTAACAAAGGAAGTCAAATACAGGCTCCAATATGTGGCAGACTGGGAGCTGAGGGGGAGAATAAAACCCAGACGTGATGACAAAACTAAGGATGTTGGAATAATTAAAAGAGTCAAAGCAGTAGAAGCTCTAGACGATCATTTATTTACGCACTTTTAAACACCGCTTACAGGCATTGACATGCATCTCCATATAAAGCACCTACCTAAAGCTGTTGTTTTTACATTTTCCATGGCGTATCCATCTGCTGTATGTTTTTCTTTTCTTTACCCAAAACGTATCAGGATTCAAGTCATTTTCCTAACAGCAATCTACCGGCAATTTATTACAATCTAGCATGAAAAAATATGCTATTATGCAGCTTAAATTAATTTTTGGGTGTGATATTACATCTCGGATACTTCAGACAACAATACAATAGCAAACTGGGGAGTGTCAAATTGAAAAATGTGCATGGTTTGAATGAAACTTCAGCGGAGTTAGGAATTTATTAGCGACGCCTGTTTGAGTTTGTGTATCTTTAGATCAGCCATGCGAGCATCCATGTGAATAAGATTGATTAAAATATTCCTAATTTTCATGCAATTTAATTTTTCAATCGTTTATATACACAGCTTAATGGTACAGTGCCCCATTTTCCAATTTCCTCACCCTTTTAATCACTCACACCTAACCTTCACAATAACAGTCTTACCTCGTGATAATAATATAAAGAAAGCATTATTTTCACACTTGTTAAGTGTACTTACTTTTTACTGTCCTCAAAAGGTAATAAAAGCTATATAATTGTGCCTCACTTTCGTAACACATTTCTACCATTCTTATTATTCACTGCAATGAGGTTATAAGTGCTTTAGAGTTAGATCCACAAAGAACACACTTCAATTTGCTTTTATAATATATGTACTGAGGCATAACAATTTTTACCTCTCCCCTGAAAAATTGTGACCATTACTGAAACCTAAACAAGAAGCCTTCATTTTAACACCCCTATATGCTGTTATATATGCTGTTCCTCCTGTGTAGAAAAACACTGGGTCGTTTAACCCTGTGCCAAGGTGTTAGCTTTCACGCTAAAGCCTGCTATGTGTTTGTCTGCGACACTATGATGATGTTCTGTGGTGTCTGCCCCGTGAGGTCACGAGGAGGAGGAGCAGCTGAATCCACTGTTTGACAAGCTGTCAGCAACTGGGACACCACCGAAATAATATGTGAGTGTCAGTCAGGAGGGAGAAGGGAGACACACGCCACCTGTTACTCTGTCAGGGAAATACTTGTCTGAGCTCACCGCACGTTAGCCGGGCGCAGCATAGTCTGATGTCATGGCTGTACACTGACCTTTGATCAGATTCACCTTTATGAAGCTGATGTCATGCAACACCTACAGATACAATTTTAGTTTGTAAGACAGGCATCATCTTGTAGTAGATTTATTGTTATATATTACATTTTTCCTCTGTGATATTATAATATATTTTGATGTGTAAGCTACTGTGTCCAAATAATTTCCCCTGTGGATCAATAAAGTTTATCTGAATTAATTAATCTAATATTAGCACTAAAAGCTCTCAACCTTTTGTCTAATATCCTTGAATGGCACTTTTTTTGTCTTGTTTTTTTTTTTTTTTTTCAAGGGGAGAGCATGATAACTAAATATTAAATAACATAACACAATTTTAGCTACTTCTTTTTTTATTCATTTCTATAGAAAAGTGTTTTTGAGCTCACTAATTTTATGAGTATGAGTCGAACTACAAAGTCGGCTCATTTCCTTTAGTTTCTGTAGCTTATTTACAATCTGGCAGCCCTGTAAACAACATTTTCTTTAGGGCACATCCAAAATAGGCAAAGAGCTTATGTAGAATCTATGCTTTTGCTAATTAAAACATAATTACTATAATAGATGTTTCTCGCTTCTTGAGAGTCTCCTCCATGTTTGCAGCAAAACACCTTAATTCTGTCTTTTCCAAAGAGCAGCCGATTTGCATGCTGTGAGCTTTGATAGGAGCACAAAGAGACTCATAACAATTACATCCAGCCTCAAAGACATATTAGTCAAAGAGACAGATCCGGTAATAAAATGACAGAGAAAAACAAGAACATCTGTGCAAATGACACTTTTTTGTGTGTGTTTGATGGCAGCACCATTTCTAGGCTCACATTAGCAGCACATGAATGACAGGTGTTCTTTGTCTAATGCAGAAATTGCTGCTACAAATGGATGCTGTTTACTTTTACCAGTGTTTTTTGTAATAGTATGGGACATATTTGTATCTAAAAGTATGTCGTGTGTGAATTGTATTGCAGCAGGACTTTCTTTAAAGGTGCACGAGGGTCCGCCACCTGTTTGCCTCCATGAAAATGTTACTGCTTTGTCGAGAGTGTTCCACAGCATAAAGTAAACCTCACAAAAGAGACAAGCAGGTTACAGCACTACGCTACATTACAGTTCAGATCTGTGGAGTCGTCCCTATGCACAGAAGGAATTGTGGTATTGAGCAATAGAAACACCTGTAATGAAAGTTTAATGTCATACGACGTAACATTCCAGGCAAAGTAATAACATCTTCATGAAGACAAGATGATAGCAGACCCTGCACCAGAAAAGTTGCGTAGTGCATCTTTTAATGTTTCTACAGTAGATTTTATATTGCCTTCTGTAAGATACCACCCTTGTCAAAACTTGGAACTGGCATCAAAACCATATTGCTCATCTTATTCAGCTTCACACTATACTGTACTGTAGGCTTTTTATGTCACCCCAGCCTTACTCTACACAAGAACATGTCTCTCAAGATAAAATGTATTTTAGGATTACATTTCTTTCAAACATGCATCTGAGTTCTTTCACACCTGTCAATAAGATTTTTTATTCTATTCTTGTCAGCCTTTTTACACGGTGTGAACGCTGGTGAGTGGATCTTGAGAAATCAGATCTGAAAAGAAGTGGAGGTGTGAATGGGCATGTGTCCTTCTTATTAATATCTTAATTGCGAGATGTATTAATAAGATCATGCCAGTGAGTGAAATGCATTTGGTGACAGCCTTGTGCTCTTTTGAAGTGTTTCCGGAAGTGCATTAAAGAAGACATTGACAAATAATTCTAAAATTCTGTATGGAAGATTTATTATTCAATCTTAAACCTAAATGTTTTTTTCAGTTATTTTTCTTGTGAAGTATGCACAAAGTACTTTAAGTCAAGTTGTCAAAGAATCGGTGATGGGTGAAATCTTATGGGTCTTCTTGTGAAAGAGGCAGTTCAACTTGCACCACTAGCCCTATATACAAACCTCGCAATCAAACCAGCCGCTAGCCACACACGGGACCTGGGCTGTGAACACTTTGCAAGAATTTGGACTTTAACAAAAATACCATGTCTTTCCCAGAACTCCACCCTTTAATAATTGATAGTGTTTCTTCACAATTTTATGGATTATCTTTCAGGGCTGCAACCTCGCTGTGCTAAATTTCTTATGGAATGTCAAAGTAGGATTTGCCGCAACATTGGGTATGCTACTCAAACACACAAGCCCAACACGGACACTTGAGGCCATAGAGTGTTATCTGCATGGCCTTCAAACTGAGCTGCCTAATTAAAATCTTCAGATGGAGTGAAGTATGAGAGGATTTATTACTGGGCGCTTAATTAGATCGATGAGGGATAGGTTTTTCTCTGCTGATTTGGTGATATGCCATAATTTACCACATAAACAAGCTAACAAGCATGATAAAGATGGATGTATGGATTATTCGCTGTAGTTTTCCCACATTGCTATGTATGTACTAGTATATATTTACTACTATATATGGAGTAAAGTTTATTCTTTGGTTTTTAACACTGTGTGAGTTGTGTGGTCCCCTGTGTCTTTTATTTATTATTTATTTATTGGTTTTATTTACTTATTGCTGTGTTATGATTTTGCTCGCATTTGATTTTACTGGGATGATTTGTTTTAAGACTAGTATGATTAAATCTGAGCATCTACTTTACTATTATATTATTGAAAATTGTTAATGGCACAGAAGTTTTTACCCCTTATCTAACACATCATGAGTTTTGCTCATTCATGTTTGTTAAATTTTTTTATTATTATTATTTTTTGCCTAGTTTACTCTTGACAAGCTGAGAGAAATAAGTAGTATTCATATCAATTGATCTTCTAGTTCATGTAGTGATGCTAACTTTTAGTTTGAATTGGGTATTGCATTGGTACAGTTATCTACATGGGGTTCACAGTGTTGAAAAACTGGAACACTTGCCATAGAAATTAACAATTATAAACAAAATAAATATTTAAAAAATCTTTAAAATAGCCAAAAGTATTAAAATAAGTAAAAATAGCACCCATAAAAGACAGCTGAAACCCATGAATACAGCAAATAGTATAAATATATAGTACCACTGGCTACCAAGACTCAAACCATTAGTTCAGACTTCCTCCTATCCCCATGAGGCCAGTATAGGTATATAGCTACTATATATATTTTTTGCTTATCTTACATGTTCACCTTTATTTTTACAGATATTTTGATACAGGCCTTATCTTCCATATTTCCCCTATCATATACCATTTAAATGCCAGGAGGAATAAGCTGTTGAATCATCCTCTCCCTCCCCATGTGGACTGACACATATCTGCTGTCTCTACTGACCCCTCTTCTTAAAGCTGCTGGAGATGAGCTCTTGTTTAATTGACAGGCCGTTCCCCTAACTGCTTCTCCGCGCTGACAGATAAGCAAGATTTTTTTCTACCCTAATAGCCACTGGACACCTGCGCGTCTCGTCAGTTGTTGCTTGAGTTTTGTTGACAGCACGCGACAGGAGCAGGGATGTGATGTAGGAGCGCTGTCACTCCCCAGCCCCACATACTTGCTGTCACATATCCTTCCTGGGAATACATGAATCGGCCATTATAAATAGTTTGGGCAGTGTGTGTTTTCATTGGCTTGTACTTGTAAAAATGCTAATAATAAAAGAAAAGATGCATACTAAAACATGCAGATTTCATTGTGTTTGGTTCTATGGCTTTCAAAATTGCTCACTTCCATTCTTTCTACTGGGACTTGATGTTGTCTGTGAACCAGCTAAGTTCCACATTTAAACAATTAAAATTATTAGTCACTATTTGAAGGACATACAAGGTTAGCAAAAATAATACGCTAATGATTTATTTTGTATTTTGTGACATTTACATGGCATTTTAGTTTTTTGTCTGAACTTGTGTCCTGATTCAGTGATAGCATTATTATTATATTTTCAAATCAGAATCTGCAATCTGGGTCAAGAAGTAATTGTATTTTTCCATTTTAGTCTTTTTTTCCATCCCTGACATTTCCTTAAAAAGTATATAAAAGACACAACTAAACTCTCTGTCTGTTTCTCAGTCAGTAACAATGAGCATAACGAAATGATTTTGGAGCTGTAATGTCTCCTAAGGCAACCCAACCCAAAGATGGTATTGACTGACCTTGTTATACAGTATACTACAATATTATATACAGTGCAGCGTTGAATTCCTTTGAGACTTCATATGGAATGTTCCTTTGAGACCAAAGCATTGCAAATATTGTTGGTGGGGGCGCTCCTTTAGCCTATGTATTCCCTCTTTATTTTCAGTCTGGCTTTTGCTTGTTTGAGTAGAACTTGGCCCTGGGTTCGCCTCTTTCCTCACTCCACAGTATCTCTCCTCCACTGCGGCTCTGTTGGCATTGATTATCTCCGACCTGTGCTATCCACTGCTTGTGTGAGCCCATGTGTGCACCTATGTGTGTGTGTGTATGTTTGTGTGTGCTGCATGCTGAGAAGGCAGATATCTCTAGAGGCTCTGTAATAGAGCAGATACAGTTGCCCGCCTCACATTGCCATGGGGGATGGAGGGAGCACTGCACTGGGCGGAAAGTATATGAAGAAGCAGGGGCCAAGAGGATGAGAGAATGTGGAGCTTAGATTTGAAAGAAATCCTATCTGTTTGATTAGCCCTTTGACTCCATTGTCCACATAGCTCCTCTATCTCAACATAATTGAATTAAATGCCTTGGAGTGATATTATGGGAATGTGTGAATTAAACATGCGCTTTGACCCTGTAGAGCTGTGACACTGTTGAACCCAATCATTTTGAATAATTTGTTTCTTTGTTTAATATTTGGCCAATGTGTGACAGTTTACACTTGGGGAACATAGTTTATAGAGTTACATATAAAGAACGCTTTAGCCATTTCAAACACAGCATGCAGTACATCCCCATTTTCACAGATTTGGTGGAGGTGTGGTGAGGTGTCAGAGGTTATTGCCAAAGGGTATTATGTGACCTTACAGAGTGATTTAAACCATCAATATTTGATAGGCTGTTTATGACATTTTATGTAAATGTATCCCGCTGTCCACAATATTGTAAATGCTGAAGTGATGGCATTTAGTATTAGCAAAAAGGTCAAAGTCAATTTAACGATTTAAATTGTTAGAATGGAACAAATCAACTGTTTTTACCTGGTGAACAACAGCACTCGGACAGACGTGTTTTTATTTTATCCATCATGTTCTCAGTTGGATTTAAGGTTTGTTATAGTGAATAAATAATTGTCTTTGTGTTGTACTGGGGAGTTCAAATCAGGGTCAGGCCCAAAGGTTAAAGTTCATTTTATTGTTGCCTTAGGGAATTTACCCTTTGCATTTGACCCATCCTTCAATGTTGAAGGGGTCAGGAGCAATCCACTGCAACAGTAAAGACCCGCTCTAAATGTTGAGCTAGATTCATGATCAGAGTTAGCTGTAGCATTAGCTAGACTGTGAATATTTTAGGTTGGTGTTGTAAACTGGAAACAAAATGCAATTTCTTTCTGGAATTCAACACAAGACCTTCATGCTCTGAGACAGGAACACAAACCACTCAAGCACTGTGTTGGCTTCATTCTATGGAGCTGCTGTTGTGAATGATTGAAACTACACTGTTCTACAATGGAGCTACTTTTACAATTACTTTCTCTGAGTTTAAGTGCCAGTACGAGCCCTGCTGTTTGCACTACATTCATTTCTCTCACGCACCACTAGAGTTTAATCCGACTCTGCTGTAACATATAGGGACCAGACACACAAGTCTAATAGGTATTAATGCTTTTCCTTTTGCTGTGGTTGGAGTGTAGCGGGGGGCAGCGGCACAGCCAGATGACTTCAGAACCAAATTGCTTCTAGTTGGGAGCGACTCACGGAGCTTTACAGTCCCATGAACACACAGCGGGGGGAGCATTCGTATGGTGGTAGTTGTATACACTCACACTGCCATGTTTAATAGTCTTCCCTGTCATTTCTATTCACTTTTGAACAAAACAACATGCTAGCAAACATGATGACTCTAGCGGCCCGTACATGTTAGCGCGCACACTCCAATGAACGCTATTAGAATACCTGGATAAGATACACCTACTGGGCTTAATCTCAGGTTGCAGTCTCGGGCTATTTTACTGTTCCCTGCTATGTAAATTACTGACGAACAACTGGAAATGGTGACCTGTGCTTTTTTTTCTCTCAGCCTCCGAGCGGTTGCATGTGAATGTCAAGCGGAGCGTTGAAAAATGGTGCAAGCAACAACAAAGCAATTAATTTGGACACACGCTGCCTTAAAGAGATGGATTGTGCAAATGGATGTCAACGGAATAATAAAGATGTGGCCACGTGTATTTCAAGGTTTGTCTGTATATGAACTGTGTTATAATGCTAATTAACGGTGACCTCGTCTTGACCCCGATTCACTCCTGTACTTAAGTGCATGCTTTTCTATAGAGAAGGAATACAAGTGACAAAGAAAAAAACTTCTTCTATCTATTCTCTTTGCATTCACCTTACATAGTTGGGTACAGACAGTCCAGACAGTCTTGTAAAGAAGACAGCTGAAGGAGTTAGAAATAGGGGTGTGCAAAAATATCAAAATATCAATATATTGTATCGTATAATGTGGTGATACAGTATTGATACAGAGGACTGCTGTATCGATATATTACCAAGAGTATTTTTTGGTATGTTTCACTAAATTATTTTGTTACAGTGCTACAGTTTTGTTGCTTGTTCAGAGAAAGGAAACTCGTTTATTCAACACATTTGACATTTTCACTGTTTTGATGATTCAAATGTTTGAGTTTCATATGAACTTTGCTCAAGAAGTGGTTTAACAAAGACTTTTAGTATCACAGCAATCATTTAGCCTTCTTTTTTTACTGAAACGTATCGAATCGATTTGAAATATATTGTATCGAATTGAAAGTGCACTGTATTGAGATATGTATCGTATCGTGGCCAATATATCGAGGTATGTATCATATCGACAACTTCTTAATGATACCCAGTCCTAGTTAGAATGATCTAATAATTGGGTCCTATAACTACTCCGAGTTATAGTTTTATTCATACTGTAAGTCTATAAAAATGCTTTAATCAGTGTTTATTTGGATGACACATAGTAATAGTATTCATAGTTTGTCCTATATCACAGTTTAGAAGACGATGGTAATTGTAATGCTGTTAATTCACTTTGAAAAAAGGAAATATGTAACTAAACTTTCTCAAATAAAACAAACTGAAATGAATTTTAGATTAACTGCTTATATTGATCCAGATCGCTCCAGAGCTGCATTGATTGGTTAATTTGACTGGTGTGATGAGCCTATTGTTGCATAATGATATAGCTTGTTTAAATTGCAGATCAATAGGTTAACCTTATTGAGTCGTAGACTGGATCATTTCACATCTAGACTTACCACATGATGGCAAATGGATCGGCAAAGCAAATTCCACTCTGTATTGGTTTTATTAAAAGGAGATGCTCTGCTCCACCTATGCTCTCTCTTTTAATGAAAGGAGACTAGAAAATGGTATAGACTCTCAAGTGAAGCCTTCTACAAGGGTGTCTGAGGGTCAGGTGGATTTATATGGTTCTTGTTTCTTGGTTTATGCCATAAGATATAGATTATTAGGTGTTAGTATGGATATATCTGTGTTTATGAAGCTATGTGACCAGGGGAAAAAAAGGTTGTGTTTTTCTAAGAATGTAGGTGTCTATTCAGTAGATCTGACCCATACTGTACAGAGAAGTGCTAGTAAACAGTGTCTTCATGTGAAAAGGAAGATTCACTCCCAAAATTCAAACTCCATCTCTCTAGACCTGTCACGATAATTACTAGATCGACTCATCGTTCATTATATGAAAGCTGGAACAATATATTTTGGGGCTCAGTATTTGTCATGGGTACTATTTCTTGGCAACAGCGGTGAGATTTTTGCCATTTTTGTGTAATACTATAAGATTTGAGCTGTAGAGGGTTGAGTAACTAACTTATATGGCTAATCATTGGTTCATTCTGCTGTTTACTTGCTGTAGCTTATGCTTTTTAATGATACAGTATATTTTAATTTGGTTTATTGGAATTGCTTTGTGTCAGTGACATAAAGTAGTTTCAATATTATCGTTTATCGCAGTATATGTATGTAACAATATATCGTGCTTCAGAATTTGTTATCGTGACGGGCCTAGTTATCTCCAAAACTCCGAAAAGTCACTCCATGTCTTTTCATTATAAATTTATTTAATATTCATAAAGATATTCTTTCAATCCACTCAAAGTTACCTAGAGGAAGGCATTCTTCTCTCAGTTTTTTTTTTTTTTTTTCCTTTTCTGTTACCCAGGTATGGTGTAAAGAAAACAATGCAAAGTGATGTGTATTCATCTGCCCTGCACCAAATATTTGCCCCTTCATCCATCTGCATCAACACACTGCCAGATCGACAGTATGTTGTTTCTCAAGTTCGCTGCTTTTTAAAAATAATCCATTTAGCAATATGTTCAGTGGGCTCCCTTCCTACATGTGGCCAGTGCGAGCAGCTGTCCCTCTCTCTCTCTACACATGGCGTGGCAAGCCAACCCTAACGTTTTCTTTGCACTGCTGCTAAAACCAATTAAATTTACTGCAGAGGAATCACCTGATTACAGAGCTGCCGAGCCCCCACGTCTGCATACCCCTCGGCTGTGTCTACTCATGTGTGCGAGTCTTGTAGGCACGCCACCAAGGGCAGTGTTGCGCGCTGGGATGGTGACATACTGGCACACGTGTCTGTCTGTACGCTAATCCATATGGGCGCAGCGCTAATTAAATCCAACCATTCACACCAGTGGATGCTTGGCACACAGTGAAAGAATGAGTATGACAAAAGCAGCAGGGAGAGTTGAAGTCGCAGAGTGTAAAATGCCAGTGTGCAGTTGTAAATGGCTGGGTAATTGCAGGAGTCCAGAGAGTGGTCCGGTGATTGGGTGTTGATGGTGATGTTTCTGTTTGTGTAAGAGACGGCCTCAGACAGCGGGGTTAATGAGGAGGGGTTTACTGTCATGTGATACCCCGGCGCTGTACTGTAGGCAGCAGACAGACAGGCAGACTGCTTGTGTCTCCTCAAGTGGGTGCTGCGCTACCAGACAATTTCCAGGCCATATCGAATGTAAACGCTGTGAAGCCGCCCCTCACCCATACCTGTCAGCGCGCAGGATCCCGAGAGGCGGTGATTTCAGTCTGCTGGTGAAATTTTGGGGGTCTGGTGGTAGCATATGTTGAGGTAGAGCATTGTTGTTTTCTATTTTGTTGCTGTAACTTTTTCCCCAAAAAGTAAAAGGCCTGTTAT
This sequence comes from Boleophthalmus pectinirostris, assembly GCF_026225935.1. Classification (NCBI taxonomy): domain Eukaryota; kingdom Metazoa; phylum Chordata; class Actinopteri; order Gobiiformes; family Gobiidae; genus Boleophthalmus; species Boleophthalmus pectinirostris. The sequence goes on along the minus strand of NW_026571018.1, from coordinate 21,522,601 downwards.
GATAATTACTATATTGACTCAATATATGAAAGCACAGTAACAATATATTTTGAGCTTAATGTTTATTGTGTGTACAAAGTCTTTGCAAAAGTAGTGAAAATGTTTGCTATTTTTATGTATAATATAAGATTTGAACTGTAGATTAATTAACTTATATGTAATTATTGGTTCATTCTGCCATTTATTTGTTGCATCTCAGGCCTTTTAATTATAGTTTCTATTTACTGGGATTATAATGCATTACTGTTGTGCCAGTGGCATAAAGTAGTTTAAATATTATCATTTATCGTAGTATTTCTCAGTAGTGATAGTAAAAAAAAACATCAACAGTTCACTTATGAGGAAAAAAATGAAAAGCAGTTTGTTATCAATGAAATGCCAGTAACACAGTCAAACAATTACACTTTTTAATGTAATGAGCAAAGAAGACAAACTAAACGATATCTGAATCTCATGCAGATAGCTGAAAGTAACGGAAGAAACCAAATGGAAAAAAAATGGCGGAAGACATCCTTGAAATCTGGGCTAATCCAGGCCAAACCCAAGCGCTTGACAGGTGTGCCCTGACCCCATCACTTTCTCTAAACCTTTCCATCTCCGCAGCAAAAACATATTATTGGCTTATAAGTGAAGAGGCTTACCGCAGATTTTCTCCTGTGACTAGACTCTGTCCTTTCATTTTGCTTTCGAGGACTGTTTAGTAAGCCTTTCTGCTGAACATTATTTGTGTGTACACATCGACTTGCATGAGGTCCCCTGTCTGCAGTGGTTTTATAATTGTTTCCTTGATGTGAACTTGAAAGTGTATTTTACTAGAAATGTGTTCTTTCCGGGTTGTGTGACTGTATGCTTGATTAGCTCTAGCTGCTTGGGAGGGCTAATGTGTCTGTTTATTGGAGTTGCCTTAACAGGATAAAGATTTATGGGGTGCACTCCAACATGTGTTCAGGGCTCCACACAACACATAGATAAATAAATGGAAATTGGCTCCATTTGTCACTGCCAGAGCATTTGCCCTGGCTGCTGTACCTGTGGTGTGGAGGGCTGGTCTCACATGTGACAGTTTGTCCCGTCACTGTCTTATTGGCTCGTCTATCACTGCGTCCCTGTGAGCGCCTCTGGACCCCCGTGGCCCAGTCTGCCTCTGTCTCATTGCACCGCCAGAGGACTCCAACTCTGCTCCACTTCCTGCTGTTTCTGCATATATCCACTGTAGAAGGTATTACTGGCTGCTGTGAGAATTGACTTCCCTCTGGAAAACTGCAGTCTGTATAGATAAAACAATTTCTCCCTCGGAAAGGGACCTAAGTATATAAAGCCTCCATGTTGGTTTTCTTCATTTGAATATACAAACCTCCACACCATATGGCCAAGTTCTACATTATTTAAATCTGGCACATAGTATGGTACATTTTGAGGCTGCTCTTGAACTTATATTTTCTTATTAATGTGACCTGAAATTTATAACTTTCTGTACATTATACCCATTCCAAATTACGTTTTACTACTTTTTTCCATACCATACCAACTTTAATTAATTAAAGAACTTTAACTTGACAGCTGGCCAAAGTGCTGTACCGGAAACAGAATAAATTGGCCATATTACTATTTTCTGATGTATGTTATAATGTTGTTTCCTCATCACAAACATACCTGGAGTTGTGTTAGGCATATATTAGACGGAGTTCTTCTCTCTAACAGCAAACTCTCTGCTCCACTTTGTGATGTCATGCGGTAATACAAGAAGTGCTCCACTCTATACACTAGAATCATTTGGATCATTTCAGCCTTGGAATTGCCAGTCTCTGCTGAACTAAAAGTAAAAGGCGGTGGTTAACTTGAAAACTACTGCGTCATGATATCACAATGTCAAGTGAAGCATTTTGAACTTTGGAGATACAGACAGATTATTAATAAATGGTTACTCAAACATGAAATATATATGTTTCTGTGGAGGTATCAGCATTATAACACGGATTTGTCATTATTTCGTAGAGGGATTTTGCCATCATTTTGACTATATGAAGCTGAAAAATATGCTCTATGCAACGAAATCACAAAACTATCCAGAGCACCATTATTAAGAAACATTTACAATAGAAAACTTAAAGCATTTGCAATGTGAGTTTGTTGTGAGCTCTTGTGTTTACAGAAGACATACCACTTGCATATCACTATCACAATTTCACTTTGCCATGCTACTGTTCACTTTTCTCTCTATTTCTCTCTATTTTTCTAGATGTACAAAGTCAAGATATAGACTATGCAGCAGAGACAGCCATGAAGCCACAGTACAGTTGTGTGGTTTACTCTGGTATTCTGCTGACATGGGATCCATTAGGAGAGCTTTTCAGCGAGTGGGGGTTGAAAGCAGCATTGGGGAGAGCAGAAAACGAGAAAAAAAAGAAAATGGGGAGAGCGTAGGCCCTAAAAAGCAGCAAGCATCGAGGAAAGACATTACAGGCGCGAAGAAAAGGGGATGTGGGGAGGAGCACAGCCCAAATGAAAGATGGTGCCACGATGCCAAGGAAACAAAGACGATGAGAGTAAGCAGACGGAGAAGTTGGAGACAGGAAAAGCACATGGGAGAAGTGATGAGGGGGTACATGCAGGAAAGGGGAGACAGATGAAAGGTAGCTGGTAGGGGGCTGATTCAGCTAACTTAACTTAGCCAAGGATCAAAGATGATGTTGAAAAGTTTGGGGAGACTTTAAGAGAAAAAAAAAATGGCACACATTGGTTTTGGAATAAAATTACTGTATGTTTGCAAGAGCTGTAGTTGTTAAATTAGGTATTCCGGCTATAAATAACAAGTGATTTTAGTGAAGTCCCTAAAACTACTGTTTTTTTTTTTTGCCATTAGTGTTAGTAGTTATAGTTTGTGTTGTACTCATAATTATTCGTTGGTGGGGCCTAATTTTGTCCTTATGGGCAACATTTTGACATTATGGTAAATGGTCACATTTTTCTATAGCGCTTTTCCACCTTCAAGGCACTCAAAGCGCTTTACAACAAGGAACCACTCACCCATTCACTCACACATCATACACCATGTACACAGACACTGTGGCAAGGTGGGTTAAGTGGTCTTGCCCAAGGACACAACGGCAGCATTCATCTGTGGGAGCTGGAATCACACCAGCCAACCTGTGGGTCAGTGGATCTGACCGCTCAACCTGAGATGTTTATGTTGAGAGCTGGATTCGAACCACCAACCTTCAGATCAGTGGGCGAATGCTCTGCCAACTGAGCTACTGCGGCCCCATTATCAAAACAGTTGAACCCTATTTTATCCAATTAAAGGTCCTATATTACACTAGTTTCTGATATTTGTTATATTGTCGTTTCCCCATCAAAACATACCTGGAACTGTGTTTGGTTTCATTCTTACATGTTTAACACACAAATGCTACATATTTAGGCTGTGTTCTTCTCTCAAGCGGAAAACACTCCACTTCCACCTTGCGATGTCATGTGGTAATGCAGGAAGTGATCCACTGTGTTTTTAAACTCCTGCCCTGCAATTGTCACTCTCTACTGAACTAAAAGTAAAAGGTAGTCGTTAATCACAAGGTGCAGCAGAGAATTTTGAGCTTTGGAGATTTAGACATACTGATAATAAAGGATTACTCAAACATGGGTGTAATGTAGGACCTATAAGAGATTTTTGGTGTGAATTTAATTAAGAAATACACAGAAATAACACATCTAGTGCTTTGATTTTGTTGCACACAAAGAGGCAGATGATTGATGGGAATATCTGGAAGGGAAAGAAGAAAACTTTGCCTGATGTTTAGGAACCTCTGGGCTAAAAACTTGGATGGATTCTAAAGTTTCTGAGTTCTCACAAGTATACTACTGGGGCTGTAAACCATGATGGGAGAATACATACCCTCCATTACATTTGATCTTGTTGGAGGTCTTCTTCTCTCCTTCCCTGTAAACCAGCTTGAGATGAGAGATTAGCTGAATGAAATAATGATGATAATTATAGCTAAACCACAGTTACTCAGAGCCTTCTGTATGCCACTTGGACCCACCACTGCTGAGTTGGACTTCGTGAGTTTTTCTGAATCATGTTTAGTCACAGAAGCTGCTAATTGCTCCTGGACCTGCAGTAACATGCCACATAAGCAGTTTACAGCCAGTCGATAAAACTTAGCCTTCCTCTACTTACAGTAGCACTCTGTTAGGTCTGTCTTTGGTTAATACCCAGAGCTTTAAAAAGCTTTGAGTGTGTAGTCATTAAATGCCTATTAAGCCACACAATGAAAGTGCACTTTTATATTCACAATTCAAGTTGTTGCAGAAGTTTAAACGTTTCTTTGTTTGTTTGTTTTGTTTGTTTTTTTGTTTTTTGTTTTTTGCTTGTTTGCATACATTTATTGTAATGTCAAATGTTGAATATAGCCAGAAAGAATGTTGTGGGCGACAGTAGCTCAGTTTGTAGAATGTTTGTCCACTGATCAGAAGGTTAGCGGTTCAAATCCCGCTCTCAACATTAACATCATTGGTAGAACAACTGAATACTGTCTTTGTTACAGGGCAAGACATCCAATTTACCCTCAGAGACTGTTTATGAATGGTGTATGAATGTGTGTGAATGGGTGAGTGGTTCCTAAAGCGCTTTAAGTGTGGAGGGTGGAAAAGCGCTCTATAAAAAATGACCATGTGACCATTTAACTGCTGAATGAATTTGAATAATTGAAAAATACTTTTGCCATTCATTCTCTAGATATATGGTTTTCTAGTACTCTTAGCTCACCTTTAAATTAAACATGCTTTCATCCTCCTCAAACTTTTATGAAACTTGAGACTTTACCATCACTTTCAATTTAAAAGCAATACATCCAAAGTAAATCCAAAATTCCCCACATCACACCTGCGAGTGCCAACCAGGTGTGCACTTGCCTCTGCCATAATCACCTCTGTGTGACGCATCTCATTGACCCGAGCTTGGCCTGTTTATTTGCTCCCCTCCATTCAGATGAGTCACCTAATGTTGCAGCTTTGACTGTGCATGTATTTCAACAGAGCGCTGCCTCATAGGGATGTAATGATATGTCGGGGCGGCTGTAGGCACACTTAGTGATCTTTCCTGTGGTGGCCAAATGATAGCCTGGCTCCCCTGTCATCACCGCTGGATGGCATGCCAACCAGTGGGGAGCGCCATTGTGAGAGGAGATTGCAAACACCTGGAGGTCTCTGACAGCACATCAGTCGGCCATATTTATTTGAATTCAAACATTGACAGATGCATGTTTGTTGCCTAAGGGCCACTCCACTGTTTGTCATAGGGATTTGCCAAATAAAGCGCTGATGACAGAGTTGCCGGTATTAGCAGCAAAGTGCAATTATGATGCTCCTCAGGTACCATATTTCTTCTCCTACCCACTTTGCTCACGTTTTCAAATGCAAATGCCCACTCGGCCCATTTGTGCCTTCTGACCACCACATCAAACAGAATGAGCTATCACAGGCGCAGACAGGCAAAGCAACCAATACCAATCATGTTTTTTTTTTTTATACTTCACTTTCTGCTACTTCTTCTGCGCATATCATTTCGAGGCCTCCCGCTTCTCCCAGCCCCCCACACCTATCCTCAGATTCAGTTCGTCAGAAAGACAAATTACCCTGTGGGCTGCTCTTTTAGCTGTGCTTTCTGTACAATAATCAATTTGAAGACGGGAGAAAGAGGAGGCTAGAGGAACGTGAAATTATTCATCAGGCTTCTCAGTATAGCGGTTGGAGTAGGCAGAGGTGTAAAGAGGGGGATGGTGCGGGCTACCAACGTCCACGGCGAGATAATTAGGGAGAGACCAAACTACAGAAATGAAAAAAATATATATATAGTTGAAGTGCCTTGGGATTCACAGGGCTAGAGACGGGGTGATCATAGTTACTACCATGTTGTTATATTTGGAATTTGTGAAATGTTTAGTTCGGTTGTCCCGGCGACAGACATACACGAGAGAGGGGAAGCGGAGGACAGACAGCTGGGATGGGTGATGAGTGAAAGGGAAGCCAGGAGGAAGAAGAGGCTTGAACACACTGGGATTTGGCCTGCCTAATAATGACCCAAGAGGAGGCCAGAATGTAATTCATATGGTATAGCAATTTCGATGAAAATATTATGCATGAAGATTGAAATCAATGAAATGTCCTGCTTTGGTTTTGCTACTTAGTTAACCTCTGATGATCAGGTTTTAATTTTGCTAGATGACTTTAAAAAAAGTGAGTAATCAACTAAAAAAGACATTTATAATATTTGCTGAAGATTTAAATTGCTAAAATCATGTAAAAAAGGAATTGGTTCATGGTTTCTATAATAGCCATGTTATAATGTCATTACCTCCTAAAAAACTTTTTTTTTATTAGTGTGTCTATAACTCCAAAGCTCAAAATGCTCAGTTCCACCTTGTGATGTCATCAAGTTGTTTTCAAGTTAACCGCTCCTTTTACCTTTAGTTCAGCAGAGATTGTCATTTCCAGGGCTGAAATTATCGAAATCATTCTAGTGAAGGTGTATGGAGTTTAAAAACACACTGGAGTATTTCCTGTATTATCACATCATGACATCATAAGGTGGAACAGGGTTTTTTCTGTTTGAGAGAAAACTCAGCCTATATATACAACAATTGTTAAGCATGTGTGAATGAAACAAAACACAGCTCCAGGTTTCTGATGGTGTAAAAACATTATAAAAATAGATCAGAAAATAGAGTAATATGTACATTTAAACTAAAATGTACAGCTATGGGTTATCATTAACAATACTGAACAATCATGTGACACAATTCAGTCTCCAGTATTTTGCATTTCACAGTAATTATAATCTACAAGTCGTTAGATTTTTTTCGCCCTTTCCAGATTTTTTTCCTCATTGACAAAATCTTGATTCTGCAAGGCTACTATGAGATGGAGCGGGTCAATGATACATGCCATTAGAAATCAAGTGAGAAATCAACAGTTCTCTTTTCTTTGATTGCACTGGTGCCACTGAGCTATCACTGAAATCAGAAATTCTGATTTTTTTTCTCTCAAAGTTCTCCAAAATCAATACACCCTTTCTTTTTGTGGTTTATTCTACGGTAGTCAAATGTTATTTTTGTGTTCCCCTCGTTGTGCATCCACGCTGCGCCTCGCTTCACACATTCTCTGTTTTTCCTGGATCCTGCGGTTATTGTAAATTACCAACGTGGATGCCATTTATCATTTTTCAGCTGCAGTTTGATTCATTTCCATGCAAGCAGTTGAAGAATTACACTCTATTTTTTCGACTGTCACTTCTTGGTATTGCTTCGTAAGGATAATGCCAGTAGAATGGTGTGACGCAAATTTTGTAGTATTCATACTTTCAGATGCTGGTATACCTTGTGAACAGTAATTGGCCCTTGCATGGCTATTTGGAGCAGCAGAAATAGAAGGAATAGTGCGAGGAGGAGGAAAAATGATCCTGGCTCTCTCTTGTGGCGGGTGTTTATTCAGAGACCTCTTGTTTGCTACCAATTAAAGGGCTGGGGACCGCTCCATACAATCCCCTCTTGGTTTCCTTCTTCCTCTCCTCAATCTGTCTTCTGTAGCTCCCTCTCTTTAGCCTGTTCCTCCATCTGCACATATGGATTGTTTCCTTTAACCCAAACATATGGTAAAACCTTTAAAACCTGACCTACCTGTCACACACTCACGGCTATAGGGCTGCTCAGTATCTCACAAATCAAGATTGCACTCAGAAAGTAATTCATTATATTGGCTGATTCAGTCATGGTCCATATAATTGATATAATTATCCATTTCAGAATGATGAAAAATTAGGACAGTTCCCATAGTGATTAACAATTTAAAACTAAATAATATATCTTTTGAATGGTCCTCATCGGGTTGCATATGATAGAATGCTGAAACACACACATTTTATACATTATACTGTATGTCCGAAAATATGTTGAGATTTAGTTCTGTTTTTCCTGGTTTAGACCTATAACTGTAGTTCAGTACTTGACATGGTGCCTAGATTTATATGGCATCACCATATTTCTACTTTAGCCAGTGGCAGTCCTTGTCTAGTCCTGGTTTAATGTTTTTAGTGAACCTGTTGTGTATAGAAAAACAATTCTCAGTGGACTCATTGAAGTTACCACATAACACTTTTCTCAAATCCTTCAGCTCTGCACATCTCTGTTTTAGAAAAACCCCTAATGTGTTTACCCTCGTGTTAATTACTTGTTCTATCTACAACTCCCTGCATTTGTCCGCCTCTTATCTGCGTCCTTCTCCAGGCTCCTGCTCCGAGAGCCTCCCCAGAGGGATCATTAAAGTTTCATCTTTCACCCCTCATTCATTTCCCTCTCCCATTCATTCCTCCCCAATGTAAGCTCGCTTCCAAACCAAACAAGCTTGTCGTTATACTCTTCTCCCATCTCTGCTCTAAATCACCAGTCTTTTAGCGTATCGGAGCGTCCAAAGACAACTGCTGAAGAAGATGAGCGAGTCTTAGAAAGTGGGAGACTGAGGTGTAAAATAAACACAAAGCAATCAAATAAAGAGCTTTGAATGTTATGTTTATTTGTCTTTGAAGGGTTGTATTAGAACTGGTTTATAACATTTACAAAGGCTTCTCAAATTTTGCTTTGTACATTCAGGAAAGTATTTGAGAAAAATGTAGCAAATTTTCTCAAATAAACACTGAATTAGTTATTTATGTTTTCAATAAAGAATTCCACATGTGTGGTAAGATTGGATTTAAAAAAAAAAAAAAGTAAAGATTAATGTTAAGGTAACAATTGCACATTTTGATACTTCACTTCCCCTGCCTGTATCAGTGTCAAGGACCATTTTCATAAATAGGAGTTGCACACAACATTGTGAGTTGGTTGATTCAAGCTGTTTCTTGGAGATGCACAATGGCGGCCACCTTTCTGTTAGTCCAGACACACTGGAACTGGGCAAATCAGTTCCAAAATATGGACATATCTTTACTGACAGTATAGATATCTATGTGCTTCAAAAAATATTGACCCTTGAGCAAACCTATCAATACTTAAAGTTTTCACACACACAAAAAAAATGCTCAATAATTTTTGAAATGCATAGTTTATATTTTTGTTTCCTTAATTCTTATATTGTTTCAAGGTGGAGTGGATTATCAGGATGAAATCAATATTGTAACACCTTAGCTTTACTTGGTATCGGATCAAAACAAAAAGCACTTGTATTTTCCACCTTTTCTTTACCAATTTTGTCTTGCATTCTGACTATAGAGAACTAGTGCTGTCAACAGTCTTCCAGAGGCTGTTATCATTATCAGTCTGGTGAAAAGTGACTGGTCTTAAATGAAGCACACATTCAAGGTTTTTTTCCCCCCCTGCTCTTCATCTGTCAGGCAGCCATGCATGGGACAGAGTCCAACGCCTGCCTCCTGGTCATGTGACTCCCCTATCTGGGTACGTGCACTGTCAGCATCCCTCCCTGTCATGATAATGTAATTTTCCTCCAGTTTAATAAAAGCATTGTTGTGCTATGTTGTGTATCCCCTTGCAGAATGAGCGCCTGTCATTCCACACAATATAACCCAGAATATAATGCCCCACTCTCAAATATATCAGTGGAAATAGACGATGATCCTGTCGAAAGTGTAATTTATACGTCTTCTTTTTTCTCATAGGCTGTACTATAGTGGGGTTTACATATGTGCCTGTTTCTGCACTGTCTCTCAAGGGCCTTGGATTGTCTTGTAGATTGATGGCAGGAAAAGCGAATGCAAGTACCATGGGGTGTGTTATGAAGGAAAGACAAAGCTGCAATTGTAAGTGTCTATAGGTGAATTTGAAGGTTAAGACTTCTGATATATTGGTGCCTTCAGACTGTATAGGATTTATTGTCCAAATAAAGGCTTTCTGTCAATGATCTACATGTTCCCATATGAAGATGCTTGTGTCTGGTTGTAGTGATATAGTGTAGCTTTATTCAGATAGTTTGAAAGCTTTTGTGTGTCTACATGTGTGTGCGCTTTCAGGGTTCTAAGTGCCTATAGCAGGGGTCTCCAACTATTTTCTTCCAGTAAGCTACCTTTACAAAAACAAAATGCCAAAGAGCAACTCATTTTAGTGGTCAAAAAAGATTGAGCATAGAAAAGCCTTAGATGGGCAACAGTTAAATACCTATAAAACATAAACTGTTATCCATTTATTAGTGCACAAAGTTAGGCATCAAAATCATACATGTATAATGGCAGTTCATCAAATTTGAGTCATTCAGTACAATATGTATAATTCAGAAATCCTTTGGGGAGCTACATGGAATGGGGTGGAGAGCTACTGGTAGCGCACGAGCTACAGGTTGGAGACCCCTGGTTTATAGTCTCTAAGATCTTGCATAAGGGTTTGGTTCTTGCCATAGCAATTTACAACAAAATCTTTTTTGATATGAAAAATGAAAAGTCCTCAGAACGTTACCTTATTATTATAGATCAAAACTATTGCAAAACTAGTCACAAATTGACTCCCTACTATTAATACGTTATTTTTCAGCATTGATTTTTGTTCAAATGAGAATCTAGTTTTAGTACTATTTTAATATGAATTAGCATGTATGTATATTCGTTTAGGAATCAGATGGTTTTCATTTTGTTTCGTTTTTTTTTTTTACAAACAAAAATGTATGTTCTCTAAATTGTTCTTTCTTTAATGACCATGAAACATTTTCCAGATGTTGTTGTACATTTTAGGCCAGTATTGTATTAAATTTGAATAAAAAGTGTAAGTGAATATAATAAATCATTAGAATTTTCTCCTGGTATAAAACCAGCAGAATGTAGAATACACATTCACATGTGCAGGTTGGCTTGACTGTATTCTAGCTCCCTGCTCCACTGCACCCTCTTTGTTTCTTTGTGTCTGTGCTTGTTCCTCTCTGCTTTTGTCTAGCTCACTTTTCTCCTCTGCTTTGGTACATACAGCTCTTCCTCCTCGCTCCTCTCTCCTCTTCTTCACCTCTCTCCTCTGCCTCTCTCTTTGACCTCTCCCTCAGAGCATCCCTCCCTGGGTCCTCTCTCTGTATTATTTCCATGTGCCTCTTCTCCCAAACAAAGGTCAGGTAGCTGCTTTAATTACGCCCATTTAGTCAGACGACTTTAGACAGTGCATAGGCCTTGGAGCACTGGATTAATGCTTGCTTCGTACGGTAATTGCTCACACCCTGAAGTTTAGCCCATTTTGCGTTTTTTTTTTTTTTTTCTTTGTTGTGTACAGTTCATGATAGCTGCTTATTTAGAAGTCAGTGAATCCCTATGAGATTTTTCCACACATTCATTCTAAGGTCATACTCCTCAAGCAATGGCGGCTGGAAAAATACGTCTCAAGGTCTGTGGTCTGTGCACTTTTTCTTTTTGTCACCCAAACAAAACAGGCAAATTCTCAGCCAGCTGCAAATTCTCATCCTATTACTGTAAAAATCTGGACTTTTTTCGTTCGTTAAAAAATTAATTGTCATTCTTTCGCTGCCGCCCTCTGCTAACTGTATTTTATCTACTCATTAATGTCTCCAATTACCCCGTCATACACTGCCAAAGCTCTTACAGCACGGCAACGCTTATTGAAATGGTAATGGCGCCACATCTCAAAAGTGGAGAACGCCTTTCATTCGTTGCCTTCTAAGTGGATTTATTCATGACAATTTACTCTTCTCATGCAGGATTACACTAATGAGAGGGTTAAAGGGGGCTGCGTGTGTGGCTAGTCTGTGCTCTTTCAAACCGGGGGACTCTTGGCCCCTCAGAGAATAGGCCACATCACCGCAGCCTTCAGCTCACCCCATTATACACAAGAAGAGGACTTGATTTGGTTTTGTATCGTTCCCTATTCTCATCCCTCATTGACATGCGCTTCCTGTTATTTCTAGGATTCAGGTGTCGCCGCGATCAAAATCATTATCATAATCAACAAGCTATTTGACAGTGTTGAATCTCCATTGTCCGAGGCGTCTCCGCGGAATCCAGATCTTGTAGTGCAATTAGAAAAGAGCTGGTTTGTTGAAGGTCAGGTCCCGATGGGAAGGTGCTAGGTACTGATCTCCACATGTAGGTCACCGCGGCTGCAGTCACGTGGTATTGTTGGTTGGCCTTTTTATTAGAGGGGTATACTGTCAGCGCCCTGTCACACTGAGGATGTGTCCAGATGCCTGTCCCTTGTTAGTGTCAGCCAACCTCCCGCCTTACCTGTTGGCTTATTTGGTTCCCATTAGTAACAAGGAGGAAAGGGGATGCTAGTTTGGAGTAATGGCTAGCAGTTAATTGGCACATCTTTTGTTTCTTGTTATGTGCAATGTCAGTGTAATTGTATAGCACTGGCTGAGTGAGGGTAATTGTGTTGAGTGTAGTGTAGTGGTGGTCATTGGTCAGTGATATTATCTCAGAGGAACAGAAATATTGCTTATCTCTTCTACTGTAAACAACATAACAACATGCAGTTTCAGTTCTAAACTCCTCCACATTGCTAATTACAGGTTCTGCACCCAAAATGAAAATGTTTTATGAATATTTTTATGATTTGGTGATGTTATTTAGACACCATTTAGTCAATACATTAGGAGTAGACATCCCACTTGAAATTATTTTTTGTGGAAGTATTATATTTTTACAGTGCAAGCAAAAAACAAAACTATATTAACCCACCATTTAGTTTCCTTGTCCATTAGCAGTTCCATTAGTGTTTATTTTAATGATAATTTGATGTCATAAAGTCAATGAAATCAGTGTACTGCACACGTTTTAATTGCATTGTAAAAAATCTATTCCATTTAAACCCTGCAAGGCTATTTTTAATTGAAAAAAAAAAAGCCAACATTTCTGCAGGGTCGCAGAGATGTTGAATTTTTCACCTTTGTCCTCTACATGGTTGTATGGAGCAAATCAATACATGACTTGAGCACTGGTGCCTGATGTAAATAATATCCTCCAGGCATTTCTGATATATCATGTTCTGGTGAATAAGGCGATTAGAAAGACTCTGAGACCTTGACCTCTGACCCGGAAACAAAACAATAAGGGTATAGGATAAATATCACTGTAGGCTTTACAGATAAGAATAGAGTAGGGCTGCACAATTTTTGACCAAAAAAAAAAAAAAAAAAGAAGCATTAAAAAAAAAAATAAAAATATATATATATAAGAATAAATAAATAAAAATATTTTTCTGTAAAGTGTTGCTATTGCACCTAGATTTGTGATATATGTTTAAAGTAGAATTTTGTTCATAATTCTGTACATTTTCCTCCAGGAGCTTTCACATTTGAAAGACAGATAAACTATTAAATGAATCCTATGCATTTAAATACATAAAATAATTTAGTTTTTTTTTTTTTTTTAAGGTAGTTTTGTAGTTAGCTTTCTTGTTGAACACATTCTATTACATAAATAATTGCAGCTTTTGTGATTTGACAATTGCGCCAACTCAAGTAGCGGTTTTGATTCAGTTGCAATATATTGCATCCTTAATTAAGTCTACTTTCCAGTGGCTGTCAGAGCTTTCTAACCCCAGACTCACCCAGATTTTGGACATTTCACTAATTCCTTTAATCTGCTTCATGTCCATGTCTTTCCATATCTGTCCTTTCCTTGTTCTTCTTCGATGTTTTTTCTCCTTGTCTTCCTCCTGTCTTTCTCCTTACAGGGGGATAGGATGAGTGGTGGAGATTAGAAGAAGGTTACACAATCCTTTTAGCTGGTTTTAGCGTCTGCTGCTCAGGACGGATGTGTTCTGCATGTGCATCAACAGGATTACAGTGTCAGAACAATGTCCACGAACTGATGAAGAGCTATCAGGGTTCCCATAGTGTAGTTCAGGGCACGACAGACACAGGTGTGATTTGTATAAACTGCTGTCACTGTATGGAGAGGCTGGATAAAGTCACTATCATATATCTGTCAAGCACTCCTCGAGCACTACTCCACTATGTTGATTTTTACCATGACATATAGGAAGACTGTTATTTTTATGTACTTTTTATGTTTTCGCCCATAATTTTTACAGCATCAACACAAGGGTTTTAGTAAGTAGCCTAGGCTTCTAAATTTGGAGTCTTTGTTGGCACAGTGGACATTAAAAGTGGAGTTGGACGCCCTGTTTGTCTTCATGGATATCTTACTGTTTTTGTCTGTAATGTTCCACAGTATGACATTAACCATATCTATCTTCATGGAGACAAGAAGGGGGCAAAGTTACTGATCAAGTCTGTGGAAAGGCAACATCGCTCACTGTAAGAATCCATGTTTTGAGGCATTTTTCAGCAGTTAAAACACCAGGAATTAAACAAATATAGAGTTAGGTTTAATACTATACTGTGGAACATTCCAGGCAATAGCATCTTACATCTGTTAGTCTGTATAAAATGTTGAATGAAATAAATGAAACAAACATAGTATTATACAAGTCAATCCATATCCACTCATTTGTGTAATAGTATTTTTAAATTGATGATGTACCAATTAAGACTAATGAGTTTTAGAGGTCTCACTGGAAGCTATGACCTTTTTTGTGGAGCATGTCCTTTTTGTAAGTTCTCTGAAGGCATTCTCCTTGTATTCAAAGACATGTAAGTGAATTAGCAAGTAAACTGCCTCTACTAATGAATCTTAACTCACTTTGTTGTCTATTGGATGTATTCTAGCATGTATTGGAGTGTGTGACTCAGTGTTCAGGCAAGGATGAATTGTAGTAGGACATAATAAAATGCATTATTTAATTAAAAGCACCTTAATTCCCATATTATGGTATTTTCTGACTTAGTTATGATGTTGTTTCCTCATCACAAACATACCAGAAGTTTTGTTGTTTTGTTTTTTCACACATCCTGTAGATTTTTTCCTGTATATTTAGGTCTTCTCTCAAACAGAAAACAGTCTGTTCCACCTTGTGATGTTATATGGTAATACAGGAAGTGCTCCACTGTGTTTTTAAACTAACGAGAATCATTTGGATGATTTTAGACCTGAAACTATAGATAAAAGTTTGTTGTTAACTTACCTCTGCATCACAAGGTAGAACAGGGCATTTTGAGCTTTGGGGATACAGTACACAGATTAATAATAAAGGGTTACTCAAACATGTGTGAATAACCAAAACACAGCTCCAGGTATGTTTTTGAGGAGGTAACAACATTTTAACATGGCTAAAAGCTCACAGGAATCCATTTTGTATAATAGAGGACCTTTAATCAAACTAAAGTTGATGCAGGCATTGAAAGCCATGATAGTTGTATGCTATTTTGTATCACTGGCCCCCAATTTTGTAGCATAAACCAAGCAAATGTCATAGTGTTTGAAAACTTCACAGGCGCAATTTCAATTTAAATGCTCACCACGCTGCCCAAACAAAGAAAGATCTGAAAGTAGCAATAAAAAGGCATAGAATTTTGATCAACAACCAACATAACCTGGAGCTGAACCTGCGTGTGAGAGCCCTTTTGTGTAGAATTAATTGGCGTGGCTAGCACAGATAGATTTATAGCCTGGCATGTAGAAAAATCACTTTGCCTTGGGACTTTAATGATTTGTATGCAGAACTATGATTTAAATATGGGAGCTTTGGGAGGGCAGTAGTAAATTTGAGTTTCCTATGTCTGAGAAAGAAATGTCTGCAGGATTCCAGTTTTGAACAAATATTACACGGTGTAGTCTGCATGCGCTAATCTGTGTGTGTAGTATGATTTGTATATGCAGGAGATGTACTTATATTGGATTTGCTTGGTTGTTAGTTCATGTAATGTTATTGAGTTGGGTATATAGGGCCCATTGGACTTCCTATTGAAGCACATGCAGTCTCTGTGTCAGTCTGACCACCTATATGAGCTGAACGTGCTGTTTTTCACTGAGCAGCCTACAGCTTTCTCTCTCTGCAGGATAGTGATTTTGTGAGGGCAGAGCGGAGGAGAGGAGGGAGGGGAGAGAGATGGGTTGAAGCGCAGAGGTAGAGGGGTAGTAAGAGGTCACCAGATGGATTGTGGGAAAAGTCAAGGATTTCATATCTGCTGGGATTGGCCTACTGCTGTATTTTTAAGGTGAGCAGAGGGTATTTATTATATTTATTTCTAAGTTTGAGCCCTGGGATGTTTCATCCAAAGCATGCGGGTGTGTATTTGAGACCACGAGTGCTGGGAAATATTTAGCCTCCAGACAGTTTAATAGCAGGCTGCTTAGTTTTATGAAGATGCAGCTCCTGTGTATTTTAGTAAGGTCTGAGTCCCAAGTCTAATGGAAGAGAGCAGTAACAGAAATTCAGTGTATGAATATGTCTTTTAATTTAAAATTTTAAGCCTATAGAAAAAGCAACACATATTAGATCAAGTTTAAGCATTGATGAAAATACCTCTAGACCTGTTAAGAACACCTGCATGAGGTATTTTTAATTATACAAAACCTTTGGGTGAGATTCACATTTAATGGATACCTGCGCAATCACACAAACAGTACTCCCACAGTACAAGAGCTGGTAATGTGCATATTTAAGACTGCAGGTCTGTTATGTTGCTCTTATTGTCAACACTATGAATACATAGAAGCACACCACACAACACAAAACACACAACACGTATTATTCTGTGTTTGTGTCAGGTTCTTTGTGAAAGTCAAAGCCAAAAGAAAAGGGGGCTAACTTTCTGTTTAAGTTCACATCTTTGTGCTATTACAGCCTTGGCTGTAGTGATTATTAAAGCTTTAGAAATGGCCTCTTCTGGTCAGCAGAAATTCTTGCTCTTTGTTTCAGTTACACTATTTGGTTTTAATAACATTTAAATAAAAATGTGCTAAAAAAATCATCTACTTTGCTCAAAAATAAGAGCGTTTTTACTCAGCAGATTGGCACTGCGCTAATTATACTGCAGCATTCTAATAGGAGTTGGAAGTGCAGTTCTGCACAGCTGGTGTCCTACATTTGGCCAGTCTGGGCTATAATTGATATTTAAGCATCAGTACATTGCATTATTGTTAATGCTGATTTTGGGGACATTTAAATTATAGCAGTGCTAAAGTAATAGCTACCCAGATGTGCAGTGTTCAAAGGCACATGTGGCACTAACTACTAAAAGAGCAAAGAGGGTTTGGTTTCAGGTCCTTGTCAAAGTCTTAAATATAATGTGTTAAATGTAATAGGATCAAAATGAACTACTTGAAAAAGTATATTAGTGGAACAAATTTCCAACAAATGAACTGACTGTCATATGCTCACAATTTTCACGCACAATTATGTCGAAAATACTTGTAACAACTGTCCTGGGCTGGGGGTACTTCTTGTGTAATAGCCATTTCAGCAGAAAACATTTGTTCTCTCCCTGATAAATGTTAGTGACACTGTGCTTTGTATAACTGCCAGCCTGCACTGGGTCACATAGCGATCTCATAGCGATACATCTATCCCTGCTGCATTGTACTCTTGTTGTGTTTTGGACTTTACATGGCGTTCCTTTTTCATGGCGTTCATGTCTACACAGAGGCTTATTGGAGCGGGCTGTGCTAGTAGCTCTTTCATGCTTCGGCTCTGACTCTGGAGGACTAACAACTCAGACACTGTCAGATCCAGGAGAGCAGGGCCACGGGCTGCTGCTTTGAAGTGGGCTGTGAGATTCTCATCTGCAGGGATCAGATGAAGGCACAAAAGAAGATAGCAAGAGGTGCAAAGCTCGAGCTAAACAGGCATCTATGGACCCAGAGGTGGGGAACGCAGTCCGGAGCTTGGCCCACATGCTGCGAGTGGCTTTAGATCTGTATGAGAAAGAAACATTGTATTGTACATAGGGGTGTGCAAAAAATATAACAGCACTGATATATCATGAGGATCGTAAATTTGGAGTAACGATGTTATGGGCTGCTGTAGCAACATGCTTTTGGTATCTTTTGTAACAGTGCTACAATTGTGTTGCTTTTTTTTAGAGAAAGGAAACTTATTTACACCATACATTTGACATTTAACTTTTTGATAATTAATATGGGTACATTTCATTTTAAGTTTGTGCAGGTTCCGGATTTAACAAAGACATCTTGTTGTTAAAATGTATTGTATGTATTAATATATCATGTGCGGTACATATATTATCACATAATAACATTTCATAACCAAATATAACAAACAACATAACAAAATATCCTGTAATGCATCTCTAAAAAATGTATTACCACTGTATTATTATTATTATTATTATTATTATTACTAGTAGTAGTAGTAGTAGTAGTAGTAGTAGTAGTAGTAGTAGTGGTGGTGGTGGTGGTGGTGGTGGTGGTGGTAGTCGTATATATATATCATTGTTGCTGCCAAAACATACATTTCCTTTGGGAAAAATAAAGTATTATCTATCTCTCTATCTATCTAATATATGTATGTATATAACTAATATCTAATATAGCATTATTATCTTTGTTTAGCCATGTATCGTGTATCATACCAAAACGCAAGGGGGTCTGTGATTCCAAGGGCTAATATAAACTATTTGCAAATATAACTCACTCAGACCTGAATTTTTGAATGAAGTGATAACAAACCATTTTTCTTTGAAGGCATTAAGTTTTTGAAGTTCACTCAAAAGGTACAAACTTAAGAATTATTCCACAATCAAGAACACGACACTAAAATAATGTCGACTTTTTAACTGCAAGCAGTAAAAAGGTAATTGCTGGCGGTTGTCCTTTCTTCACAAGTCCTCAATATCAGAACACTTGGCAGGCTGTTCACGTTGAGTTAATCAGGCAACATAAAAAATGAAGCCCACTAAATTCATTAATTAATCTCTTTTTATTCCTGCACAGCTCAAACTAGTTTTAAATTATTCCGGCGCTTAGCTGCAAGGCAAATTGGTACTCAAGGCATGTGAAATAAACATTAGGTGGTTTATCTATTGATGCAAGACATAAGCAGGGAATGAAATGTTGTGGAGTGTACTGGATAAAGTTTGTTTTGTAATTGATTTTGTGTATTAGAGAAGTACTTGTGTGAAAAGGGAAAGTAAAGCAAGTTCTTATCATAGTTTTGGGTTTGTTGCCGTGGAGCATTTACATTTTGCATGCTTGTATGGGTTTAATTCAGGCATGCATAATTTTTTGTTGCAGCGTAATACCTAGTTAGTCTGCTCCTTTTGAGAAAATAAACACTTTACGTAAACATGGTCTAAATTATTCCGAGTGCTTACTTTGCATAACTCAAATGAGCTACACTGTATTTCATAAGATTATTCAAAGATGGAGTTAGCAATATTTTGGATGAGGTTGCTGAAAAAATGCATATCTAAGTCTATAATTTCAGCTTGCAAAGTGACATGGGTGTTGAAGTGTTTTCTTTTACAGCCAATTATACGTGTTGAAATCCTGTCGAGAGTAGGTCTGTTCAAATGGAGTTTATGTAATGTTCCTGGCTTTGATTGGCTGATTGCATGTAGCACAACTTTACATAACACACACATAGAAGCATGAAAAGAACTTTTAGACCGTAGTTTCTAGTTTAGGATTAAGGCAAATACTATCCTGCAATGGTACATCATGATGAAAAAAGTACAAAAAATACAGCTTTGAAAATTTGTGTTGGATCCGATTCACTGGTATTTTCTGAAACCAGGAGACCTATGGACCAGGAAAAAACCTTGAATATTTGAAAATTCCTGACAATTTAAGAAACAGTTCCTTGATTAAAGCATGTTATTTGTTTGATTAAACATTTCGACTGCAGACCTCACCCAAATTTAATGCCAGATGTGCAAACCTTTCTGATCAGAATCTTCAGATCAATCAACGCACCTCGCTCACTGTACACGTCTGACGTCCTTTAGCCTCTTCCTGTCTGTAACTCCAGCCATGTTTTTGCATCTCACGGGGAATGCCTTTTATCATGTGACAGAGTGGAGCCTGTGCTGTGGGATGTAGAGTGAAGGGGGGTTGGGGGTGGTCTTCTCGGGACAGCTGTTTCCCATCAGGTTTCAGTGGACCGGAGTGAGGCTGGTCGCGGCTCTGCTCCGTGGATCAGAAGCCGCTGTGGGGAGGGGGCTCAGGAGAGATGCGCGGGGGCCCAAATGCGTCCAATTAGAAGGTCATCCCAATTTGTTCTCCCATATCCGCGACACTCTTCTGGTATCCAGGGCCCTGCTTTAGTTCCATGTTACATACAAATCCTTACGCCAAGAGGTGAATGGGTTGCTGCCATCTGGGAGTCATTACGCCTTTTCCTCCATTGTTTCCTGTCTTTTCACCCCAGTCCAGCTCCAGCGAGCTCTAGCTTTAGCTCTTTGTTGGCGCAGGTTCCATTGGCTTGGCTTGTTCAGGTTCGAAGCCCCCCCAATCCCTCCTTCCCTGTTCCCGTCTGTAATTTAAAACTGGGAACGCTTAGCGGCAGTCACTCATGCACGGGGCGTCTGCATTAGCACATGTTGTTCACCTCATCAGCAACAGGAATGTTCGGCAAGATGTTTTGATTCATCATGCATCCATTTTCACCACATCGCCCTATTTGCAATACATTTCTGCTTGGCTGTAATCATGCAAATAATAGTTGGGAATCATTTGAAGCAATTTCACGACACGTTTTACTTTTAAAAAGGCATTCCACTTCAGAGGAATTTTCTGGAGCTGTTTGCATCTTGAGGCTTTTCAGTGGAGACAGGAAGGAGCTAGCTTGTGGCCACTAGAAATCGCACTCATCGTTTAGACTTGGTGGATTGGATGCAAGTTTGCGTGGTCTCTGGTTCAGCCTGAGATTTTTTTCCCTTTGTGGAAAAATGATAAATTGCCGTGGTATAGTTCTGTTTAAATGTTTCACTGGAGCACTGCAGGGTGGTGTCGTCTTGTCTTTGTCACTGTCAGACATCAAGACATTTCCCTTCACGTGGGCTTATCACAAAATATCTCATTGTGTTTGAGAAAGGGTTTTCGGCATGAGCAGAAAAAAAAATTGCAAAATTCTGTTAAGAAAAATATCATGCTTGGGGTTTCTACAACCCTTTATTATGTTGTCGTCAAATGGAAGTCAGAAGGTTGTATTTTCATTGACAAGTACACAATATCCTGCTGTTAGAGTGGGTAAAGTAGTGGTCTAAAGAACACTATTTCACAATGACTGACAATAAAAATGCTCTTTTTGAAAAAACCTCATGCTCAGAATTCATATTTAGAGAGAAAAGAAAAACAACCTTGAAATTAGCCTCAATTGTAAATGTCCACTCGTAACCTATGGCCTTTATTGAGACTGTGGTCTTTTCTGTGTTTTGCAGTTCTACGAGATGACTTCAGACAAAACCCAGTGGATGTGATGGTTGCTGTGGGTGAGCCTGCGGTGCTGGAGTGTCAGCCCCCACGTGGACACCCTGAACCCACCATCTCCTGGAGGAAAGATGGCTCCAGTTTGGACGATAGGGATGAACGCATCACGGTATTTTGTTGATTTTACATTATGTATATTTGACTTGTGTTGCACTGTTTGTTACACAACAATATGACAAAGAAAAGCTTGTTTTGTATGTACCTGGAGTGAAACAAGACTTGCCAACTGGGAAAGTTACATACCTCTGTGAATCTGACTCAAACTGCACTCACAAGACTGTAACTCCATGGGAGTTCATGTAAAAACAACTAAACATGTATTAAACAATATATTTCTATAAAGACAGATAACATTTTTGAATCATGAGTTTAATCTGCCTTTTAACATCTAAATACCAAAAAATACATAATATTCAAATAGCTCCCTCACTTCACAGAAAGAATTTCTGTTGTCCCATATACATTTTTTTATCTAAATAAAATTATTAGTCAACTACTAATAAAAATTCTGACCAACTAAAACACGGTTAAACGACTAAAAACCCTATTAGCAACAGCAATATTATTAAGATTTTTGTTGTAGGGTTCTCAGAAACAAAGTACGAAAATAATAGATAGAATAGATGATACAGGAGGACGTTACTATCCTTGGAAAATTAGACACCTGCCATAGCAATTCACTCTTTAAAACAAAATAGGATATCCTATCCTGGTGGAAAAGTCCTGAAAATGTTGCCTATAAAGTTGAAACCTATTAGGGCTGGGTATCATTACGAAGTTGCCGATATGATACATATCTCGATACACAGGTCATGATACGATACATATCTCGATACAGTGCACTTTCGATTCGATATGATATATTTCAAATTGATTCAATACGGTTCAATAAAAAATAAAGGCGAAATCATGGCTGTCATACTAAAAGTGTTTGTTAAACCATGCAAGTCTTTGGAGGCAGGAGTGCTACTTGGATATGCAAAAAATGTGCAGAATTGTCCTTTTGGTGCTCTTCAGTGTAGGGACCAGTCTCAAATACAAAGTGGGAAAAAAACTGAGGCACTCAAAAAGTACAAAATAATTAAAAGCCTTTAATACCACATGGCAGATAAAGTTAAAATACGCCAACGCGTTTCGGCCCTTCGGCCTTCATCAGGGCAAACTCGAGATGGTTATCACAGTGCAGATTTAAAGTAACAGGTGTAGGTCACATGTTCGTTAAACCACTTCTTGTCCAAAGTTCATATGAAACACAAACATTTTAATCATCAAAACAGTAAAAATGTCAAATGTGTTGCTTAAATGAGTTTCCTTTCACTCCACAAGCAACAAAACTGTAGCTCTGTAACAAAAATAATTAAATAAAACACACCTAAAAATACTCTTGGTGATATATCGATACAGCAGCCCATGATATCAGTATTGTATCATCACATTAAACGATACGATATATCGATATTCGAATATTTTTGCACACCCCTAAAACCAATGAATAGACCTACATCAGTGTAACCTTTGACAGTTTTTTTTACTGTTAACCAGTATCAAGCTTTTATATCAGTGTTAAGACTGATTCTGTTTATTTGATTATTGCACTCTTAACATATTGGCGTTCTTAAATGTTGAATACCATTATAAACCTTGTCTACTATTTAAAGACTCTAGGATGCTTTGAGCTTGAATTGTGCTCTGTTGTCTTGCTTTGCTTTTCAGAATTACTGGTGTAAAATAAGAGATGAAATTACACTATTTGTTGGCGCTGTAATAATCAGAAATTAGTCAAGCTGGTGGTGCTTGTAGCAAAACAAAAGACTGTCAAAATTATCTCAAAGCTTGGATGGAGTTTTAGAATCAAAATGTTCTGAAGCATGAATCTATTTCACTCTTTTGGTTTCCTCCAGTGAGTATAATTGTTCTAAAACTTTTTTTGATATAAGATAGAGAGAGCTTTAAATAGATTAAAGATTTAAATTATGCGTCAGTGAAGATTTCGCCTGATCCTGTACCTGTAGGATGAAAGGATCTGCATTTCCAAAAAGGAGAAGTTATTACTAATTCCTCACAGGTAATCTCTTTATCTTATGTAGCGATCTGTGTGTCTAAGTAAACAACATTATCATCTTTATTATCAAAACCTCATTTAGATTTGCAATTATAGATAGAAAACATAACTCCAAACAACAGTAAATTGGTCTTTTTTCTTGTCTGTACAACTGATGATAAAATACATAATAATAGCAGAATTACATGAACGGCTCTCAGAATCTTATATATAAGGCTGTCACAAAGCGGGACTCTGTATTGATTTTCCCTTGCAGTTTTGTGTACATTGAACTGATTCTGGGCCCTGGAGGCATCAGATGTATTAGAGCAGTAAAAGCACAAAACAGGTTAGCTATCACTCCACTTCCTATGCCTGTACTTCCTATACCCCAGCCGCCACATAATTGAATGTGTGTATATGTGGTTGTGTTGATTTGTTTATCTGAATGCTGGTGTGTGTACAGGAGATGCAGCAGAGCAGTTTCAAAGCCCATCTTAGTGCGGAGTGACAGGTAGAGTGTCTCTGGGGGGCTGTGATGGACAGAGCATCTATGTGTGATTTAAGGAGCAGCGCAGATCAGAGCCAGAGGGGGGCTCCTTAGAGATAACTCACAAAGACTGTTTGGGCTTTGTACTTCCTATACTTCTATGTTGTTTCGTCCAATCAGCTCCCTTATATGGAAATATGTCTTAGCTATTAGAGTTTGCTGCTCAAAGACTTCTTGAGGAAGGAGGAGTCCACCACAAACTAATTTATGGCTACTATATACTGCAACTACTCCCAGTATTTCCCCTGTGTCCTAAGCCATTATTTATTAATAATCATATGTATGCTTACATCAAGCTTTTAATTATGAGACGCTCCCTACACATTGGCAAAGTGTGATGCATTGATTTTAATTAAAAAGTGAAATAGTCTTATGAAGCAAAAATGGAAAAGGCGTTTATATTGCGTTTAGAGGCCCTTGAAGCCATACACATGTTATAGGTGTATACACACTCTATTCATAATCCTGAAGATGTATGCGCACTAAAACCCATCGTGCCTTGCTCAAAGCAATACATTTGCATTTGAAATATGGCAGGTCAAAGGATAAAACATCCAGTTAAGTATGAAAAATGCTTAAAGTTAATCAGTGAATGTCTCTAATTGGTGAATTTCATAGTTATTTTACTTGTGGAAGGAGAACTTGGCAAGTTATTCAGTATGCAGAATGTTCCATAATATTCAGTATATAATATTATAATATATTCAGTATATAATTTTATGTGTTGAAATTTTTGAAGGTATTGTGTCTCACAATATGGAAAACAATTAAGAATGACATTGTGTAGCACAGTGCTGACCTTGTATTAAGCTAATGTATGTTGCATTATATTATTGTACTCAAATGCAGATGAATTTCCTTTGTGCCTTTTATTGATGTAACAGGGCAAGCTCCTCCTATTCAGTAGAAGGCAGCTATCATATATAAATACTGCAGATGTCTCTCCCGTAGTCCATTTATCTGTGAAGAAGACAGCGAAACAGACATGAAATTCAAGCTTGGTGCATTGAAAATGTAGGACAGCGAAACCACAGTTAAATTTCCAAGTGGTTGAATCTCTGCTAAAAATGATGAGCGGTCACTTATTTCACTCTTTAATCAGCTACAGCCCTGTGGTATTTACAGCCAATGGTAAAAGTCAATGGCAGTGCTCAGAGTAAGATGTAGTCCACTGGGATTCTAACTGGAGTCATTACACCACCACAATGTTTCACATCGATTCATCAAGAGGCACTAATTACATAGTAGGTCTAGCAGCCATAGCATGTCCGAGAATGCCACAGAGAGCTAGATTTGTCCAAAATTCCACTATTACATAATGATAATATCCTTTTAATCCATTGATTAGTTCAAATTGGTAGGTTCTTTACGACATAGGCTTATGTCTAAATCCAGCTGACCAAAAGAAAAAAACTATAGTATTTTACAGTTGCTTGCCAGAAATCACGAGAAAGGGGATATGACGTCTTTAGTACACAAATACCATCATCGACTACTATGATTTTGTTTTATATTTTACTTGTATGGATTATCATATTTTTGTATATTTTAAATCTCATTGTCTAATGTTATACCGTAAACCCCTTTACAGCAAGAATTCCCAAAGGTGAAAATCTGTGTTTATTACTTACCTGATAATATGCAGCCAGGAAATGCCATTTTAAATTCTAATGTGTAATGTATAAATCTGTATAAAATATTCCTGCTTTGCCTGGTTTTATCCAATGCAAATACATTCACTTTGTAATACAAATTTAAACAGATGCTGCTCCTCTGCCAGGGAATTTCAAAATAAGGCTGTACTCTATATGCCTTTTCTGTTCTTCCTGTAAATCAGTATTCTGTATGTTGATAGCATTAGCCTTCTACATATTTTTGATGATGCTTGCATCAGGCCAATCCACTTGTTGGGCAGTTGTTTTTCTTGTGTCTTGTTTGTGGCTTGGATCTGGACCAGAGGGCTCTGACTAATAAATGAAAGGTTGTCGGTTTGATCCCTGCAGCAGAAATTTAATGATAGATTTCTGTCTGTTGGTGGTGTGCGGACAGGGCAGAGCGAGGCAGGTGCTGTCCAGCGTGATTCTCAATCCCCCGCTGCTGCTCTGGCTATATACAGCGGTGACCTCATGACCTGTGTGAAAAAATAATGGAATAGACTGGCCCCTGCACAGTTTGTTTTATAGAGGTGAAGAATACCAGATCAGAAATATTTTTGGTTCACTCTTTTGAAAAAAAATGAGAACTGGTCAGGCTATGTTGTAAAGGTGCACTAGGTAACTTTCCTGGCAGGTGGTCCAGGTGGCTTGTCTCCATGGAGATGCTATTGATTTGCCTGAAATGTTTTACAGTATTCACAATTCTTAATGTGAGTGTGCTCACCTCTCCATTCGCTTAGGTTGTGTCACCTGCTTGTCTCCATGGAGATAAGTTTAATGCCATTCTGTGGAATATTACAGAGAATTTTATTACAATAATTTATCTCCATAGAGACAGGCAGATGGCAGGTGCTCCACATACACCTTTAACATCAACATTATGTTGTAGACACCGTTGCTGCCACAGCAACTTACTTGATAAACTAAAATAAAAGAGAAACGTTAGCTTGGACTAAAAGAAACATGTGCCTTGCATTTACAAGTAAATAGACCTTCTAGCCCACTGTATAAACCAATTCCCTAGTAATTGCCATTCATTTATAAGAGGCCATAAGTTAATATACGCTAAATTAGACAATTTGGTTTGAAATTGAGTCAGTATTAGAGATCTGCCACTGCATTTTCTATTAGCAATAATACCATGGAGTTATAGACCTGTCATATTACTACAAAGTCATTAAACAATTTGTTGGTGTTGCGAGATGCTTGCTGATGTGATGTGCGTTCATGACTCAGTTTTTCATCTGAACTGACTTCACAAGTTCCTAAAGGCACACTAAGTGACCAGCATGTTTCCATGGAGATGTAAATGCTTTGCTTTGTCTGGAATGTTCCTCAGTAAGGCATTATTTACTTTCAATTACGTGTGTGTTGCTAGCTTAATGAAAATACATTCTTTGTGTGAGCACTGAACATTCCAGGCAAGCAGGTGTTGTCTTTACTCAGTATTGTGATATTACAGTAATCTATTAATAAGTGTTGGAGAAGAAGCAGGAAAATGTAGCTATTTATAAAAATGAGACCTTGGCCTTGTGTCGTCAGATGTGCTGTTCATTTACAGGACCACACCAGCTCTGCACTGTTGAGCCATTGGTTTGGGAAGCCTCAGTCCCCTAACCCTACATTCAAAGTGCTACAGAGACGGCTCATGTGGTCTGTGGGGGCGTATGGTGCAAGGATATGAAAGGAATGAAAACAGCATGGAGTGCACATTTCAGTCCCTACTTTGTTGTGTGACTGTGTGTGTTTGACAATGAGTGTGCATATACTACAGTGTGCGTCTGAGGCAAAAGTTTTCAGAAAGGCAAAGTACACTGACAGAACATCTGACGAGGGTCTCTACAAAGAGCCCCTGTGTCTTTGTTCCCCGCGCTAATGTAGCACCAGATATGAATTATGTAATTTCATAACAGATGACCTTCTGTGCTGCTGTGTGAAAGGCAGGCCGATTTTTATACTTGAATAAAGGTATGCGCAAGACTATCTGCTGTCATGACACCAAGGATGATTGCATTATACAGTTAAGAGATACTATGTGGAGCATGAAGTTCAAGTAAACAACGTGAAAAGGATAGGAGACTATGAGAGTTTGTGTCTTTGAAAAGTCATCCAAGTCATTAGTCGTTCTCTAACCTTAAAACTGCACTGTGTAACTTTTTGTGGGAGGGTTTATCATGTGATGGCCTTCTTGGAAATATTATTGCTTTTTCTGTAATGTTCCACTTTATCTCCTTGGACACCACCAGGCCAAGTTACATCAGTAGATCTATAGAGAGGTGAATGCATGTTGTTCAAGGTATTTCTTTATCAATAAAAAGATTGTGTAACTTTTCTGGTGGAGGGTCCCTCAAAGCTTTTCTTTGTGGAGATGCCATTGCTTTGTCTGTAATATTTCACAGTGTAGTATTATAGTAATAATATTATAGTAACCTTTCTATCTTCATGAAATCAAACCAGACCAAGTTAGCAAGTCAGATCTTTGGAGAGGCAACACCACTCAGTCAGAATCTTTGTTTTTCTAGGTAAATCTGAGCTATTAAACTGCATATGTTATTTAATAAATGTAAGGTAGAGCTGTATTAATGTCATACAGTGGTACATACCAGGCATAGAAGCAAGATGACAGACCCCCAACCTAAAATGTACAAAGTGCAAATTTAAAGGATTATTGTAAAACGTAAGCAACTCAATAACCAGAAAATTTGCATATTGCACCTTCAAGTCTCCAAATGTCTGAACAGAGATAAACAAACATGATTTTTTGTGTATTTTTGTTTTTCTTTAGATCCGCAGTGGGAAGCTCATGATCACCAACACAAGGAAGAGTGATGCTGGCAAATACGTGTGTGTCGGGACCAACATGGTGGGGGAGCGGGAGAGTGAGATCGCTGAACTCACTGTTTTAGGTGAAACATGTATAATGTGTGGTTTCTTTTCCCTCAAAAGTTCATGGAGGATTAGCCCACCACAGTGCTACTCAAGACCATTCACATTCAACTATTATTCATAAAAGACCTACTGTTGGGGAGTATGCAGTTAAAGAGCCAAAGAAAAGTAATCCATCTTAGTCTGAGTTTTTAGTGTTTCTAGATTTATTTAAAAATGAAGAAATAAAGTTGTAGTATTTTTTTGTCAAAATGAAATCACTGTCAACACTTCATTCGGTTACTGCTATTTTTAGGGGTTTAAGTTATGGCAGAAACAGTATTCATGTTTAACAGATTTTTATAAAAAGGAACTGTGTGCTATGTAAAAGTTAAAATGTTGTTTTAAACCAACTGTGTTCTCTCCATAACAATAAAGTGTGTGTTATTTCATTTTAATTTTCATGGATATTAGCATTAGTCCGTATCTAGTCTATCAAGTATTATTTCTTAATGGGTTACATTGCATTTCTATATTTATTGTCTGATAGACCCAGTGTTACTTGCTGATCTCGTCAAAAATCTGAAATCTAACCCATTTTGGAATTTACTAATACCCCCATCAAATACTCGTATAAGTCAAATGATGATAGTAAAAATCCTCTAAATATCTACACTTGCTCAATTCAGTGCCAAGCTCAGAATATATAGCTAACAGTAAGTCATCCCATACACCCCACTGCTCTGCTTTATAACCCACTCAGCTCTTTCTCCCCGAAGAATAGACAGAGCTATTATTAATACCATGTCATCAGCTGACCTTGCATAGAGATGGAGTTTGCAGTATAATATCCCATAAAGCCATTCAAGGCTAGAAGATTATTTGTGGATGCAGATACATGCTTTCTACATGTTGTGCATAATACATGACTCTAGTGGAAATGGATCACATTTTTAAACATGTCAAACCTGGTCATGAAATTGCTTTAATTGCCAGGTTTTCCATAAGGACTCATACTAATGATTTTAATGCTTTTCCTGGTTTGTTCTGTCACACCCAGAGAGACCGACCTTTGTGAAACGCCCTAACAACGTGGTGGTGCTGGCGGACGAGAGTGTGGAGTTTCAGTGTGTGGTTCAAGGAGACCCTGTTCCCACCGTGCGCTGGAGGAAAGATGATTCTGACTTGCCTAAGGGCAGGTAATGCACAAAGGCCTTCAGTGCACAACCTAATTCACCATGCAAGCATGCGTTTCAGCTTGTGCTTTCATCTCCCGATACACTGTGTCCGTGCTGCCTCTACAGATTTGAAATCCTAGAGGACCATACCTTGATTGTTCGGCAGGTGACCTCTTTGGATGAGGGCTCGTATACATGCGTGGTGGAGAACATGGTGGGCAAGTCGGAAGCATCGGCCACGCTCACCGTACATGGTCAGTACTCTTCATCGGCTCTTCAGATGTGCAGTGTTTACTCAGTGCATTTCACATAGCTTTGCATGGGCATATAACTTTCACACAAGCTCTAAATATATCCTAGTGCTGTGAGTTAGCTGCTTTGACCTGTCTATCACACCAATCCGCATTAGAGACTGTTAATATCTTTTCTGTGGGGATGGAAAGTAATTAGATACTACAGCAACAACAACAACAAAAAATAGCACAAAGATGCAAAAAACCCATAGCACTCACTGGTTAAAATAAAATGCCTTTATTAATTTACGGCATGTCTTAATGGACAACTTACAAAGTCCCGACACGTTTCAGCTTATGGCTTTCCTCAGGGGACAAACACATTAACACATCAGTATTGTGTATAGATAACTTAAAATAAAGTCTTCTTTCTAGTTTTTGGCAATAGCAGACCCATAGACAGCAGCGTTAGTAACAGTGGCTGTAAAAGTAAACATTTAAGCTATTATTAGTAGAAAGTAGTAGTACAGAACTATTATTGTTTTTGGTACTTTTTACTTGGATACCCATGGATTGCTTCTATCATCTATCTTACTCTCAAGCAGTAACTATAACTATTCTTATAAACAAGCTTATGTAGCTGTGTGTTTACAGCGACTTGTTATAGTAATGGTGGATAAGCCAAGCAAAGCATGCAAGATAAATGTTTTCTCCAGCGCATAAAATGGATTCATTTGGCTAAAGTGTCCTGCCACAGTTTCGCCCTCAAGTTCTTAAATCATTTGCAGGAAATGAGTGGTGAGACACTTCTCATCCTCCCACTATGTAAACACATATAGAGGGACGCAGTGGGTGACACCGGCTGGGGACAGTAGGACTTAATTAAAGATAAGGCAGGTCTGGTGCATGCTGGGAAATGACATGGTTCCAATTACACTGTCTTCTCCTGCATTCACAAAAACAACACAGTGGGAGCAGGGGACCATAGCTAATTTGGGCAATAAATGGGAAACAGCAACAACTAGCAGAAGAGTTGCAATTGTCACAGTGAGGGAAAAGCTATTTGCACAATATTATCATCAAAATTACTTGCTTGAAAATCAGAGGTGGCAGAAAAATTATTTTAAAAAAAAAAAGTGAGCAAGGTAAAATATTTACCGAGATGAAAGTTCAAATATTGTTGTATAATAAGGCAACAGTATCCTAACATAACAACAACTACTGCAAATGCTACTTTTACTACTCTACTTAAAGGTGCATTGTGTAACTTTTCTGGTGGAGCATCTGTGAAATGCTTTTCTCAATGGAGATGTTATTGCTTTGTCTGGAATGTTTCGCAGTACAGCATGAAACCTTTCTATCATCATGGAGACCAAACCAGGCCAAGTTATAGGTCAGCTCTGTAGAGAGACAAATTTGCTCACAGTCAGAATTAGGGATGTAACAATAACCAAAATATCGTGTTTTGTATATTGTATCATCAAAGTTCTCACAATAATATCGTGGACCGTCACATATCGAATTGTGAGTCTCTTTGCTTAAATTAAGAGTTATGGTGCAGCAATAGCTAAAAAAAGACAGAGGGAACTACATAGACCATAATGCTTTGCTCCATTTCAGCGTAGCTACAAGAAGAAATAACAGTTCTAAGCACTTTTAAGTCTTAGTCCTTTGGATTAAGTCTTGTCAAGGCATTTTAAGAGGAAAAAGTAGCATATTCAATTTTGTTAGCCTCCACAAAATTTTGCAATAAATATCGTATTGTGAGATGTATACCGTGAAAATATCATACCAATAGATTTGGATATTGTTACATCCCTAATCGTGAGCCTCCCCACCATATCGTGAGCTTTCCCACGATATCGCAATAAATATTGTACCGTTAGGTTCATACCGTGACAGTTTCATATCATGAGACTTGGATATCGTTACACCCTTAGTCAGAATGTGTGTCCCTCGTATTGTGGAACATTCCAAGCAGAGCAATGATTTATCCATAGAAACAAGACGGTGACGGACCACAAGCAAAAAGTTACATAGTGCACCTTTAATATAAGTAATTACTTATTGTACTTGATATACTTTACTGCTACTACTGCAACTCCGTTCTGACCACCTTTGTGACTTGTGCACTAAGGAAGGGAGTTTTCTCCAAAAAACTCCACTTAACATAATTACTTGTGGGATAGTATCAAGTTACTTTCCAGCCCTGTTGAAAACTAATGTAGACTTGACATTTTGCTTTGTGTCATTTTCAGGTAGTTAGTCGTTAGTCGTGACCGCGAAGTCATTTTTACTGACACAGAACATTTGGTTGGTATTAGACATTTGCCATTTTAAACAGTTGTAACAAGCCAAAACAGCTTAGACAGTTAGCCCTGGCTCATAGAGTAGAGTGTAATGAGTATTCGCTGTTGCACTTCCACTGAGCCATAGGCAGCGTGTAATCTTGTGTGATACTGCTGGAAAAACATTCTTTAAACACAAAAATGCCACAGTAATCTCTCTCACAGTCGCTCCAAAGCAAGCTGGTCGGATAGCCGTTCATTTCCTCATAAATCAAATTTACAGATGTCAGCACTCGCACTGAACACTGAGTTTCCCTTTTATAAAAATATGTCTCAGCAGAATAGGCCTCTGTACAGTATCATTATTCATGTGGCTGTTTGTGTGTGTGTGTCTTCTCTCTTATAGTAAACACGGGTAAGTTGTCATCCATCCCTCATCCACCATCTGACAGCAGCAGGAACTCATGAGCAACTGTCTCTGTCCCATCTGCACTCATAGTCCATCAACCAATACAGTGATTCTTATAATGCATGAAAACAAACCAGGATTAAGGTAAATATTGCATACATAATGTCCATTTGTACTGATAGAACCTATAAATAAACCCCAGTGACCTGTCCACCCTATTATTAGAGTCAGATGCCCCTGTACAGACTGAATAAAGTAATGTCATCAGTGTAGTTTAGAATCAAATTTGCTTTCAGTGTTGCACTTCTACAACCCCGATGATTTTGAATTGGCAACTCTCTCTCTAACTTTGACCCATTTTTTAAGCACAATTTTCATTGAATTAAAAAGTGATCCAGTGCTTGCCGCTGTAGTGGTTTAAGGCATTGCACATACGTGGATGTCACCACCTTTACTGCATTTCTCTACCCCCTCCCCTCTCTCTCTCTGTTTCACGCCTAAGCTGTCCTGTCAAATAAAACCTTCCAGCCAGAAAACCTTTAAAAAGAAAAGAAATCAATCCAATATGCCAAATATTGAAATTTCAACCATGTTTTGCACCTCTAGCTCTCCTAAAAGCTCTATTGTTCAACTGTTTTTTTTTAACTTGCTGTTACCTTAATTCAATTTTTGCATTCAGTAAAACAATCAAATGTTTCAAAATAATATGAATTTGGTTAAACTGTGAAGACTTTAAAAATAAGTTGCAAAAGGCACTGGGTTCTACAGGCTAGTTCTAGTATTGATATCCGAACAACCCAAGATAGTATCTTACAGTGGTTCATTGATTCAGTGAACCATAAAATTAGCTGGTTATCTGTCAAGATTAAAGATCACATGGAAACACAAGAGGGAGACAGTAAATCTTAACAGTGATGGATTGCAGCTGAGCCCAGCATCTTCATTGTTCAACAAGACTCATTTGATCATTGTCTCGAATTACACTGGTAATATGAAGAGGAAATCTCCATGAGGAAATGGAAGTAATGAAAATGCCATTTCTGCTGTAGTACCAGAGATTATTCTTGAGTTTGTAAACAGACCATCATATATTTTCTAATCATCATGATAACTTCTGCTACATTTGGGAAATTGTTTTGATATGAAAAGGGAAAAATTTGCTAACATAGAGCTGTAGTGTCATTTGAATATTTTGTGTTTCAGCTTTGCAACATTATGATGACTTTTTAAAAGTCAAGAGATATTTACAGTATTTAGTTTTAAATTGGAAGCATTACGGCAAAGGTCCTAATTTTTTTATCATTCTGAAAAGTATGGATGGATTGAAAACACAGTCATGGTATTTTCAACAATTAAGTCTAAAACACAAATCTACTATTTGAATTTTAAAACTTTTAAATTTAGTAGGTAAAATGAACAG
Source organism: Boleophthalmus pectinirostris (assembly GCF_026225935.1). NCBI lineage: Eukaryota > Metazoa > Chordata > Actinopteri > Gobiiformes > Gobiidae > Boleophthalmus > Boleophthalmus pectinirostris. The sequence goes on along the minus strand of NW_026571018.1, from coordinate 21,488,676 downwards.
TAGTGGTAGAGATTGGTGCTTTCTGTACTTCCTTCTACTTGTACGAGTGAGGAACTGCCCCTTGTATTATTAAACAACCCCTTAGTTTGCACAATTCATTACAATTTGAGGCTTGTAATAACAAAGGTGTGGTCAGGGATAATTGAGTTCTTTTGCCTTCTCCTCTGTAGTGCCCCCTGCTTTTGCGATCCGTCCCAGGAACCAGGTGGTGGCGGTGGGCAGGACAGTCACCTTCCAGTGCGAAGCCACAGGCAACCCCCAGCCTGCAATCTTCTGGCAGAGGGAGGGCAGTGAGGTGATGCTAGCCACTGCTCTGTCATTACAACAAATGACCTCTCAGATTAAGCTAATGAATGGCTTTTGTTAACTTGTGTGATCTCCTTCCTTTTTAGAGTCTCTTGTTCTCGTACCAGCCGCCACAGCCATTTAGCCGCCTGTCTGTGTCCCAGGTGGGCAGTTTGACTATTACCGATGTCCAGAGATCAGACAGTGGCTACTACAGCTGCCAGGCCCTTAACATCGCTGGAAGTGTGATAACCAAAGCACTGCTGGAGGTCACTGACTGTGAGTAAACAACACTGGCTGTATTTACCCCTATTCTGTCTTAAGTGGTTTATCTTTGGGGTAAACATGGTGGTTTTTTTGTTTTTCGAAAATGGATAGTGCCGGGTCCATAAACCGATGTGGGCTTTTATTGCTTTGGGTTGTGACCTGGTGGGTGGGGCCTCGGCTGAATAAGGGGAGCATTTTGTTTACTGGCAGGACTCAAACCACTCTGTTTCCATGGCAATGGTATGAAAAGAGCGTCATTCTGAAAGGCATTGGATTTCACCATTGTCCTCTTACTAATTCAATCATCCAATTAAAATCGTCTAATTGTAATGGGTTCATTAAGGAGAAATAGGCTTTTTACATTATGTTCAGAGTTATCTATCGACACTTCTGCTGCTTGTAAACAGTACTGATGATTTTGCCATGGCCAGACAGATCATAATACATTATTTACAATTACAACAGAATAGCAATGTCCATCAAATACCTCATGAGTGAACAAGCCGACTAATCAAGAACACAATTTCAGTCAATATTAGGACGTTTATCAACATTTAACCTTTTGAACAGATACCTATAGAAATATCAGCATATAGGGTTTATGGTCTACAGAACAAATTGTACAGATTTATCTGTTTATTTTGGTGTTTTTATGCTGGAGATATAGCTGTAGAAACGCAGCCACAAGTACATTCTGGACAACCTGGGAGCTCGATGCCACGACTTTGAACACTTAACATTAGGGATTTGTCATTGTGGCTTGGTCTAAATGTAGATATATTTTAGGGCGTCCTTCAGACCTTGTGTCCTTTTCCCATCTTGTACAAGAATCCTCACCACAGGCTTACACAACTGTCCAGTCACTCTGCAAGGACACCAATGTGCTGGATCAGAGACTCACCCGGGCAGTGGTAAATGATCTGATGGCAGCCGCTAACTATAAAAAACTATACTATCTGTCTTCATTAAGGGCACTATTGGATTGTACTGCCATAACCCAATAGACTGTTCCCAGAGGGGAGGAAGAAGAAGACGGTAACCAATTTCAAAATAATACTTGTAAATATGAACAGATAATAAAACTGTGTTGTCCATGATGTTACCTTGTATTGCCTGTAGGTGGCAGAAGGTGGCATTTTGAGGACACATTGAAGAAAAATAGGCCTGTCACAATAACAGTTTTTCAAGTAAATATTGAACAATGACATTGAAACCAAACCATAAAGCAGAATTGTCTCTGAAAAAATAAATGTACAATATTAAAAAGAACCATGAGCTGCAATAAATAAATAGCAAAATGCAACACTTTTAGTAATTAGTTTCTATCTATAATCATAGAATTAATCAAACTTCTACAGCTCAAATCTTATAATACTCCAGCAAATATAACAACAAATTTCCAATTACTGCAAAGAAAAAAAAAAAAAAAAAAAAAAAAAAAGTTCTATAAATATTATTGAAAAAAAAGCTAAGATAGAGACTTTCTTTCATTATTTTAGCTGCAAAATATATATCAATTATACATTTTTATTTCTTGACTGCAAACTACACTTTTGCATTTAATGATTCATGTAGTGGGTTAAATGAAGCAACAATATTGAAAACTACATTATCACTGGGAACATTAAGCTCTGCCTTGACTATGGCTACAGCCACTTATGATATACATTGTAAATATTGTGATTGTTTCCTGAGGCCATATAAGTAAAACATTACTTTTGCACAACATCAATCCCAGGTACTTAACCGACTGTCCTCCAGATCTTTCATGATGAAATAATTGCATCAACAGCTTGTCACAAAAAGTCATTTAAATTCGCTTGAAGGCTCAGATTTGTAATTAAACATCACCAGTAAAGTCTGGCGGCCCCCAATTTAATGACCTGTGTAATCTCCCATACACGTGTTGAGGTAACTTTCCACTGTACGTACACCGAATTAATGGGGATAATTGCTTTAGGCTTATGCAGATAGTTACTAGACCCGTGAGTTGCTTGGTGCAGGTCTATTAGCAATAATGGATAATCCTCTGCTTAAATTGGTACGGCTCCCCCTGTAGGGAAATGACTGACATCCCCTTCATCTGATACAGGTAATGGAAAGAAAAAAGACCTCGGCCCTGTTGGATGTAATATTTTCACTGGTCTGTGCCACTTCACTTTCTCTCTTCCCTTCCCCCAAAATTTCAGCAGCACTCTGCCCGTTTGGAGTGCTGCATTTGTATGGAAATAACTGGTCTACATTACCCGAGGCACTCCTCCATCTTCTATCATTCCTTTTTATTTAGCTGTTTTTATTTATTTTTCCTCATCCACCGGGTTTTTCTAAAGTGAGAGAAAGAGGCACGTTATCTAAGTGGGTGTGTTATTAGCCTGAGCTGTGCAGTTGTGATTGGAGATGGTTCTAGCCGTGCCTACTGCCGAATGAACGATTAGTTGCTCTCCGCTGGAGGGGAAAAGTTGATTTCTTTTTCCACCACTGCCTCTGCGAGCCCTTTCCAGACCTATTGTTCTCTCTTCACCAGTTTTTTCCTCTCAAAATCTTTTATCTCTTATCAGGCTTTCATCTTTTGGCAGCTTTCCATTTTCATTTTCAGTGTTTTAAACTTTCAACATTTATTTTCACTCACTTTCAAAGGTAAAGACTATTTGGGTCTACTTATATTGAATTGATATTTCCTTAACTACAGCATTTTTAACAGACCCATTGAATTTATTTTGATGAACTATGTACCAAAAGGTAAAATTTTTCTTACTAATTTAATGGAGCAAAATTTGTGGCAGTTGGTCCATCATCTTTGTATTTATGGTCTGTTTGACCCAATAGTAAGCTTTGGAAATACAGAAGTAAGGAAATCCTCCTGAAAATGTACATGAGACTTAATTTAGTATGAACCCTGATCATATATTTTAGTAAATAATGCAGCATGTCTATGCTCTCTCAGTTTGACTTTTGATCTTCTGAGGTTGTCTTATGGTTGTCAGCAGAGCAGAAGCAATAGCTCCTCCCTTGCTTCAGAGAAAAAGACATGTGGTTGTGATACAATTTTCAATATTCTTGCACTATTTATTTTGTATTTGCCTATTCAGATCTGTTACTCATACTTGTTACTTTGTGCTCCACTTAATTTTGGTTGATGGTGTGAAAAGATGAACCACTGGATTTCATCACAAGAGTATTTCATATGTGCTTCAGTATTCAGATGGCCACAAGCTAAGTCTCCCCCACTAACTGTTCGCTTGTCTTTGTGTGCGTACCAGCGGGCTCAGACCACCCTCCCCCTGTGATAAGGCAGGGTCCTCTCAATCAGACAGCGGCCGTGGACAGTACAGTGGTGCTGCGCTGTCAGACCAGTGGGACTCCTCCTCCTTCAGTCCAGTGGAAGAAGGATGGGGTCCTGGTGTCTCCGGTGGACTCGCGCATGTCCCTGGCGGACACAGGGTCTCTGGAGATCCGCTATGCCAAGGTATACACCACAGGGTATAAATGAAACATTATACTGTCTGTAAAGTTCACTGATAATTTTGTGTTTCCTCTGTAGCTCGGAGACACAGGCCTCTACACTTGTGTTGCAACCAGTCCCAGTGGAGAGGCAACCTGGAATGCACATTTACAAGTCGAAGGTATCAGCCTCATCCAGATTTTATGTTAAGTTTTTGTTTGTTTTCATGCTTTGAACATTTAGGTCCCTTTAGAACAGCATGGAATATTAGAAAAGTTGGATTTAATAAATAAAACATTATCTGACTTAATAATTAAAAAAAAAAAAAAATCATAAAAAGAAGTAGTTCCCCTTTGTATCTGACTAAGCAGGCCCATTAAATGGCAATTCTGCAATGTTCTAAATGAAGCCAAAATTGAATATAAAACAGCCTATCCATCTTGCCTCAGTATAAAAATTTCTAGTTTGTCTAGTTCAAAGAGATGTCCATTTTAATACGTACAACATTTTCTGCTGCTGAAACAAAAAAAACAAAAAAAGTATTTATTTAACTCAGTGTTTAGGTTTTCTCTCAAATATATTTGATTTATGCCATATTGTATGTATTAAACAAATTTGGATTTTGTTTTGACAGAATTTGGGGTTCCAGTTCACAGCAGCCCCCCCTCAGACCCCAGCCTCCTCCCCAGTGCCCCCTCTAAACCTGAAGTGATCGAGATCAGCCGCAACTCTGTGTCCCTCACTTGGAAATCCCCTGGCCTTTCCCCCACATCCTACATTATTGAGGCCTTTAGGTTTGTCCCATGCACTTTGTTTCTTAATACATGAGCTGTATTTTTCAAACAGAAAACAGAAATTCTTCTTTTATTCCCTGCAGCAACACCTTAGGCAACAGATGGGTGACTGTTGCAGAGCATGTGAAGACACAGAGCTATGTCTTGAAGAACCTGAAGCCTGGGGCCATCTACCTCTTCATGGTCCGAGCTCTGAATGCTTATGGCCTCAGTGACCCCAGTCCCATATCTGACTCAATAAGGACACAAGGTTGGCATGGACAATCTAATAAAAACACTATGCCTACAAAGAGCAGTATATTTGAAGGATTTGACACTAACCAAATGTGTTTCTTGTTTTTCTGGACAGACGGCAGCTCTACAATCCTGGGCGTGGATCACCGGCACATACAGAGGGAGCTGGGAGATGTAGTGATCCACCTGCACACCCCAACTGTGCTGTCGTCCTCCTCTGTCAGGCTGCAGTGGATGGTAAGAAATAGTGGTGTATTTCAAAGCAGTTCAAATAATTATGTACATTTGGATAATATTTGGGCGACATGTTTTAGTCAAAGTCAAATGCTTCTCACTACCTTTAAAAACATGCAATTATCAATGTTAAAATACAGATTCAGAAGTTTCATTGCCCTCACATTTTTGTAAACCCATAATTACGGTGTCTCCACCATGGTAAACATCTTCGAAATTATATATTATAGCATATTTCCATATTGTTCTTATTCTTATTTTGATTTCACTTTTTTGACTTCACTTTTTCTACTTGTATCTTATGAATAAACAAGGCTAAGGCATCACAGAATACACATGTTTACAGACTCTCATCATTTGAAGAGGCGCTCTGTCATTTTTCTCATGGAGAGTATGCCATCTGCTTGTCTCCATGGATGTTATTGCTTTGGTTTAAATGTTCCACAGTATTACATTAGACATGCATGTATAGCTTTATTTCAATTACAGGTGTTTTTATTGTCAATAAACCTTGAAAAACATGCATTCTTTTTGAGAGCAGGATTGCCTCACCAGAGGTCTGACCTGTAACATGGCCTGGCTCGTTTCATTGCCTTCTTGTCTCCATGACAGTGAATATGCTGTGTAACATTCTGGATATAGCAATAATATATCCATGGAGGCAAACAGGAGACAAATCTGTATGGTATAAAAATGCTGCCCATACTGCCTCAAAGATGAGTCATATGACATTACTCTATTGTACCTTTGTTATAATCAGTCATATTTACACTGTAACTCTTACGGATGTTTATTCATATGCAAAGTTCCTATGAAATAAATAAATATGCTATGCTATGTTACGCTATGCTTTCCTACAAAGAAACATATGCTTTTACCATTACACTACCTTGCATTATGTTGTCTTCTTTATATTCCTCTCAATATCACAGCACCCTCTGCTGCAGTAAACAGTGGGAGTCAGGATAGAACAAGGACACTAGCCTTGTGCAGTTTGACTCAAACCCAGTGAGCTTTCAGAGGTGACCCAGTGCGGTATATTTTCCATCTGGATGCTCCTACAGCAGCCTTTGAACGCATCTCTGGAAACATTTGTGAACATGTGGTTTAGATGCACTCAAGACATAATTTTAAACAGCATACGGCAAGTCGGAAACTATTAATGACCTCATAGTGTGGTTGATGCACAACATAATGTCTGAACGCATGGAAAACCCCTGTAGGATGTACAGTGTAAATATGAAGGCATTCATAAACATTGATATACAAAATCCATTTAACCCAAGATGGGTAGAGTAGCCAGAAATTATTCTCAAGTATGAGTGAAGTTGCTTCAGAATTATTTTACTCAGGTAAAAGTACAATGTAAAAATCCAGGAAATTATTCACGTAAGTGTAAAAAGATTACTAGTCAAGTAATTGTAGAACCATCTGGACTTAATATCTGATTTATAATTTGAGGTTAATGTAAATGGAATGACAAAACAATAAATAATGCACAGCATCTGGTATTTTCAAAGGATACAGCCAGAAATGATAAACTAAATCATATTTGAAGACGTAGTGCAAAAAATAAATGCAAATGCAAAAATGTTTAATTATTTAGTATTGTCAATATACGTTTTTTCAATTATAGATTTATTCAAAGTGGAAAGTCTGTTCAAAACCTTTACTCAAGTAAGAGTACTGTTACTTCAAACAAAATCTAGTACTAAAAGTATGCAATCTATTCAAAGAAGTACAATTTCATAAAAAAATTACTAACTACCCACCTCCGCTTACAACATAAACATACTTTACACTTGTATAGTGCTTTTTGTGACACCCATAAATACAAATACTAGAGATTTAATTGTATTTTTGTTTACTAGGTGGAGCAGCCTTCACTTTACATCCAGGGATATAAAGTACTGTACAGACCCTCAGCAGAGCATGGGCAGCCGGACAGTCAGTGGAGTGTCCTGGAGGTCCGGGCGCTGCAGGAGGACGGAGTGGTCATCTCACAGCTGAAAAAAGCATCCATTTATGAGTTTAAAGTGCGCCCGTTTTTTGATGAGTTCCAAGGAGCCGACAGTGATGTGAAAGTGGTCAAGACATTACAAGAAGGTAGGCAGTCATGTCTTGTCATTCTTTTTTAATGTTTGTGTTGATGGTGAAGGTGAAAGGTGTAGTGGCTGGCAATTTTGAATGATTTTGGAAGCGGGTCAGTCCCCCTCCCACTTATATTCTGCCAAATAAAAAAAGGTTTTGGCATCCTCACATGCAGGCTTGTTCTTATTAACATTGGAATAATGCAGACTGTTGTTGTATTTTCAAATTGTAATATATTGTGTATGTCAGTATAGTACCCTACCCCCTAATTGTGATTGGTAGTTGTCAAGCAAATTGATTCTTCTGTTGCTTTGATTTGTGTACCTTGATGTTAGTGCAAGAGCCATTCTTTAGAAATACAGAAAAATAATGAAGATTGGTTACCCAACTAGCAAATTATAATACATAACTTAAAGTGGCACTTTAATACATTTACATGATTACAACAGAAATATGACAGATTTTAAACAAACAAAACATATTCATTTATCAGTGCCAATTAATATAAGAATATGAGCTCACAAAGTCAGCCTCATATCCATCTGCGCACATTTAGTTGGACATGGGGCAGAATGTAGCATTAATTAATCAACTGAGAGCTTAGAATGTTATAGCTTTCACAAACAAATGTAAAACAATTTAACTTGATAATCCCTGCCTACACAGCCTGACAAAACAGTCCTGACTCATGTGTCTCTTTTGTTCACCTATATTGTACAACATTTTACATGCACAGGCGCAACAATAGTAGCTTTGTCATAAGGGACAAGTCTCCATGGTTAAAGTGTATCCTCATTGTTTCAGCCCCGAGTCGAGCACCCCAGGGTGTTACTGTAACAAAGACTGATGCCAACGGGACTGCCATCCTTGTTGCCTGGAAACCGCCCCCACAACAGGAAGAAACCGGACTCATTCAAGAATACAAGGTACAAACCGACTCTTGTGTTTTACAGTTACGCTTTTGTGTTTCTGTTGTGTCTACTATTATTGCATGTTCCCTCCAGGCTATCACTGTCATCTTCTCACTTCTTTGACAGATTTGGTGCTTGGGTAATGAGAGCCGCTATCATGTGAACCAGTCGGTGGATGGATCAACTCACTCTGTGCTTATTTCAAGTTTGGCCCCTGGAATCCGTTACAGTGTTGAAGTAGCAGCGAGCAATGGAGCGGGCCCTGGAGCCAAAAGTGATGTTACGTTCTTCCAACTTGGTACGAGTCTCAAAAAAGTGCAATATTTCACAATACCACAATATCAGGTTTTTCATTTCTTCACTTTATTGCTGTTGGAGATTGATGGAAGGAGTGATATTTCTCAAATGTGAAATTTATAAAGCAATCCTTATCAAAAGAGCTAATAAAAAAGATCACTAAAGTATTTTTGAAACTACACAGACTGCCTTTAGGGTATATTCAGAATGCAGTGCCTTTATACTTTTTTCTTTTTTTTCATTTAAGCTCTTGTAAACTATACTGTAAAAAATGTGACCTTTAAGATGATTTTATAATAAGCTAAACAGTAACATTTCTGTTGTGTTGTATTTTAAGTGTATCGTTTATTACCTGCATTACACAAAGCACTCGCTCTTATTTTTCATTTACTCACATTATTGTTGTCATCGCTCCACTTGTTTAGACTCTGCTGGTCAGATGATGGACATCACAGAAGCCAGGGACACTCTGTCTCAGATTTCTGATGTGGTGAGGCAGCCAGCCTTTATCGCTGGCATTGGCGCCACCTGCTGGCTCATCCTGATGATTTTCAGCGTGTGGCTTTACCGACACCGGAAGAAGAGAAGTGGCCTCAGCAGCACATACACAGGAATAAGAAAAGGTATCTTATGAAGACTGATGCTCACATTCAAAACAAAGCAACCAATCAGTCATACTAAATTAATTCCAGTATGGTCAGATTGCTGTAAAGGTCACATCTGTTGAAGCGCTGCCATTTTTTACCTGAAAAACCAGCAGATGACTTCTGAGTGATCTTAATGAATAGCCCCTGATAGATAATAGCCAGGGCACATCAAAAAGAGTGAACACTACCAGGCTTTAATCTTCCTTTGAAACACAGACTTCACACGCAAATGAGACACTTTGCATTTGGAAATAATCCCACCGTCAAAAGCTGACCTTTAGCTGCTCATTTCCTCACAAGCTAAACATGTCTCCGTAGCAAGGGCTTGTCAAGCTGCCATTAGCCTATCTGGGACAGCATCACTGGTATTTTCTGCATGTCCCGCGGGTGTCTGTCACAAGAATTAACCTTCACCTACACTGAGTGTCAGTGTCATACACTCAACCACATATGGCTCTTAGACATGTTTGTTTTCTATTTGCTAGAGGTTGATCTACCTGTAAGTTGACCACTAGCAGCATAATGGTACAGAAGATATTGGTTGAGTAGTTTCTCAGTGTGTCAGACACTGTTCATTACACCCAAAGTGCAGAAAAAAAAACGTTTTAATGTACATATACATGGTCTGATTAGAAGCTTGATATATGTTTGGTCTATGAAATATATTTATACAAGGGTTTCACAGTTGATCATCAGTGTATATGTGTACAATGTACACAACTTTTACTACCAAAAACATTGCCTGCAAAGGCCACTATTGTCTGTATACACTTAGTTATTGAATATAGGACAAGAATGCTATACACCTCTCCTTCAGCAATCTCTATCTGTTTTTTTGTTTTTTTTGTTTTTTTACAGTGCCATCTTTTACATTCACTCCTACAGGTATGTATTATGAATTACTGCATGATACTTTTTCACTTGTTCACAAGTTGTAGTCTATCACATAGCAATGAAATTATCTTTATCTTTATCTATCTATTCTAAGTTTTGTGGTAGAAGACGGCACTCTACTACATAATAAAAATACCAAATGTGAATGAAGTTTTAAGCTATTTGCATTTGTATATTTGTTACTTGATACATGCTCCAAGGTTCTAGCAGCTGTTATATTTTAATTTAATTAATAATCAAAATATTGCTGTAAATGTGTCTACAGTCCACATTTGTGGACTTTACAATATAAGGCTTTTTGCTTTATATTTATTGCATTTAGTGTGACAGATACTGGAATAGTTACAGTTATTGTCTTTGACTGACAGTGGCACCCTGAGGACACAGGGTAACTAGGTTATACTGATGTGTTTTTATTTATGTGTATAAATATAGAAAATACTGAACTTTTGATGTCTGTTATTTTTGCTGTTAGTGGTTAAACAACATTGTTTCCCTCTAATTGTGTTGTGCTGCTTTTAGTGAATGCACTGACAATTATTTGTGTTGTCATATAGCACATTAAAGCTCTCATCTTTTAATAGTTATAAGAAGATGCAGTGCAGCGAGACTAGACTTTTGAGTTTTTCCTCTCCATGTTCGCCTGTGCCCCGGGCTGTTCCCTCATTTTGACAGCTCATCAAGTTTGCATGCTTTTTTCTGCTTCACTTTGCAGTTGCCTATCAAAGGGGGGAGTCTGTATGCAGTGCTGGCAGGTAAGAGATATTTTTGTCTTTGTTTTCTGAAATGCATGAACTGCACTTACATAGTTCATCCACTGGGGGGAGATGTCTTACCACTGTGAATTTATAAGAACGTGCCTTTGATGAAAGCAGAGCAATAGGATGGGATTTTGACAACACATCTTCTCTTAATAAAATAAAATAAAGGTTTCAGAATGATGAAAAATTTGAACCCTTGTTTCATCAATAAACAACGTAAAACAAAATGTCATATATTTTAATACTGAAAAGTCCTCAAAATGTTGGTTATAATGCAAAATTATAACCCATAAATATATATATTTAATAGTTCATTAGAATGAAAATGGCGATGACTATTACTTCTTTTAATACCATTAGTACTGTCACTTTTCCCTCAAATAATTACTCACAGCATAAATAAAACCCAATATATAGTTTTTATGTTTTAAAAATTACATTTGATTGACAGCTTTGTCTTGCTTCTTGCACCAGGCCTGGCCTCCTCGGCATGGGAGAGCCCCTCAACCATCTGTGGCTGCCTGAAAACTGGCCAAACGCCTGTGCCAATCACAAAGACTGTAGCATCAACTGCTGCAACAACGGCAATGGCACCAGTGACAGCAACATGACAACCTACAGCCGGCCAGGTCTGCACACACAATGAAAAACATCCCCCTGAATGAAAGAGAAGTGAATGCCTCTAGTGAATTAACACTATTCTCTTTGTCTGACAGCCGACTGCATTGCAAACTACGGCAACCATCCAGACGCCAAGCAACTTGGATCGGAGATGCCCATTTACAGCGATGTCAATTTAGCCAACAAGCTAAATGACATAAAAGCATTCAGTAACTCAAGTTTGTGCTTTGCGAGTCCAACCGGATCTGCCACCTATGAGCCAATCCCCTATGCAACTACACAGCTCATCCAGTCTAACATTAAGAATAAACCAGCCATGGGGGGCGCTATAGGGGAACCAGTGGATATGCCGTGCTGGAAACCTCCTAACCCCCCTCCTATTCCCAAAGAGATTGCAGCACAAATGCAGTACAACATCATGGCTCAGAATATGCTCAATAAAGGTAAGCAAAGCACCCCACTGTAGAAGGTACTGTATACCCAACAAAGCTTAAAAGCATACTGTGGAAAAAAGATAGTAGTTTATATTGCAACCTTAAACTCCTGCCATGGCTACTATTGTTTCTATTGGGCTACTAAACCACTAGGTTAAGGTTAGCAATAGCCTACTTTCCGCTGTTAACTAACAATAAAAGAAAAGATTATAAGGTTCTTACTAGATAAACTCTGTAGAGACTGTCTGCTGTGGTTAGTCATTAAAACTGATGAAGTTTAGGAACAGGGTTATAATTTAGGTTAAAAAAATTGTTATAGTTTATATTAGGGAAATTGTTAAAATGAGGACTAGGAAAATAGAAAAAATAGGGCTTTTCATTTTCATTTTTTATTTATCTTGATTTATACAGGGAGAGCCCACTGAGAGTACCATCTCTACTACTACTCCCTTTTTCATTAGCAGCAGTAACTTTAAAATACCACCCAGCAGCAGCCTTACTTGGTAAAACTGAGCTATGCCATCACTTCCGTCCCTGTGGAGCCAACTATCTAGCAATTACTAGATTTATAATACATTACTTCCTTATTACAGAACATCATTCAGGCGGTGAATTAATCCACCCCAAAACCATCCCGTATAATCGGAGCTTGGACAACAACACTGTGAGCTCCCACCACAGCTCAGACAGAGGCAGCAGTGGCACTTCAGGTAACACAAAAAAACTGACTCATTTTTATATCAAACTTCAAACGTCTGCCTTACTTACCTCAATGTTGTTTTCGCTGCCAGGAAGTCAAAATCAAAAAAAGGCCGGACGTGTTCAGAAGATGCCAAAACATAATGCAGTGAGCTGGGGAGAGGCAGCATCCCCTCCTAATGCATGGGACTGTGATGACTACAGTCTGCCCTTGGAAAACAGGTATAGTCATCATAACATTTTGAAGTGCGATATATATTACTACTGAAAATATTACAAGAAATAACATGAGCTGAACAACCCTAAAGTTGCAAAATTAGTAAACTCTATTCGCAATATATATTGTTAAAATGGCTTGTAAAAATTCATTATTTATTTCACTCTTACCATTTATCACAGTACAAAAAATGTATAATAATAAAATCTCCATTAGTGCAAAGAAAAGGTACACACAATTAATTAATAACGAGTCAATATAGTAATTATCCAAGGTTTACAGGTAAGGAGCAGTAAGATTGGATAATTTTGCTAAAAAGTTTATAGCATTTCCCAATTATCCAAAGGTGGTTCTAGTGAATAAATAATAAAAAACTGAGCTCAATGACAGTAAGAGGACGCTTTTGTTTATGTATGAGCTTTTTGACTTAGCGTCTGACCGGAGTCTTCACCGTCTAAGGCTAATATTTTTAATTGTTTTGACAGCAGAGTATTTTGCAGACAGCAGTACCCTGCTAAGTGACAAAAGAAATCTCCAGTTTCCAGTATTTTCAGGCACACTGTATAATTAATATCATGTGTGAACACCTGCAACCACAACAAAGCCTCATCTTTGTTGACAAGTTTAAACAACACCACTATTTTGAGCTTCTGTGAAAAAACAATAATAGCATAAACAATAATATAATAACTTTGAATTCAATGCATGGCTGTGCATTAATTTTATCTCTGCAAAATCATTATGCAAGACTCTAGCCCAAAGATCACACTGGGGAAGCAGCCATGTGGCTTTAGGGGTAATTTAATAGTATCTCATGTGAAATGACATTTAACTAGTCTGTTAGTCTGTGATTGGGTGCATGTCGTATTGCCCATCCAAGCTTTATAAAGCTAAGGCTAAAGCTGAATGAATGCCTGAATTGTATGTCCATTTCAGTGTGATGAATACGAAAAATACACTCATATTACCCATGGTCATGTCAAAATGTGCTAAAAGCTAATATAGTTCTGGACACTACATACCTTTCATTAATACATCTAGTTTTGACATACATCCAACACTGCCAGTATGCATCAATAACTCAGACAGAGGGGGCTACCATTTATTTCTTTGACATTTCCTTGTGATTGAAATTCTGTATGTTTTGAGTCACAGCTCAAAATTCCATATATTTTCTGTGAGTTTGACTGATGTGCTGCTGCTAGCTACATTGATTCCTGAAAGTTTGACCTTTTCTTTTAGTTATAACCCTGAGGACAGAGCAGAGAGCTGCCCCACTCCTCCAGTGAGGGGCCCGGCCTCGTCTCATTCTGAAGGATCACTACCAATCACCTCCCTGCACAATGGAAATGAACAGCAGAGGTAACTATTATTTTACATGTTAGTATTGTAAAACAAATTTGATATATATGGGTTCCTATTTACTATTATGGAGAAAAAACTACACCAGGACTAAATATGAACCAGCTACAGACTAAACTACAGTAGGTTTAAGTCCAGAATGAACCAGGTGTAAATAAAAAAAATGTTAAACAATTATTAAACCAGGATTAATGAAGTGCCAAACCATAATTTCATCAACAGCATAAATCTTAAACATGAAAAACAGAACTAGTTTATTTTAAACTGTTTGCAGCGAACAGCACACAGCCGTCTCATTTGAACCCAAAGAGCTGCTATCACAGCATATCTGTTCTAGGACAAAACTAATTGTACTTGGAAAAACATGGTACAACCCATTTACCCTTGACTGAACAAGGGATTAAAAGTCTGTTGGACACTTTCAAGTTCAAGTTTTATCTTTTTCTTCTGTATTTCAGCCTTGACACTGATGGTCAAGAGGAAGATGAGGAGGAGTTAGAAGAGGAGGAAGAGGAAGCAGAGCCCACAGAGGCGGTTTACAGCCCACACCACGGTCAACAGCACCCTAAGGCCCACAGAGCCCACTCTTCTCCGTTCAAACTTCTGCACCCAGGGCTGGAGCAAACTCCGGCCTCCAGCACCGGAGAGCTGGACCGCTCCGTGACGGGCTCCATGGTGAACAGCTGGGGCTCAGCCTCAGAGGACAACATCTCCTCAGGCCGCTCCAGTATCGTCAGCACGTCTGAGGGATCATTCTTCACAGACGGGGATTTCAACCAGCCGCTGCCTTCCAACAGGGATTTACTGGGACTACGAATGTGCAGATATACAGAGGACACAGGTGGGAAATCAGGACGAATAAGTGAATATGATTTTGATGTTGTATAGAGCAATAGAAATTTAAGGAATCATGTTCACTAAATCATGTCTGAATTTTGATTATAATCATATAAAAGTCTGCTGTATCTCTGCTGGTCATTTTTTGTTGATTCTCCTTGTCTTGTTAATTACACCTGATGACATTTTATGTACATAAGAATAGCAACAATTTCTGTAACCATACATTCATAATACTGCTATGCTATGCTATTACCATAGTCACGCACTATGTGATTGTTGTGATTGATGGCTCCTTGTGGATGCAGGTGGGAGGCTGCCACGGCCCAGCAGTCCCCTGTCCACCGACAGCAACATGAGTCCTGCTGTTACACATAAGAGACCCCGCAGACATAAACACAACCAGTCTGCTCACGGCTGCCATCCCAAAGACGTCTTCAGTGACGGTACTTTATCATCGCACTTCTGCATATGACTACTGTGCTTGTTTTGTTATTAACCCTAACCCTCTGCTCCGTGTGTGCTCCCCAGACACATGCATGCCTCTCTCCTTCACCAGCCCGGTGTCCCATGAGGACTACAGGGTTAGGGGGGCCACACTGCCGCGCATGGGCTCTGGAGAGGCTCGGGGCAGACGAGGCAGTGCAGGCCCGCAGAGGATCAGAGAGGGGATCTTTGAACAGAGCGAGGGACAAGAAAAGCACAAAACCACAACAGGAGCTAAAGGAAGCAGCAAAAACCGACAGCACTCAGGTAATTACCACTACATTAGCTTCATATTACACTTTCACAATGCAAAGTCTAACCTCTTTTTCCATTGGTGATTCCCAGAATTTGGGGATGTGCCTCTGTACAGTCGCCCCACGTTCCCATTAGGTCAGACACACCGGTCTGAGTCTGACAAGAAATCATCCAGTTTTATGAATGAAGAATCACGGACCAAACAGGGAGGGGATGTGTCGGCAACAACGCAGGCTGGAAGGTAAAAAACTATAATTGGAAGATGGTCGTGTTTTATAATCAGGCTGCGAAAAGGATGTATAGGTAACATTTTGGTAACTACTCCTAATCAAAATTATTAAAGAATGAAGAAAGACTTAATTTATTATCAACATATATTTTATTAAGAATGACTGAGGCCTAATAACTAATTAACCAGTACCCTACCTCCTGAACTTATTCTAAATGTATAAAGTGTAACTAGCGAAACCACTCAATTAAATGTGCTGTTCTTTTCCAGCTCCTGAAAAGATGAGAGGAAAAAGAAGAGGAAAATTGATTCTGTCATTGCTTCAGATGCAGGACATTTATGGCACAGAAAAAAAGGACTGTAAAAGAAACTGCACAAAACCTGCTTTTTTATTTGTCATTAGGTGTTGGAAAAAAAGAGGCTGATCTGTGGACTTGGAGTTGTTATCTCTTTTGGTGCACATGACTGCCGAAGTGAGCTGAATGCACTGTGGTCACGGTCCCACTCACGTTGTCATGACGACTGCCGGATGCAGATGTGTGCTCTTTGCTTGTCGGTTGTCTTGTTCTTTTACTGTAAGTGATATTCAGTCATTACCAGCCATCTTGTAAATTGTTTACTGCCACAGAAGTGCTTCAAAAATCAAATTTTATATAAGTGTTAATGTTTTATAAAGTGATGTACATCTTGTCTTCTAATTATTTGTCCTACTTGGGTTATAAAAGCACAATCACTTAATTTTATTCTATGTTGTTACTGTATAGACTGGCGAAAATCCGTCTTTGGAGTTAAATCATTTTATCTCTTCAATTGAGGCGGATAAAATATTGTATGTTTGGTCAAGTACATCTGAGCTGCTTTCATTCAGATTGGAAATATCTATTGTGTGTAATATGAGAGAGTTGCATGCGGATTCACCTGTAGGAGATTTTACTGGATTTGGGCTACTTTGTCCTCCATTTGGGAAGATGAATAGTCCGG